>NC_056527.1:43736876-43911664 GCF_019175285.1 Sceloporus undulatus | reverse complement strand
CCCCCAAAAGCTAGTTTTCATGTGGATGTAAGCTGGAATCCATTACTGGGGTTAGAAAATACTGTTTCTTGTAACATAATGAATATTTAGACGCAGTGCAGTACCTTAGGGATGAGCAAAGTCAGGGGGCAGGTTTTGCTGCTCAGAACACCACCTCTTAAAATGGAATCCAGAAGTAACTGGAAGTCCATTTTTGGTCTCATAAAGAACCTTTTTTGGGGAGTAAGACAAGAAGAAGGTGAGTATTCTTGTGACTTGTTTTAAAAGAGAGTCATCTCTTCTGGCAGTTGCATGGAAATGAGCATGAGGCCCAAATATACTCTGGGGCCTCACGCTACTACCCTGCATGCTTTACCTGCTTACCTGGGAGTAATACGCATTGAACTGTAAGCAATATTCTTCTACGTTTCAAAGGGTGAACAATATGTATTTGAATATTATAGCTTTCAATTAGTTATATTGAAAATACCCTACATATTTAACTGTAAGTTGACATCATGTATAAACTCAAGGGCAGATTTTGGGGCCAAAATTAGGATTTTGATATGGCCCATGGCTAATATGAGGGGCATGTTAGGGGCATATAACAAAGAATCTAAAGAATGAAACAAAAGAAAACAATGCCAAAGAGTTTACAGAATTCCAGTTTGTGCTCATTCTAAAGGCTGGATGGATGAGAGAGGAGGGTCACTGCTTCCAAAACAGATTGCACACTTGCCTTTCACCAGAGAATGGCTCATTAGTAAATAAGAGTTAAAGTACAGTACTTACATTGAACCATGGATAAGTTGACTCAGTTTTTTTCGATTAATGTTTTGACTAAAATCGCTATACATGAATGCATATATTAATTCTTGCCATGTTAGTCAAGTAATTTTAAAAACAAGTATGCAGAAAGAAGTATTAGTAATACATCTTTCTGTTAAGTGCATCTGTGTAAAAGAATAACTTACAGTTTGTCTTCCAAGGAGGCCTAGGCAAATAAATAAATAAATACAAAGGAGGGGGTGATGCTGACTATTGAAAAAAGATGTGCATAGTATAAAGTTGGCCCTTGATGACATAATGGCCATAAATAACTTTTAAATTTTGGAAGTATGTCAGATTTGTTATACTAGGGTCTAGGCAATTTCTACTTATCAGTTTATCAACACAAATTATATGTAATGCTTTTAAAAACAAATTCACTAGAATGTTAGTGTTAATCTGTTTCTGAAATGTTTGTGTTTTTTTCTTATTTTTGCTGGGCCTTAGGAAAAAATATTATGAAGCAGTGTGATGTTACACTTAATACCCTAAAACTAGTAGTAGCCTTATTGTATACCTTGAAATACTGAACCCAAATGTCTGGACATTTTTCATGTTATGACTAACATGTTGCATCTTCTTGGGATGCAGCATTATCAAGAAGTTAATAGGCTAAAAGAGGGTAGCATGTTGGCAATGGAAGTCTAATCTGACAATCCATTTTTAATAACTTCCTTAATCACCAGATACATGTACTTAAATGTTAAAAAGGAAAGTACTAGTATATAATGGGAAAACAACTAATAATTTAATGCTATATAGAAAAACTAGTTTCTTACACGAAACCCCCTATGAATCTTGTGTGCAGGAAACATACTTTTGGCACAGAAAAACTACATTATGTGGCTAATAGCGTACCTAAGAAACTTGAACTAAAAACAGATTACCCCTTGATCTTTAGCAGGTCGGTCTGGCTTCTTTTTGGGACCGATACAGATTCTTTTTGATTTTACAAATTGGCCACCAGGTAATGTGCCATGAAAACCCCATGATAGGTTTGCCTTAGCGTTCCCATAAGTTGGAAGTGACTTGAAGGCACACAACACATCACACATCACACACACACACACACTGCTGATTATGCAAGATGTAAAAACCTACTTGGATTTTTAATCATTATACTGTATTGATTGTGCAAGGGGTGTAAACTTATTTGTATTTGTAAATTTCATTTTAATAGTGTCTGAACGAAAATTTCCTTGGACATCTAAGTTTTCCATGCTCTACATTGACAACCCGGTAGGTTTAAAAATGAATCAGTGGGATATGGCAGGTTTCTCCAAAACTGTTGAAACTGAGTTTGGAAATAGTCACTTTATAAGCTTTAAAAATGCTTTTGTGTTAATAAAACTTTTGGGCTTTCCTGTATTGTAGCATATCACTGGCAAAAGTATGATAATTTAGGTTGACAATTAGGCTTGTTTCTAATTGTAGTGAATGGAAAGTCATGAGCCACATTCTAGATTAAGTGTAGGCAAAGTGTGGCCTATGAATGTTTGCAGTCCTCCAGTAGACCAGAGTGGGCCCCAACCTCTGAAAAACTTTCACCTCAGAAAGCTGTTAGGAAGAAAATAAACTTATTTGAAATGTGCTGGAGAAGATTTCTACAGATACTGTGGACTGCTAAAAAGATAAATAAATGAGTCCTAGAGCAAATCAAGCCTGAACTTCATGAAAAGTCATGACATAGTAGAAAAGACAATTATACTTGGTAAGGTAGAGGTCAGTAGGAAAAGAGACAGATCACATTCCAGCTGGATAGAATCAACCAAGGAAGCCACAGCCCTGAGTGCACGCCCTGTATAGGAATGCTTATGATAGGGTGATTTGAGGGTCTCTCATTCATAGGGTCACCATAAATCAAAGACAGATTTATTAGTTGAATATTGTTATCAGTAACAGTTAATAAAATAATCTTTGTGGGGTTGATATAGATGTTTTCCATTTACAAGTTATTTGATAATACAATAAATAAATAAATAAATAAAACAGAGAGAGGAGAAAATTCATTTCCTCCTTGAGAACATGGTCTCATCTGCTCAACAAGAGAGCTCTCAGCTTTTTTTTTTTTTTTTGGAAATAGGAATAAAAAATCCTTATTTTGTAAGGGTAAGAAATACTAGCAGAACCAGACAGTTGCAATAATATTCATATAAGAAGGTGTACTTGCTTGGTACTACTGTAATTATCTTTATGGGAAAAAATACATGCTGCACACAGTACTCAATTTTGAAGCTCCGTATGCACTTAAAAACACAGGGTGACAGCTCACTAGACTTTTTGGCATGCTTTTATTCTCTAGTCTATTTTAAACCCAGGAATGTCCCGCAAGAGTGGGATTGTTTTCAGACGATGTCACATGACTTGGACATTAATGCGACATTAACCTGTACAGAAAGCTGCAAAATCCCGAAGTTAAAAAGTGGCGCAATATTGCGGCTTTCTTCACAGGTTAATGTTGGGTTAATATTAAAATTGACCAACATGTCTGAAAACAATCCTACTCTTGCTGGATATTCCCAGGATTTAAACCCCGTTTATCCATGGGATTTGGGCACTTTGTCTTCCATGTGATAAACTCTCTGAAGACCAGGGTTTGAATTCCTGCCAGCCCATAAAAATCCACAGGGTGACTTTGGGTGAATCATACACTCTCAGCCTCAGAAAATCCCATGGTAGGTTCACCTTAGGGTTGCCTAACTCCTATGACTCCTAGGCAACAACAACAATAAACAAGTAAAAATGATTTCAGTTATTTTGAGAGCCTGTATGGTAAAGTGGTTTGAGTGTTGGACTATGACTAGAGATAAGGGTTTGATTCCCTGCTTGGCCACGGAAACCCACTAAATGACCTTGCGTGAGCCCAGAAAACCTGTGATAGATTTGCCTTACAGTTGTCATAAAATGGAAATTACTTGAAGGCACACAACAAGAACAACAAAGATAACAGCAACGAAGCTACTATTGCAGCCATTGCCCAAGGCTGCATGTAGTTTTTATCATCATTCTTGTATGATTGTGCTCTCATTTTAATGCTGATTTGGTAGGAACATACTAAATTGTTTCTCTTTTTGCATGATATGGGAATACATTTCATTACATCCCAAGGATGTTATCACTATATAAAAATTAGATAGCAGCCATTGCCAAACATGGCATAAATATGGGAGGCTTGAAATAGATTTTACTTTTTTCTTATGCATGAGGATAAATTTAGGGACTTGTTTCCCTTGCTTGAAAAGTTATGATATCACTTACATTCCTGATTCACAGAAGACTATACTGGAATACATAAAACTATTGTATATATGGGAGGCTCGCTTAGACTGTAAAACTACTGGAAGGGAGGAAGAAGGGGAGATTCAGTTCTTTTAGGCTTCAACACTATCCCAACTTAACGGGGAGTAAATCCCACTGAAATTGATGGAACTTACTTCTGAACTCAGTTGTGTAGGATTGTAACCTTAGTGTGTTAAGCATAAAGGCAAATTTAAAGCCAGTTTATTACAGTTGTAGAAGAGATTGTATACCTAATAGTTCGTTTATTTATTTACTTATTTATGGGCTATATATCTCACCTTTTTCCTAAAATAGGATTCAAGGTAGCTTACAATAATTTAAAAAGATAAAACTAAAACATTAATCTAAAATACAATTAAAATATAAATATAATTAAATAATACTAATATTAAAACATAAATTAGGATATCATTTTACTTGATGTGTAAAATAGTAACAGATCAGGAGGCAAACCATTTTCTCTTTTCTTATCAGGTTGGAACTGGCTTCAGTTTTACAGATGACGAGAAGGGATATGCAAAGAACCAAGATGATGTTGGAAGAGATTTATATAGGTAAATCAGTCAAGCCAAGTTGAATTTTCTGTCTTTTGGAGGGCGAGGGGGTGGGGGAGAAGAGGGAATCTTTCAAATTGAACTGTGTCAGTAAGTGCAAGCAGCACTACTGACATCTACTGGAGAGCTTTAAAAAGTATTTTGTGCTTGTGAAGTAGTTTTCTTTTCCTCTTCTTTCTCACTTTATAGGAGTGAGTTCATAAATGTTCTGTTAAGACTGTGTGGGAATTGGGGGGGAGGGGTCGTATACATAAAATAGAATATTTCAGCAGCATTTAAACATTGGAAAACTTTCCAGATATGAACAGTGCACATTCCCCCATATACAGTGTGATGAGTGAAATAGTATATTGTGAATACTGGAGGTTGGCAAAGTGTGATCTACAGGCCATATGTGCCCCCAAATTGTACTTAACTGCTCATATGTTTCCAGATTGGGTAGGGGTTACTAAAACAGATTTTTGCCTGAAAATGGCATTAAAATGTGGGGAGGAAAAAGAGAAAGAAAGAAAGAGAAAGAAAGAAAGCCACAAATATGTCAGTTTAATTTTCCCACATGCCCCAGAAATCCCCTTGTCACTCTCAAAGGGGTTTTGCTGACAATAGTGACCAGAAGTGACATGACATAACTTCCAGTACTTAGAATTGTTTCCAGAAACAGACTGATGGGTAGTGAAGCTGTTTCAACAAGGGATATTTATGCTCCCTGTAACCAGCCCTGGTCACTGCTCTGGCCACAGCATTTGGACCCAAGTTTCCAAAGGCAGTCCCTCAGAGTGCCTTATAATAATGTGTGATGTCTCCCTGCCCTTTTTTAAACTATCCATTGTCATGACCACTGTTATATCTACTCTAATGTTAACTTTAGTCAAGTTTTGTGAACCAGTCTAAAGAAGCTAACCATGGTCAAGATTTTTGTCCTGCCGTTCTTCTGATATTACACTTATAATTACAGTAATCTTACGTTGTATGTTAAGCTGACAGAATTATTGACTGAACCTTACCCTGTAAGCTTTGTGGTGGAGTAAAGATACATACTCCTGGTAGAAGACTCTAGCAATTTTCACACTGTTGTGTTGTTTCAGACTTATGGAAACCCTAAAGTGAACCTGTCAGTGATTTTTCTTGGCAAGATTTGTTCAGATGGGTTTTCCTTTGCCTTCATCTGAGGTGGAGAGAGTGTGACTTGCCCAAGGTCACCCAGTGAGTTTCCATGGCTGAGTGTGTCTTTGGATCCTGGTCTCCAGAATCATAGGCCAGCAGTTAATCCACTACAACACATTGGTTCACCACACTGGCCCACACTTACTGTTGTTGAACATATCTCTGTTGAACAACTTTAATTTCAAGGAATATTAAATTTCAAAGAGTATTAGTAAAGTAGGATTGCATTTATAGGAATCTCAGTTTTCTAAATGGAATAATAATTACTTAGGTTTATTGGGAAATACGATAGTTGGTATGTGCCTTAGTTTAACCAGTGGGCCCCAAACTGTGCCCTTTAAGAGCTTTTGGACTTCACCTCCCAGAAGCCTCAGCCATGTTCGCCAATAGCCTGGGACTCTCGGAGGTGAAGTCCAAAATCCCTTACAGAGCAAAGTTTGGGGACCACTGGTCTAAACTGAATGAAGTAGTTGAATAGAGGTGTTTATTATTATTATTATTATTATTATTATTCTCTGTGCTTATGGTTTATCTGGATTTTAATTTTATTTCAGTGCCCTCATCCAGTTTTTCCAGCTTTTTCCTGATTATCAGAAAAATGACTTCTATGCAACAGGAGAAGTAAGTTCTGATAACTTTAAATTCCAGAGAACTATTTAATTTGTGACGATGAGCTTCTTCTAAGTAAGGTCCGGAACAGATTGGGGCTGCCCCAGCACCATTCGCCCTGGTGCTGTGGCAACCACATGTTTTAAAAAATAACCAAAAATATCAAGAGATCCTATGACAGATATCAGCATGTCACATGTTCTGCTTGTTAGGTGCAAACTATTATAATAAGTGATCACTCTACTTTGTCACGATCACTTTTATAGTGTGAAAGGCAAAGACTTCTTGAGATGACTTTTACAGGTAGAAGCGCTTTGGCTAGCTTTATAACATAGAAATCTTGCCTGGCCCTGGCTTGAAGTTCATAAACCTGTTTGTTGAAGACACATATCCATTGAGAAGAGACATCGTGGCATAGTGACTTGAGTATTAGACTATGACTCTGGAGACTAAGGTTTGATTCCCCACTGGGCCATGAAACACTCTGGGTGACCTTGAGCAACTCACATAAGTTGGAAATGACTTGATGGCACACAACAGCAGCAACAACAACAACCAATTGATTGAGCGCCTGAAAGATTGATCTGAAAAAGGGCTTGGAATATTTGACATATTTGAAAAACTGTTGTTGTTTCTTTTCCATGGATCTTGGAAACTCAAAATACTGTACGGTAGTATTTTGTCCTTTGTAATGTCATTCACCCTTTGGCACATGTCATCAGTTTTAATGGGATGTCTGCCAGTATGTGGGCACAACTGCATGGATTTATTACTATTTAATAGAATAATAGTAGCAACTATATTAAAAAAGCAGCAAGCAACTCAAGCCCACCATTAGGACCTCAGCAGTCTACATGCTTGTGCCCATTCCATAGCAATGTTGGTTGGAACATACCCTTTCAGTATTGCATTTATTCAGTTCAATAATAACTATATTCTGTTTGTATTTTGGTTTTTGTGATACTGCTGAATACCCCAAGCATTTTTTACTTAATGTAACTTTATGCTAATTAGCAAACGGGCCAAGAAATCCTATTAGTGAATTGTGAAAGATGCGTATTGAGATAACTACATGAGTGCCCAATGCACATTGATGACTGATGTTCGTCAGGCTCATTATGAAACAATCACTTTGTTGGCTCCGCTACATAGTAATGTAACAGCGGCCCTTTACTGGATAGGGATGTTACAAAACTGCCCAATTCTAATTTCCACATACACAAGTCTTCTTATTAAGTCATACCGGTAACTTCCATACAGGGTTCAGGGTGTGGTTTGCATTTTTTCTGTTCAGGTTGTAGAACAAGTTGTTACCTATGGTTTTAAAAATCAAGCTTAGCCTCATTTGCACACTCTGGCTGAACTGCTCCTGATCCAAGCATAAAAACAGACAGAGAGACAGAGAGACAGACAGACAAATAGATAGATAGCAGGGAGATTGAAACTGATTTCTAATTCAGAAAGTTTGAAAAAGTGCAACCAGTGTTACAAGTTACATTGGAATTCAAGGAGGAAAAATAGTTTAAAAAATATCCTTCAGATAGCCTTAGTGCTCACATTTCAGGATATTATCAGATTATTTTTTCCTGTACTAGAATGTAGATAGACATATGTTGTTTGTCAATACATGTTTGTTTTTAGTATGAGTGATTAGTATGAATAGGAAATAATATTCATAACACAGCCACCAGAGGGAGCACACGTGACTTGACATTTCAGCCCAGTTCATTGCACTGTCTTTGATAATATCTTTTTTTCTTTTTTCATTGTTCAATTCATAGGGTATTTTTTGGTGAATAATGTTGGCCTCGACATTTAATCTGGCAGTGTTGTTCTTATAGTTAAGAGCTTAGATCTTATACAACAGTTTTGTTTATTGCCTTCTTCCAGTAATGCTTGTTTGGGTAGTGCAATTAGTTGTAAAATGTATCTTGCCAAAGTTTGAGTTCCCTTTTTGGACTGGAATAAATATTATATTGCTAACTGCAAAGCAATTCATTGTTTGATGCAGATTGCTAACACATGTAATGCTTTAATTCTATTTGGGAGACAGTTATACATCCATTATAATTTTGTTCCCAAAAGATTCAGGGTCCATCACAGTTTTGTCTGGCAAGAAAGAAATTTAGTTTTGTCAGAATCTGCTTTGGAAGAAAGAGTTGGATTTTATTTTGCCTTTTGCATATGGATATCTCTGATCTTCTTGGTTTTATGTTATAAAAACTTCCTAAGAAATGAAAGATGAAAAGAAATAGCTATTGTGGAGTCTATGAGGGTAGAAATATCAGTCCTTCGTGAGAAGAATACAAAACAAGAGATCTGAATGCCTAAAAATCTGAGGATATACAAGCTTGAGCTTGTGTTTGTTTTGGCCTTCTTGCTTAAGTTATATGAAACAATTGTTTTTATCTAATCTTTGTGGATCTTTGGTTTAGCACAGATTAGAGTAAGTTATCTGTAGGAGCACTGATAGTGTATGATTGTGCATTTGTGACAGGCTCCATAGCTTTTCTGGATCCTTTACAACTAAGGTTGCATCTGCATTGCAGAACTAATCCAGTTTGACACCACTTTAACTGCCATGGATCAGTGCTATAGAATTCTGGGATTTGTAGTTTGGTGAGACATTTAGTCTTTTCTGTAAGAGAGCTCTTGTGTCACAACAAACTACAAATCCCAAAATTCCAATCTCTTTTGCATGTCCATCTCATGTCCATCTTGACCTGAGTATTTCTCTCCCTCCCTCAGTTTACAGTAGTTCAGCAATATATATCGTATTCTAGTTAATGGATATACAACTCTGGATTACCGACTGTATTAATACCAAAGCTAATGGATATATAGTATAAAACAGGAACTGTCTGAATCTATATATGCCTACTGAGAATAAAACTCCACTGAATTCAGTGGACTTACTCCCAAATAAGCATAAATGAAATTGAAAGCATTTAGATCATACAAATGCATAACAACTAACTTTTATTGATTGGGTTTTTTATTGTCTTTAGTCTTATGCAGGAAAGTATGTGCCTGCTATTGGCTATTATATTCATACACATAATCCTACAGCAAAGATTAAGATCAACTTGAAGGGTGTTGCCATTGGAGATGGTCTCTGCGATCCTGAATTGGTATGATTTCTATACGTTGTGGATATTTTTATTTGTTTGTAGATAACTGAACAGAGATTCTCAAACTGAATACTAAAAATACTGTCCCACCTGGCTTTCTACTAATGCTAATGCTTTTAATGTTTGCCCTGTGTACCTTAGACTCAGATGAGTAAATGAGTTGCAGTTTGCTCTTCATAGACCTAGGCAGCTTTAATGCCACTGAAGTTCTTCTACAGCTTTCATGAATTATTTTGAATTTGGCACCATGCCTTTAATTTCAGCTGGATGCATGGACTTTAAAAAATTTAATGGCATTTTAGAAAATGAGAATAACCTTGACTAATATTGCTTGTTCCTTCTATTTCCTTTGCAGATGTTGGGTGGCTATGCAGAGTTCTTATATCAAATTGGTTTGGTGGATGAGAAGCAGAGGGATTATATCCAGAATCAGACAGACCTGGGAGTAATCTACATCCAGCAGAAGAAGTGGCGTGAAGCCTTTGAAGTATGTATTAGAGACCCACATGTTGGCCTTCAGCAATTAAAACCATCTGAACACAGAAGGAAGCAGAATGGAGACTAAAAATTTGGTGTGGGAAGTAGCATTCATTTATATAGCAGCAGAAGGGGCAAGAGGACTAGAGCTAATGGGGAGAAACAATCAGTATCCAATGTTTCTGCAAAATTTACCTTGGCTGCTTTTCAAAACTGAGTGCCTTAGTGTGTGTTTACACAAGCATCTCTTTCATGAATTGCTTTCGTTTCTCTAAGTCAGTGCTCAAATGCCCAAAGGTTGAGCTTATCCCCAGGAAATCACAAGAAATGCAATCTTAGAATTTGTTGCAACTGTCTGAACATATGCATAATCCTTTTGATACCCATGAATCATGGTTCCAATTTCAATCCTTCCCACCCCGCAGAGGGATCTGAAAACCTGCACTGCACACAGTTGACTGATACTTGCTATGAATATATATTTAGACTATGTCGTGAAATATCTGGGCTTCCAATTAAGCATCAAATTGGTTTTAGAGTTAATAAAAGTTTTTTGCAGAATGATTTCTTTGATTTTAGCAAATAGTATTTTGAATGCACATGATTATTCAGCAGACATCTCCTGGCTATCTACTAGAGAGCCAGAGTTGGGACTTGAGAGATCCAGATTGAAGGCCCTGTTGATCCCTGAAAGTCTCCGGGTGACCCTGCTCATTCTCTTTCAGCCTAGCCTGTCTCACAGATTTCTCCAAGAAAGTGTAGAGAAGATATAAGAATGTTGGAAGAATGGAAGAATATAAATGTAGCAAGCAAATAAATGCCATTACAACATATTGCTTCATTCCATAATAAACTGACCTCGGGAGCTATAGCAAACTACAGCTGGCATCCTTTTACTGACATGTATGCACTACATACACATAGCTAAATCCCTCTTTAGACAAGGCACAGAGGGCTATCCCCTTGCCGTTGTACTCCATCTAAAACTGTTATATACCTGGCAGCTATCAAGCTCTGGGAAAAGCTCTTACTTCTCCTTGCTATGGATGGTGGTAAAGCAATTCAGACCATGAAGATTTGGCTGTTCTGAGCTCTTCAGGGAAGGAAAGTCAGGTCCATTTGAGAGAGCACCTTCATTTCTTCCCCCTTGACCAAGCTGAGACCAGCTGCTTCTCTTTGGTCTAAATTGTCACCCTATCTCCCTTTCTTCTCCACTGGTAAATGATAGCAGCAAGGGTCCTCTGGGGAAGTGGTGGGAAAATGTGGAATTGTGAATATGAAGCTTTGTGCCCAGGTAGGGTATCAGCCATTAAGGCCAGGCTGGGGATGGTGTCGGAGCATCACGTCCACGCAACTCATGCTTTGACTCTGCGCGCAGGGCACCATGACGCCACACACCACTCCAGACGGCGCACTGCATCACAGTGCTCCTCTGGCAGTGCCAAAGGAGCACCATATAGCCATGGCACCGCAACAATTGCACCCTTTCCAGGGCGCAAAAAGAGCCGCTTTTTGTACTTCCTTTTTGAGTCCTGGAAAGGCCAAATCGGGGCCATGGTATGCGGTTGCCGCGGTCCCAATCTGGCTGAAGAAGGGGTGGCTGGAGGCCACCCCTTATAACTGTTTGTACAGTGCTTAAGTGTTTACAGTGAAGGCAAGAAACTAACCAGAGCGACAACCCAGGCTGGAGTTAGTGGTGAAGAAAACTTCATCTTCTGTATGTCTTCAGTCGTACTGGACCAGGATGCTTTCCTGTGTTAACCTGTGTCAATTCATGAGCATGAGGCTGATCCTTCCTTTTAATATTTCTTTGCATAGTTACGTTCTAGGGCTGTGCACACTGACCATTAAGGTTGACCTTGAGGCGGAGGCGTGGCGTGGCATCCACATGATGCATGCCCTGCCTCTGCTCCCAGGGCATTGTGACACCATGCACCGCACCACATGGCTCACGGTGTCATGGCACTTCTCTGCTACTGCGTCCACTTTTTATGGCTCTTTTTTGCACCCTGCAAAGGCCAGATTGGAACTGCGGTGTGCGGTTGCCATGACCCTGATCCAGGAAAGATGGAGGCGGCTATAGGCCCTTCTATCCAAAATCCCATTAATTACATTGAATTGTGCACCTCCATGGAACCGATTATAGAAGATAATATATGCGCAGTGCTAAGTGTAACATGAACACTTGGTTAGAATTGGACTTAATTATACATAGAGCAGATGCATTGAAATCAATGGAACTTAGGTTAGGCTCATGGAAAATGGTTATGTCTGGATTCAGCACATTGGGTTTTGTGCCATATTTTGTTTCATTATAGTTTTCTTTTTACAGGTGTTTGATATTTTGTTGAATGGCGATCAAACTAAAAGTCCTCCCTATGTTCGGAATGTTACTGGATGTAGCAACTACTTCAACTTTTTGCAGTGCCAGGTGATTACCCCTGCACATGATAAAACTAAACATTTTGAATTGTGTTTTTAAAGATATTTTCTGAACATGAGAATTTTAGATGGTTATCATGGATTGTCACTCTGTTAAAAGCAATTAGGCATATTTAGTAAAGGTGTCTTGGCTTTTTCTCTGTGTAGTTTCAGATCCCACCTCTTTGTCTTAAAGTTACTGTATATACTGAATTATAAGCCAATTTCATGGATAAGGTGAGAGTAGGTCTGGGGCCCAAAATTAAGGAATTTGCTCTGTTCCATGGATAAGATGAGCATAAAACTTACAAGCATATAACAAAGGATGTAAAAGATGAATTTTGCATTGATGCTGAATTATCTTGGAGTTACACAATTATTGGATTTCTTTACATGTTCGGTAAGGGACATGGTGGCTTAGTGGTTAAGATGCCAATTCCGATGGTTGAAAGGTTGGCAGTTCAAGGTCCAAGTGCTGTGTGATGGGATTACTAGTCCCAGTTTCTGCCAACCTAGCAGTTCAAAAGCACGCAAATGCAAGTCGATAAATAGGTACCACTTTGGTGGGAAGGTAACAACATTCAGTGCACTCATGCTGGCCACATGGTCGTGGGAGTTGTCTTCAGACAATGTTGACTCTTTGGCTTAGTAATAGAGATGAGCACCACCCTCTGCAGTTGGTTACAACTAGACATTCATGTCAAAAGGAAACTTTTACCTTTTTTGCATGTTCAGTTCAGTAACTTTCAGTTTCAGCTATGAAGGTTTCATTTTCTTTTGGATACACATTTTGCATAGGGCAAGAAGTTAGAATTCTGTTTTATGTTACTACAGTAACCACAGGATTTATCATAGGCTTATTGTAGGATTCATTGAAATATTAAACATATAAATTAAGGCTTTGGTACTATAAGTAAGGCCTTCCTTTCTGGTGATGATTAACATCCAGTTGCAAGTAATAGAAGCACAGGTGTTCTACACTCAGCAAAGTGAGCTGAGTGGGGGGCAAAGGCTTGTAGGTGGCTATGGAGGTTTGCTTGGCACTGTGCGGGTACTGCTTGCAAAGTGTCAATCAGCTTGGCACCTTTTTCGCCTTCTTTCAGTCAGTCAGTTGCTTGTGGTGCTTATGAGATTGTGAATAGATAACTGATGTACTTTGACAACCTCCCCATGGTGTGATTACTCTGGATGGTAACTCAAGAATCCCAGCAGCATGAGCTCCCTCGAGGTCCCTGAAAAACCATCCAGAACAGTCGCCTCACCTTGAGCTCCTGGTAGGAAGGAATTGAGGGAGTGGATCATCAAAAGCAACCCAGCAAACTCCTCCCATCTTGAAGCACACAGAGCTGGGCTCTAGGTTAGGATTGTCTCTGCACACTTTCAGCTGGGAGGAGTTTATTGGATTGCTTTTTCATGATGCACTTCTTTGTACCTGCAAACCCCCCCCCCCCAGCTCCCTGAAAAAAACAAGCATTGACCTGTGGATATGTTGACCCAGGTTTTCAGGGTAAAAATTTAGAGTATAATTTCACAGTGTATAACTGAGTATATACGGTTAATGTTTAGTCATATGAAGGGGTGGATGAAAAATTCCATACTTGCTGGCAAGGCAGCATAAGGAGGATTCAACTTCTGACAACTGTTCAGTAGTAAAGTCTATTTACATGATTGTATCACTTCTTTTAACACCAACCATTCCTTCAGCTGTAGATACTGATGACACAGTATTTATTTTTAAAATGGAGATTGTATGGTTCATCTGTGGTTGTTGGCCATGATTGCTTCATGAAATGCCCTATTCAGAAAAGCATGTAACATCAGGAGAGAGCTGTGGCCCTCATGCCCTGCTTTTAAACCATGTTGGTAACAAAATGCTGCACTATTTGGCCCCTTGGATCTGTTCAAGAATACTTTTTTCTTGTTGAAGTTGCATGGGAAATAGAGTATACATTGAAGCAGTTTGCCTTGGATCAAAATTCAGCAGCATGAGAAACAGACTGTGTGTCTTTCTTCTTTGATCAATGTCAAATGCCATCAGAACCTGCTAGGTTTTTCACAAATGAAGCTAATAGGCTTGAACACATTAAATGTCTTCTTAGTTCCAGATTTAAACCTAAAACTGTCAGTTTCTTGCTCTTGTGATGCATTGTGGGTGGATGATTAGGGTACTCAGCATTCTTGAATTGGTTCTTTGCAGCCATTTCTTTTTCCATTTTCTCTGTCTCCTTTTCCTAAAAGGAGCCTGAAGATCAAGAATACTTTGGAGAATTTTTAGCATTGACAGAAGTAAGGAAATCTATCCATGTTGGAAATCTTACCTTCCATGATGGTTCTGAAGTTGAAAAGTATTTGCTTGAAGATGTGATGAAGACAATAAAGCCATGGTTGGGTACCTTAATGGATAACTACAAGGTAAGTAAGCTATTAAGTCCAGCTTCTTGATCAGAACAGGGAGAACAGTCTTGATGTTTAATTATTCAAAGATTTTCTGATTTTTTTTTATCCTCCATTCCTAAAAGAAAATTGGAATATTCTAACAATTCAGTAGCAATAAACCTTATGACAGTGTGTCAGGAAATCTGCACTCATAGTTTTATACAACTTTGGAGATGGTTATTGAACACTTTTTTGTATCTACAGTTTGCTGAATGTTTTTCTGATCTACTTGTAACGCACTTGCTTTGCTTACATGTTTCTTGTCAATGGTGGAATAAAAGTTGAAACATACATTTTAGTATTAGTAGATGGATTTCTACAATACAGTTTAAAAAGAAAATTCAAAGTTCTTGTCACTTCTGCCTCCTGAGAAGTGTCATGTCAACTAACACTTTTGCACACAGGCAGGCCAAAGCTACTCACCCTTGCTTGAATTTAGGCCTTAGTCTTGTCATGACACCATTGCCTATGCTGATATGTGCTGTTGGGAGTTACAGACCTGAAGCATCTGTAAGTCCACAGTTGCATGAAGAATTTAGTGTTTAGATGTGGTCCATATTGTGTCTTGGGTGAAATTTCTAGGTTGAAGTGCCTCCTTTGAATATTCTGAACTCTTAGGTGGTTTCAGGGCATCTAGTCTTATATCTTGAGACGGAGGTGTATTGAGTTTGCAGATTCTATAGTGTGAGTGTATGCTTTTAAGTTGCATATTGACTAATGGCAACCCCATCAGTTTCACAGGGTTTTCCTAGGCAAATAATACTCAAAGGTGGGTTTGCCAGTTCCTTCCTCTGAAATATAGCCTACAGCACCTGGCATCCATTGGCTATCTCCCATCCAAGTATTATCTAGGGCTGACCCCACCTAGTTTCCAAGAACATATGCGATCTGGTGCCCATTAGGGTATTTAGGCCTTGTTGATACTATAATGTTACCAGGTAATATTTGGAAAATATTTGCTCTAATGAAATGTCTGATATTTTCTGGAAAGGGATCTATCTATCTATCTATCTATTGAGAGAGAGAGAGAGAGAGAGAGAGAGAGATGTTGTTGTTGTTGTTGTTGTTGTGACGTTTTTGTTCCTTTTGGAAAATGTAAAGAAAACAAAATAACTCCTATATAAGCAATTCAGACAAATAATGTAATTAGAAATCATATTAGTGGCATCAATTGGAACTGACATTTTCCCCATAGTCTTAGCCAGTTAGCACCCACAGTGTGACTTGTAAATAATTAATTTTTTTCTGTTTTGTTTTTGCTACAATTTATAAAGTGGAGCAGATATCAGAATAGTTTTTCAGGACCCATAAAGTTATGACAAGCAAGTACAGCAGGTTTATAAAAAGAGTTGGTCAATTTTCAAAGATGTCAAGAAGCACCAAGTTCTAATATAGCTATGATGAAATTGACTTTGGGATCAGTGAAAAACACTTTCTACCTTAAAATTAAATTACGGCACATTTTCTTCAGTTCAGCTTCCAAAAGGATATGAAATGTCATCCATAATATATTCAGACTTTTGAAACCTTTTGAAGTTTTATTAAAAATATTAATTGGATTAGCAATCATCTTGCAAGTTTATTACAGATTTTGTTAGGGTCGCCAAAGCATTTATAAAATTTAAGAGAGAAAGCATGTTTCTATTGTGTCTTAATAAAAATACAGAAAGATTATTGAGGATCCAAGTGGACAAACTGATTTGCAACTGAAAAATAGATAGGTCATACACATCTGCAGAAAAAAGAGGCCACAACTTTATTGGTTAGAGCTGTACAAAGGATGATGCCAAATGGGTTGAAATCCAGGAATAATAGCTCTGGGATAGCATGAGTGGATGCTCCTGCATGGATCACCTGTCACCTGGGGATGTGGCAAACTGACACTGTCATGAACTGGGTGTGATCATAAAGGGATCCCTCATTTGTTGGTCCAGCCAACAGCACCATACCTGTCTGTGTATCTGGATCCCATGTGAATTGCTTACAAAGTTGTAACAAAATAAGTATGAAAGCCTCAAAATACCAAAGTTATTATTTCAGTTGGATGCTGGCATATACAAGTAAGCTCACAGCAACCCAAGTTCAGTGGGTTCCTGACCTTTGTCCCATCCACTTGCCTTATATTGGGTGTATAAAATCCAGGCAACCAGGGTGCTTCCAGGTGCTTGACATTAATTAGCAAAAGGTACTGTGTGCAGTTGTTCCATTTTATTTTTCTTACCAAACTTTTTTTTGATGATATGTGGAAAAACCATTACTCTGGAGACATGGATTTGAATCCCTGTGCAGCCATGGAAGCCCACTGGTGACCTTGGGCAAGTCACATTCTATCAGCCTCAGAGTTAATGGCAACCCTCCTCAGAACAAATCTTGTCTAGAAAACCCTGTGATAAATTCATGTTAGGGTTGTTAAGTTGGGAATGACTTGAAAACACACAACAATTGCAGGTAAGAGAGCCAATGAGGTGTGGTGGTTAGAGCAATGGACTAGGACACTGGGCGATTAGGGTTCAAATCCCCACATGGCCAACTTGGCTCATTGGTTTACACACTCTCAGTCTCAGAGCAAAGCAAAGGAAACTCCCCTCTGAAAAAAATCTGGCCTTAGGGTCACCATAGGTTGGAAATGACTTGAAGGCACACAAAAACAACAACAGTTGTGAGTAAACATGAAAGGAACAAAAATTCTCCTGCATTACTATTGTGATTTGAAATATTGGATACCCTTTCTCTATCTCTTGATATCTCAGAGTTTTGGCCCACCTTCAGATTCATCCCATTCACTGAGTCAAATGGCTTGAATATTGCTTTAAAGCAGATAAGCATTTACGCTTTGTTTAACAAGCTTATATACTGTATATGTTTTGTAGCCATGGGATACTTTTGAAGGTCACTGGAATTTTGAAGATCTAGGAGAAATATTTCCTTTTTACTCTTTCTGGTAAGATAGGAAAAATTAACTTGTCTTAAGCGGAAATTCTTTAGTGCAGCTCTTATGATGGCATCTTGTCCAGAAAATGTGGCATTATTCTGGTTTTGTATGTGTAGAAGACTTTTATCTATGGGGGAAATTCAAACCTTTGATTCAAAGCTGTGCTCAATGTTTTCAGTACAAAAAGGCTTTTATAGAATATGCAGTATTGCCCAAAAGACTGCAGAAAATTGCATTTTTAGACCAGATTTCTGACCATTTCAGCAGTATTTTTGTTAACATTTTCTGGCCTGCTGGGGATGGGGCAATTATTTAGAAAGTGTGGGAGGCCTAGAAATGCAAGCTACTCCTCAAAACTTATTATGTTCCTTGAATCCAGTCTGAGTCCACTCCAATCTTGACCAGGCTTTGAACGGGTTTGTTTTCTATATTCCCTACTTAGTCCTCTTTACATCATTAGCAAGTAAGCATAAGGGATTCACACATTATGAGTTCATCCCATCACAGCTTGTAAAGTGGACAGTGGGTAGAAGTGTTAGTTTGAGAGGGTAATGATTTAAATCCTTGAATATTTCATCCACAAGGAGTGCTGCAGGAAAAAATTGGATATTTTTGTACAGAATTCTCCCTGTATTCAAGCATCTTTAAGTTAACGATAAATTTTCTATGAAAAAAAAAACATTTGTTTTTTTGGGGGGTACACATTTTCTGTCTCCCCCTCCCAAGTTTCCTGCACAGAAAACACATTTTCTGGATAGAGATTTTCTGCAAAAAGACCATGCCTTTCTTGGCACAGAAAAATCATCCAAACACAGCAGGACATGTGAATGCTAGGAGAAAACTATATATCAGTTTCACTGCTCCATTATTCTTCTCAGTGTGGTTTCCAGATGGCTGGGGAACTCATTTTTCAGCTGGGAAACAAATTACAGAGAATAGTGTGTGTGTGTGTGTGTGTGTGTGTGTGTGTAAAATTAGCCTATTGTCTGTACACACAGCATTCTCTGCAAAGTTCTGGGGACTGTAATTTCAGAACAGTCTTCTTGGTTGTGGTATGAAATGATGTATTTCTCAGAATAACTGGAAACAACAACGGTAGTCTGCTCCCTCCATAAGCAGGATGGATGCTTCTCCCTCTAGTGAGGTTGTGAACAGTTGGATTTTTTAAAGAATATGTTTTTAGCTGACAATAGAAACAACATCACTAAGGGCAAGTAAAGCAAATTAAAAGTGACATGACATTTCTTGGAGGGAGGGTATGTGCAGGAGAGGACATGACTGACTTTTATACACTGACAGGATGGATATTAGCAATAAGGAGTTGCCCTAAACCTACACTTTGCAAGTTCTTTACCCCTTCAATACTCAAATGCCTGCATCCTATTGCAGATAAAATGGCTAAAGATATCACTCCTGTTTGTATGGTTTCTCCAAATGGCTGAAAGCTAGAGACCTCTTCATAGCCTGTGAGTAGATATGAGGAGGCAGGATTGCTTTAGCTCAGCTATCATAGCTGTCACCTCAGATTTCACACATCAGCATATATACCAGTCAGGCTTCTGCTGATCTTTTTCATGTCTCTCTGTCCTTTTAATGTCTTTCTGTAGGTAGTGCCTGTGTGCCTCAGGCTAAGATGACCAAGTTGTCTATCCTTGGGTTTTGGCTGTTTTATTTTTTCCAAACTATTTACCCTCAAAATGATGCTTGATTCTGTGAGACCCCTAGGGCCTTATTGACTTGTTGATTTGCATATGCTTTCCAGGTTCTCTTATACAATGGACAACTTGATGTCATTGTGGCAGCCCCACTGACAGAACGATTCCTGCCTACTGTGCCATGGGCCAAAGTGAAAGAATACAAGAATGCTGAGAGAGTTGTATGGAAAATCTGTTCTAAAGATCCAGAAGTAGCTGGCTATGTACGCCAAGCAGGTGACTTCCATCAGGTAAGGGAAGTAATTTCTGAAGGCAAAGAAACTATACTTTTAAATTCTTCTTCATGGTCTCTGCGAATCATACAAATGGGTTGTACTGCGCCTGCTCAGTGCTCTTCGGAAACCTCTAGAATCACTGGGCAAAGTACACTTTGCAACAAATAGAAACTTTTTGGCGGTAGCTCCGCCCATCCCTTATAAAGCCCCTGGCTTCCCGCTCTTTCCCCAGTTCCTTTTTTCCGCCGCGTTAGCTGCTTTGGAAACTTCGCTTCATGCTCATTTTGCATTATATCACTGGTTTTTTGAAATTGGACTGATTTTTGCCCCCACCCCACCCCCACCCGTCTATGGTTGGCCATTTGGCTGTTTGCCGTTGTTTTGGTTTTTCAACGCCCTTTGAGAGGATGTCTGTGAGGAAAAGATGCCCGTCCATCTATGACTCTGCAGGCTTGGAAAACTGTGAGTCCCGCCGGACGGCAGCCATCTACTGGGGGGGTGTCCAACTAATCTCAGTGTCTAACCAAATGGTTTTATTCTCCTACTGGAGGCCATGCAAAGCATCAGGTTCAAACTTCCTTTTGTCTTGCACTTCTGAGAAACAGAACAAACTAGGATTTTATTTTACATTGTCCAATTCCTGGCTTATTCCTTGCAAATTAGAAATTGCTGTTTATTGCAAGCTCTAGTTGGGTACGCATTTCAACCAAACAATTAAGGTCTCTGTTTGGCTTGTTTAACAATTGGCTGATATTTATTTTAAACCTTCCTGATTTTCTTGTAAAAAGAATCTGGGAACTATACAGAGTGAAACTGAAACATACCTGTAGTTTGCTTCTCTTCCTGAGTATTTTGGAGGGAAGGAGAGGGAAGGAAATTACTCACGCATTTAGCATTAAACCATGGTTTGACTTTGTGTGTAAACTATCCCACTGCCTTTGTTTTGGATACTGATATGAAAATGTGCTACCACCATCCTTGTATCTTCATTTCTTGCCATTGGCCTGGAAGATAGCATTTCTAGGCAGCCAAACTGACAAGTGGTTTAGCTAGAAGCTGCATGATTCCAAGTATCCCTTACATTCTTGAGCTTCTGTTTTCAGCATGATCCCTGCCATTACTCTGGATGCACCCTAGTTTGCAAGTCTTTCCTCATTCTTCAAATTTTGACTGCTTTGTATCATTCTACTAATTTGTCTAGCAGCTCTCCTGTGAGTTCTGACATTCTAGAAGAGCTTGTTTTCTTCAAACTCTTCTTCAGCTTTTATATAAATGAACATTGGAGTTTATTTAAATGCTGATGTTGTATCAGAAATTGTTTCCAGACTGAAATCTGGTGATATTTGTTTATATGACGTAGGGGCGAAGCAGACCGCCCCTTTGTGCTAGCTTTGGGGCAGTGTCTGAGTGTGACGTTTAGATGCTGCATGCTCTGAAGCTGCCCCCAAACCAGCGTCATGCCACCCGCCTGTCTGCACATCAGGCAGCTTTGCAGTGTTCTGATGGCGTGGCATTTATATGCCGCATGCTGCAGGAGCACCACAAAGCTGCTGAGATGGCAGAAAAACATGGGGCTGCGGCAAGCGGTTGCTGGGGCGCCCACCTGGCTGCCATACAAATTTTTAACGGTCTAGCAGTTAGCTTCGTGTTGATCTCTAGAAGATGCATGGTCAAACAGTGTACTGACATTCTCAAGGTATTGCCTTCTTCCCTTTCAAACACAGAGAGTCATATTGAAGGCAGAGACCCTGCATTTCTCATCATGCAGAAATGCAGTTTGGATTTTGGGCCTGTGAACTCTACTGACTAATTCCTCCCCAGTACTGCCTGCTCCTTTTGAAGCTTAAGTGCAAAAGGAGGAAACTGCAGCTGTTTACTGCTTTCACTGAAGCAGTCTTTGTATAGATTGGTTCAGTTTTTTGAGTTAAGACTGAAACCTGGAATGGCATTACAGATCCTCATGGAACATTTAGCAGTGTCTAGTCATGGTAGTCAGTGGGTTAGGGAAAGGTGAACTGTCTGGGAGGATGTGAAGTGTAGCTAGTACTTGTGGCTCTAACAATTCCCAAAGCCAAAGTAAAATGAGTCTTATGTCTCACATCAATTATTGCATCTTGTTCTGTTTGGGGGGAAAGGACAGCAGTGAACTGTGTATGAAATTGGAACTTGTTTTCTGCCCTAGAAGAGCTTTGCTTTCATAGCTGAAGCTGAGGTGATGTATCCTAGCCATATCCCTGCACTTCAGTCCATTTTTAGTCAAATATATCTACCTTTAGGTGCTGAAATGAATTCTGTAATGTCAACTGAGGGATATTAATAAATATAAAACATATTTTTAGCTGTAAAAATATATACAAAAGTATTGTTCCCAGAGACAGGTGAGAAAACAAACAAATGCATTAAAATAGCTCTATGTGATTTTAAGTTTCTAAGAGTCTCTGTAGATGAGGGGAAAAAATCTCTGAAAGTCCCAGGTTTTGTTCCTATACAAACCAATGAGGTTTTCCTCATCCTGAAGTATTTCCTGGGATCTCCCAGCATCACCAAGAACTTTTCATTTCTACTTCCAAGGTCAGTTTAAATTAACTCAATATTTTATCAAATGAAATATACCTCTACTTGGCTGTCTGTTTGTATTATCCTGAAACTAGCTAGGATAGCCACTGTCAGTAAACATAGCTGTTGTTTCTAGGACACAAATTCAATAGAAATCAAACAAGGGAAAGGGGAATGTTTGCACCAAAACAAATCAATCCTAATGTTAAACTAGTGTAATATTCTTAAAACATCTTAGCACTTTTACTATAACTCCTGAATAAAACAGGCTGAGTGGAAACTGATGAACATCAGTTTCTGAAGCATGAGGGGGAGTGAGGGAAACTGGAGGTATTTCAAGAAAGTTTGGATGCAAACTTGGGAATGTGCAGGTAAAATCAAAACAAAAAGAACTGGAAACATGATGCTTTCAGAGACTTTTCTCCCTTCTCAGTGAGACCTAAATGTGTATTGCAGGTCAAATGTCATTTTCTTGAATCTTGAAATGTGACATTAACAAAGTGGTTGATACTGTTTGAGTCCAGATTCAGTCACTGACATGAAAGGGATGAAAGGGATGAGAGAGACCTCGAGACTTTATAGCATTCTTTTTTACACACACACACACACACACACACACATCCCATCCTATATGGTAAAATCTCTGAGTGCCTACATTTAAAACAATAAAAATAATTTAACCTTTCTAAAATCATATTAAACATTGGAAACGTTAGGAAGTTAAAACAGTTTGAAATCATGTAGTTGTAGAGAGCTGGATTAAATCATTAGGCCCCCCCAAAACTTCTTAAGTCTTTAACAAAAAGCCAGATCTTAATTTGGCCCTGGAATGAAAGCACTGTTGATGCCATCAGGCCTCCCTAGGCGAGGGCATTCTATGGCTGTGGTGTCACAGCATAGAAAGCCTTCTTTCACATCCTAACACAGTGTATTCTTTCCACTTGTGGGGCATAGAGAAGGGCCTTTCTAGCAGACCTCAGGCTTTGAGCAGGCATATATAGGGACACCTTGAGTCCCAATTTTGGAAGAACAGCGAGATACTACTAAAATTACTGCTACTAATTGAAAGCAGTGTTCCTTCAACTGATGAAGTCCTAAGCCATTTAAGATTTACTTTTATCAGTTCTTCTGTGGATTCCATTCAATAATGCTGGACTACATGATCAGAAGGAGCTTCCTATGTCCAATGTAATTTTTTGCAAGCATGTTATTTAAAAAACAACTATTTTTCTATCCAAACCATAGTTGGGAAAATTTACTTTTTGGACTATAATAGTGCTACTCAAAATGGTGGTCCATGGATTGGTGCTGCTTCCTGATTTCTCAAGTGTTAGTCCCTAGGGAGCTTTGAGGAAAGAAAAAGCAGCTCAGATGGGGGAAATGGCCACTCTCCCACATCTGATAGCTTAAAAAGCACCAGACTAAAATACCAAGAATCTCTAGCCAGCATGGCCCCTGAAAATGCTAGCTAGGGATTTTAACTTCCTTTTGGCTACTTTTCCATCGCCTGTGTCCTTGTGAGAATAAATGGAAAATGTATTCCATAGTAAGTTTCTAGGAAGAAGGATGGAATAAAAATGAAAACAAAAATTTATAACTACTGAAATCAGGAACAACTTTGAAACACCAGTACATACTTTTTACTGATAAATACAAAGTACATTTTCAACTTGATTTATTATTAAAGGTGCATTGTGACATGGTTTTGCATCAAGTACAGCAAAGCATCAAGATTGCCTTTGCATTCCATAGAGGCTGTTGTAGCAGAAAACATTTGAGATAAGAGTCTAATCCATTTAATATTCAAAGTTTCAGGTTTTGTTGGTGCTAGTAAAAATCTGCTCTTGAGTGACTTAAAGACATTGCCTGACATAATTTACTTTCAGCAACTCAAATATTTGAATTTAGGTGACTTCTATATGTTGAGAGAATCTGGCAATGAGAAATATTCTGGATTTAGTAACCAGTGTGGTTCAACACATGATTTAAAAGCTGTGGTTTTTGAGACCAAACATATATTGTGCAGACTTCACTGCTTCCGGTTGAAATGGGATGGTTTATTTGATTTGTAGCAGGCCTAGACTAGAGGTCACAGTCAGAATGCATCTGAGAGATGAGGCTATGATTCTGATTTTATCAGAACCATGAATGACCATGCTGACTGAGGGATTCTGGGTACTGTAGTCCAAAAAAGTAACTCTGCTAAGCTTTGGTTTTTATGGAGTGCTGAATGCTACTATATGAGTCCATGTGAATGAAGTAGGATTTAAATAATCTCCTGGGTTTAATTGAAACACATCCAACTATTGATCTGGCACTAGTTGGTCTCTTAGCTAGGGTTTATGGGAATTACAATCCAAAACATTTGGAAAGTACCTAATACATTTTGTGGGATTTTGTGGTACAATATCCCTGATTTAACTTCATAAAGAATCTATGAGAAGGAAAATCTTGAATGTTCTCTTTCAGGCTATATCTTCTTTCATTCTTGCTTTCTTTTGATCTGTTTCTGTAGGTCATTGTTCGTGGTGGAGGGCACATCCTGCCATATGACCAGCCTGAAAGGACATTGGACATGATGGATAGGTTTATCTCAGGAAAAGGGTGGAAATCTAATGAATACTGAAAATTCAGCCTGAGCACAGCAACCTTCAGACTTCTTTGCAACAGACCAATAGGGAAACTTTGATGAACAGGTCAAATCAGTGGCACTGAAGATTAAAGTATTATAATGTAGTTTCTTTTATTGCTTAAAATGTTGATAAGGTTGATAAATGCTGATAAGACTACAGTCTTGGGGGGGAGGGGGAAATCAAGCCATGCTTTAGTTTCATAAATAATGAAAATATTATTTAAGATTCTGTTTGTGGTTTATACTTATTTTTGAAAAATATATAGGATGTGAAGATGCTACTGAAAGAGGAGGGTTATGTGATGCGTCCTTGAAAGAGGATGGATGTTTCTTCACCTACAACCACTGTGCCTGCTGTATTTATTATGTGGGCTCTTTGCAGAGATAATATCCCATTGAATAATGTACTTGAGTATGGAAGTCCTAGAAGTCAGTATCCATAAAACAGATACAGATATGCTTATTTGACTTTCAGGCACTACACTGAAATTAACTGCTTTTTTGTGAACTTATTACTTTGGTCTTGCTAGGTCCAAAGATCCACCAGAACTAGCAGACACGAGAGTACACAAGATGAACTAAAATGGCTGCCAGTAATGGAAATATCCAGTAATCTCTGTTGATGTATTAGTGTGAGACTCTGGCAGAATGAGAAGAACTTTATACCTGATAAGAGAAGAATGCTTCTCTGATGACATAGTTTAGGTTTTCAAAATGTGATGTACCGTAAAATGTGGTTTGGATGGCAATGATGATTAAACATAGACAGTGCATATTTGTTTATTTCCAGGATTTATATCCCGCAATGGGATACACTTTTCCTGATATTTTTTTAACATGCACAAAGAACAGGGAAGCTCTGGGGTTCACCTGTAGACACTCAAATGATAAAAGGGTCTGGTTTCATATCTTCTTATAAGACCTTAGGAAATCTCCTTTTAGGGGATGGGAGGATTATCTAGCCTTTTGTTCATTTGTTTCATATTTGTTTCATATTTTCCTTATCATTTTTAGAGTCTTGCTCAGTCTTGTTTCCATAACACACACACACACCCAATACACATTTTAACACGTGTAATATCAACTTCTGTTATTATAGGTGCAATAGGATAAAGAAACAGTGATGTCATCTCATTTAGTGTGGAATGTGAAGTTTCAGTCTTTGAGTGCTCAGCTATATTATGAATCAAATGCAATTTCTCTGGGAAAAAAAATTATTTCCAAGTACAGATGACAGTCTGTTCCTTCACAGGAGATCTTCAAGCAGGGGTTGGATTAGATCAGGAATGTTTTACTTCTTGGTTTTCTGCATCAAGGAAAGAGTTGGACTGAAAGGTCTAAGACATTCCTCAGCACTCATACTAGGAGCAGAAGAAACTGGCCTGTTTAGAGTAAATAAGGCACTACCCTACTAAAGTCAGGCTCGACTCACCCCTTTCTCCTTGTCTCTTTATTTTTTCACCAGTTCAGATGCAGAGCTCTTTCTCCTTCCTTCTGCCAGTCTTATCTTTGTGGGAATCAAGTGTACAATGATGAAACCCCACTGTACACTTAGGTCCTATGTACCTCTAACCCAAGTGGTAGCTCAACCTTCTCCAACCTGGAAGATGATGATGTAATTGCAGTTAAACACAGACCAAGAGAATTGGGGGAAACGTCATGAGGTCTTCATCCACATGAGCCACTAGTAGCACATTTTGAACAGTGAGTGGAGTGGGTGAGGTTCCTTTCCTCATCCAATCCCCCCCCCTTTTTTTTTTTTTTTGGATGAGAGCTGTTTCCTTCATGATCCAGCTAGAAACTGATTTTGGGAGTTTTATTCAGCCTGGAAAGCAAGCCAAAGCAGTATCATTTGTGTCTGTTCCATAAAAAGGGTGTTCTTGAAGACCTGACTTCTGCTAAATCTTGACAGGTTACTTTGGAAGATCACCTAACATGGGGAGTCCTGTCCTCCACACTCAGAGATGGATGAATCAAAACACCAAAAGAGTCAAAATAAGCTCTTATAAGCACATTCCACACTGGTACTGCCACAGCCACAATAATATGTACACATACTTCATTGTTGGTTACCTAAGTTTAGTAGATGTTTTGCTAAGCAGAAAATAGCACCTTCACTCAGATTCCATTTACAGAGGTAACTGGACTTGAATCTTTCTTCAGTGCTGGCAAAGGGATGTTCTCCTGAATCATCCCTAACAGCAAAGGCCTCCAACAAAGGCAAAAGCCAAGGTGGGGGCTGCCTCCCCTGAACAGAATGGTAACCTGAGACAGTTACCACATTTTGCTTCATAGTAAGGATGGCTCTGATAATATTCCTGACACCAGCCTGATCTGGTGGTAACTATGACCCTTTGACTTGAATACCATTTTTAAAAAGTATGGTAAAGGTTGTGTGGATATCCAGTTACCTACCTGAGCTCATATGTAGCATTTTTTTAAAATGGTGAGGAGTATAAGAGTATCTACATAGTCATAGCCTGCCATTTCAAGAACATTGTCTAAAACAAAACATTCTCACTAGTACTTGGTTTGACACCTTCCAAAGCATTTTGTTATGTTGTGATGAGTGCTGGACTACAATTCTAGAGGGTTTGAAATCCTGGTCAGTCACAGAAACCCATTGGGAGATTTTGAGCAAGTTGAACACTCTATCAGACTCAGAAGAAAGCAAAGGCAAATTCCCTCTGAATAAATCTTGACATGAAAACCCTGTGATAAGTTCACCTTAGACTTGCCATAATTCAGAAATCATTTGAAGGGACACAACAACAACAGAGTAGTGATGGCATTTGGGTAGTAAGAATAAGGACCCACTTGGCACTACTGTCTCCTCCTCCTGTTGGATCTAGTACCTTTTCGTATTGTTTTTCTAAGAAGAGAAAAGGTATAGCAATTGTGGTCTCTTCCAACTCTATTATTCTATGGCCTGTTACAGACAGCCAAAATAAAGCTGCTTCGAGTCACAGTGGAGGTATGGTGTTTCAATGATGCATGCGTCCTAAGAGTCCAGAAGTCGCACCAAAGGCACACTCCAGCCTGGAGCGTGGCTTTGGTGTGGCTTCTGGACTCTTAGGACGCATGCATCATTGAAACACCATACCTCCACTGTGACTCGAAGCAGCTTTATTTTGGCTGTCTGTAACAGGCCAATGTCTCCATACACTCTCATCCCATCTAGTTTAAGTATGGTTACTCACAAGTACGTATGCGTTAAGTTTTATGCTTAATCTAAGCATTAATTTAAGTATATCCTGAAATCTTTGATAGCAAGCATGATGCCTGGTTTCCTTATCCCAATCTAAGGAATGAATAATGGGAAGTGAATTCTGTTGCATAGAAAGAGAGCAATACAGTTAAGTATGGGATATAAGATTGCAGGCCTTGAACAACAAAGTAAAATGAAGCAATAAGACCATAGGTTTCATGTGTATCTGCCTGTTTCCTTTGCTGGGCTGAGGGAGTGGATCTTTGTACTTAGAAATGCCCAAGTGTAAGATCCAGGGGGGCAGGCAAAGGCAGATGCTGGTAGCGCATTCCCTTTTAGCATCAGCAGGTGCTATGGCAGAGTATGAAACATGTCAGTCTCTCATTATCAATTACCATAGGCTATGCTGTCTAGGACTGATGATAGTTGCAGTCCAGCATCATGTAGGCAGCTATATGCTATGGGCCAAACATATGCCATTTGTTCTAGGAATCATTCTATTTGGTTCAGTTCCAGCGGCAACCATAACCTTTGCTCAGGGGTGTACAAAAATCTGTCTGATGTATCCCAGGAAAAGGATGAAAACAAAGGCAAAATAAGCTTTTTTATTAAGCTTTTTATGGTTGGCACACAAGAAGACATTGCTGTACATACATGAGGCTAAGAAGCCAGCACATGGAGCTTCCTATTCTATTTCTGTCTTTTGAAGATCAATGTTTGTGTCCCCCTTAAGATGCTGTGATGCCTATGCAGCAAACCCCTAGAATTGGTGCTAAAAACGTACAAGTGCAACTTGCATATGAAAGAAACTTTCATTTGGGCTACCACTCTGGACAAAAGTAGGGGAGTTTGGAGGGGGGTTGAATCCATGATGTTTAATGAACTAAGTGCAAAAACAGATATATATCCCATTGTCAATTGTAAAAGAAACTGTATGCCTAACAATAGTCCAAAACACTGCAGAACCGCTTTAAGTGCCCTGGCTCAGTACTAGGGAATTCTGGCAACTATGGTTTCATGACACATTTAGCCTTTGTCAGAGAGCTCTGGTGCCACAATAAACTACAATTCCTAGGATACTCTAGCACTGAGCTAGGGCAGTTAAAGCAGTATCAAGCTGGATTATTTTTGCAGTGTGTTTTGAACCAATATCATTTTGCTTGACATGAAGTGGAAAACAGTACAACAATCTAGGAAGCAATATTTGCTGCCTTTTCTGAAGTATCAGATATGACCTGGCTTCATTTTTAGTGGTACAGAGAATAAAGATGAAGTAAGATGAAGTTCCTATAAATCAATTTAAGTTGATTTATTGCCCTACACAAGCCAGCCTGAGTTTTAAGATATTTGGGCTTTCTCACAGTCACACCACCATCAAAGGTATATTTGGTGAGGTTATAAGAGAGAACTTTTTCAGTGGCTGATCCCAGTCTGTGGAACTCCCTCCCACTGGAGGTTTGGTTGGATCCCTCTCCACTTTCACTCTGCTGGCAGATAAAGAGCTTTTTATTTAGGCAGGTCTCCAGTTCTTCAGTCATGTAGCAGAAGGGTATTTTCAGTGTGGTGTGGTGTGTTTTTATCTTTTTAAATTATGTTTTCCAAGTGCTTTAAAATGTTTTAACAATGTGCTTTCTAAATTGAATCGTTTCTATTTAAAGACGAAAACACATGCCTTTAGCATCTTTAGGAAATCTAGCCTTTTATCTTGATTTTGACTCAAGAAGAGCTGACATTTTTATCACTGCGCAGACTATGTAAGAGGTGCTGGCTTCAATTCTCTTTGACTTTCCTTTCTTATGATATGAAACCAAAGGGATCCCTTGTCTCCAGATGTTAAAGTCATCATAACATCTAACTTCTTCTTCCCATCTTCTATTGCCGATTTCTTCCAAGTATTACAGTTGGCAAAATAAAAACATTGCTAGAAAAGTCAAAGCAGAAGCTACATCTTCAGAGAAGAATTAAAACAAAAGTTTTGCCTCTTGACTAAAACATCATATGGATTAATAATCAGCAACAAGTAATGAATTGTTCTGCCAGCATTGTGAGAAACTGTAAAAAAGCTATCTTAAAATTAAAACTTAATTTCTTTATAATTAAGTACAGTTGACCCTTTGTTCTGGAACCCCCCCCCCCCCGGAGAAAACAGAAACTCGCTAATATTCAAGACCCATAGGCTTGAATGGTGGCACGTACCCACAGGTGCGCACTGCAGACACATGCCCCATTATGTTCCCCCTCCATTTGCCACTCGCACATAAGTGAGGGTACAAATTCCAAAGCCACACAAACGGAAGGGCGACTGTATTTGTAATGAATAAAATTGGAAACTGGTAAAAATCCAACTTAAATCTTATTCTAAGAATGAAAAGAAATTTATTTTATCATTATTACATACATTCACTGTTAGAGAAGATTTTCTGGATTAACGGCCACTTTGTTGTAACCAAGTATGGACATAGTGCATGTCGTTGGACTCCATTTCCCATTAATCCTACCCATCATGGCTAATGATGAGGAATGCTGGAAATTGCGGTCCAACAATATCTGCAGGGCCACATTTTTCCCACACATGGCGTAGCTCTTGAAGACAACAACCTGGACTGCCAAAGGATTGTTATGACCAGGTTGTGGAGAATCATTTCCGTTTGTGTTGACTTACATGCCACTGTGTTGATAGAGTTAAAGTTGGATGGGACTACAGCCTGGCAATAAAACTGAGCACCAGTGGGAGGTAGGCAGTTGAATGATGTAACACCTGTAGTTAGTTAAAAGTGTATTGATTAGTCAATTGACCGTATCAAACTGTTAACAGCAAACATAGTAAAATGCGAGAAAATACAATGCATAAATTATAATGGGATAAGGTAAATTAGACTAAATAAGATAACATATATTAATTTAAATTGATAGTAATAAATTGTTGTCTTATTATAAACTGAAATACAAAAACCAAATATATATTTAAATAGGTTCATCACCTTTACATGCAACACCAGTGTGATCAATAAAACATGTTCTTAGTTGGATAGCTCTACATATACATTTAGCAGTTCTAGCTGCTACATGTGTATTTATACCTTGAAGGAAATGGGCTAGCTATATGGTGCAGGCACACTGTAGTTGCATTTCCAGGCCAAATTTAAAGTGATGGCATTAAATGTAGGGTAAACCCTCTAGGGTTTGAGACAGAACTGCCTGAAAAAATAAGCATCACTTCCACTCATCAATCTGCTGGCACTTAAAGGATGCATCTGAAACCCAAATTATGGCCTCTAAGTACAATTAAATTGGCAGACATGAGAAAGAAGATGATTTACTTAATAGCCTCACATTTGTGAACCTCACTGCCAAATGTGGCAAGTGAATTAACTTAGTTGGATGTCTTTGAACACCAGGCTCAGAAGGTACCACAGTCATGTTAGTCTAGGGCTGCATTCGCACTGCCGAATAATCCGATTTGACACCACTGCCAAATTGGATTATTTCTTTAGTGCAGATGCAGCCCAGGAAATGCAAACATATCAAGATGGGAACAGTCATTATCATATAGGTCTTCCAAATCGCTATGATGCTGCTTATGTCCTGGCTGCCCCCATTCCTCTGCCTCTCTGCTCTATGTCCTTCCCAGCATGCCTTTCAGTCTATTTATTTATTGTTATTTTTAGTTCAGTTATGCAATCATGGCAATCCAATAAGTAAAGAAAGAAAGAAGAAAAGAAAATAAATTCTAAAAACAAAAGAAAAACAGTCTGCTTGGGAATAGAGAGGGGGAGAGGAAGTGGGGAAAGGAGCATAATCATGCCCAAACGCACCACATGCTTGCTTGCATATTGGAACTGCTTTGTGAGGAACCTATAGCAATAGCAGTAGCACTTACATTTCTATACCATTTTATAGTGCTGAGTACTCTCTAAGTGGTTTACAATGTGTAAGCCAATTGCCCCCAACAAGCTGGCTACTCATTTTACTGACCTATGAAAGGACAGACGGCTGAGTCAACCTGGAGCCCTGCAGGATTGAACTCACAACCTTTTGGCTACAGTACCGGCATTTAACAACACTGCGTCACCAGGGTTCCTTTATCACACATGCATCAACAGTGGAAAAACAGTGCAAGTGGGAGGTATTGACAGGTTTTGCTTGTTAATGAAAACAAGCACTTCCAGCAACAGCATTGCATGATAAGGTATGGCCACAGATGCTACTATCCTGCTGTAATTCCACTTTACAAGCCTCATGTGATAAAGTTCTTTAAGAAAGCCCTAAAGCCAGATTTGCTTACACTGTTTTGTCTCAAATGGATTTTATTGGTTTGATGGATATGCACTTATTATTATTATTGAGGGCAGTTTTGTTCATGTTCTGATCATAAACAATATTGAAAAATGCTGGAATACCTGGACCTTTCAGTCTAATTAAGAAAGCTCTTCCTCCCTCATCCTATATTCTTCCAGAATGCAATATGCAATGAAATAGTTTTCCATGGATGAAAACTGGGTATGCTGTTCCCTGCACAGAACTATGGAAATGAAACTATCAGTCTTTCTCCTCTTATTAATTAATATCTACTAGTAGTTTTAAGAACCTGCTGGGTTTTCTTTTTATAAAGGTAATAGGCTTGAACACATTACATTACTGCTTTGTTTCAGACTTTATCATGAAACTGCAGGAGTCTGTTGGCAAAATGCTTGCTGATGTGCCTTGCATGCTCAGATGGAAAATAAATGTCCTGTAGTGCAAATGGATAATTAGGGTACACAACTCCCTTTTGTTGGATTTTTGTAGCAATTTCTTGAAGTTGCTGAAGATCACTCCTATTTTATTAAATTGTTAAACGATGAAGTAATAAAAGAAATCTGTCCATGTTGGAAACTAGACCTTTGGTTATAGGTTTCCTGATACTGAGAAGTATTTGATTGAAGATGTAATGAAGACAGCAAGGGAGCTGTTGGCTACTGTAATGGATATCTCCAGAGTAAGGTAACTACATTAGGCTCCTCCACAATGAAAGCAGGCAGAAGAGTATTGATTCTTCAAATATTTAAAATTAATACCACCTGATTATGGACACTATCACACAGGGGAAAAATTCGGGGATTAAAAGGCATTTTCTAGGGAAAGTCATGCAATCGTGGTGAAGATTTTTACACACACCATGATCTGAGAGAACTTATCTCGGGAAGAACCAAAAATGCTCCAGCAACAAATCATTTGCAAAGAAATCCTGTGAATGGTTTGTTGCTGGAGCATTCCTGGTTCTTCCTAAGATAAGTTCTCTCAGATTGCAACATTGTCTGAGAATCTTCTCTGGGATCACATGACTTTCCCAGGAAAATGCCTTTTTAATACGATTTCCCCCATGTGATACTGTCCTATGAGTCATTCATGTTGAACTTCAGGAAATTAGATTAACTTTGATTTGTACATTTTATTCAGCACTTGCCTCTTATCCAGATTTGTCACTGCTGAAATCAGTTTTACTAATGCATTGTTTTTTGGATCAGCTTGCTTAAAGTAATAACCTTATTGCATAGAGACTGGGCATATGTACTGAAGGATAGTGGTAATGCTATACTACTTTCCAAATCTGATGTGGTAGGTTTTCATGGGAGGACAAGGTGATTTTAATCACTCATCTGCATCATATTGCTACACCATAGCAATGATATTTAGGACTGCCACTTGAAAACTCTATTTTAAATGTAATTTTATACTGGTTTTAGATGGTTTTGACTGTTTAAAGTTTTATTGTAATATTTTTTTAAAAATGTATCCGTGAACTGTCTTGGGTTCTTTTTGAGAGAAAGGCGGCATATAAATGAAACAAACAAACAGTATTAACTACATAGTTAAATGTAGTTTAAAAAATAATGACCACAGGGGAAAAAACATAAATTCAGTCTAGACCACTGGTGCTACTAGGGTAGTTGTCACCCAATGTAGTAATTCATGGCATCACCTTCCTCCATTTACCTCCTCTCATTTCACACTATACAGAATCCTTAGTAATGTTTTTTGCACTAATGTTACTCGTAAATCATAATCCCCATATGCCACTGAACGTAATTCTAATAGTTGTCACATAAACAACTAGCAAAATTAAATGTATACCTTCAAATTACAATATCATATGCATAACCTAAATGTATTTATATAGGCATAGTGACGATTTGGTTGAAATGTAATGTTTTTAAAGAAAATTTAAAAATAATATTTTTAAAAAAATAAAAAATATTTTAAAAATATTTAAAATTTGAAATTTTAATTAAAAAATTATGGGGGGGGGCTCCTTTCTTCTCCCACTGAGCTTCACCTCAATCCCACCATCTCTTAAAGCATTTTAAAAAGATACAGGCAAATGCCACAATGTTTCTGCTAAAATACTGTACAGGTGTTTGAGCAGCAGTGGTGTCACCCCCCTTAGGGTGTCACCTGGTGCGGTCTGCACCCCCCTCCCCTCACTGCCTAGTGACACCACTGGTCTAGACAATGAGGAAATTGAAATAAATAAAGAATCCCCATATCTAGGATCAAGCATTGACCAGAATGGTGACTGCAGTCAAGAAATAAGAAGACTAGGAATGGAAAGGGCAGCTATGAAAGAACTAGAAAAGATCCTGAAAAGTAAACACATACAACTGAGCACTGAAGACAGAATCATTCAGGCCATTGTATTCCCCGTTACCGTGTATGGATGTGAGAGCTGGATAGTGAAGGAAGCAGACATAAAGAAAATCAACTTATTCGAGATGTGATGCTGGAGAAGAGTACTTAGAATACCATGGACAGCCAAAAAGACAAACAAATGGGTCCTTGAACAGATCAGACCGGAGCTCTCCTTCGAAGCCAAGATGATCAAGCTGAGGTTATCCTACTTTAGCCACATAATGAGAAGTCATGGATCACTAGAAAAAAACAATAATGCTAGGAAAGGTAGAGGGTTGAAGAAGGAGCGGAAGACCGGAGACTGGATGGATGACTTAATTGGGAGTTATGGGCATGGGCTTGCAGGACCTGAGCAGAGCAGTGGAGAATAGGGATACTTGGAAGTTTCTCATCCACAGGGTAAGTATGAGTCAGGGACAACTTGAGGGCAGCTAACAACAACAAGCTTGCAAGCAAAGGTCCAAACTAATCATGAGCTACAATGTCTTTCCTCTGTCTCTCTGAGTTTTAATCACAAAAACTTCAGCAGACTGCCCGGATCTGAGAAGAGGAATGAAAAAGAGTATGGACTGCTTAACTTTTTACTCTGTGGTTATATTCTTGGTTCAGCATAACCCTCTCTGCTCTCTTAATTTCCTAAGGTAGACTGAAAGATTTCAGATTTGAGGAGAAAACAGGCAGAGGGAAATGAGTTAAGCACCACTGTTCCATTTGTTGCCCCAACGTCCAATCCTCTAAATCTGCCTTTGATTATTAAAAAAAAAACACTGGAGAAAAGATACATTGGGTTGTGCTCTCAGTTGTGGTAAATCAGAGATGCTTAGATGGGATAATACATATACCTCATTTAAATATTGTGACTGGATACAATATATAAAATTATTTGTACTCATTGCTGATGGATGCATAGTTCCAAGTTTGCATGACTTTGCTCTTACTTTAATTCTAATTCAGAAACAAAAAATTTTCTCCTCATATCCTTGGTTTGACTTGGAAAGCCATTTAGTTAAACGCTGAGGATGTTTTGTAACAGCCATAACAAAACCCATTCTATAAACAGGAAAGGTTTAGAAGTTTGTTTTTTCTTATTTTGATAGGCCAAATTTAGGGCTTTGCTATTTGCTTTGGTTGGAAAGTTGTGTTGACACTGACATTTCTGTTTATTAGAATACTATGTTGTATGTGTGCGTCTTGTGTGCCTTCAACTCATTTCCAACTTCTGGTGACCCTAAGCTGAACCTATCACAGGGTTTTCTTGGCAAGATTTGTACAGATGGAGTTTACCATTGCCTTCTTTTGAGGCAGAGAGAGTGTGACTTGCCCAAGATCACCCAGTGGTTTTCATGGCGGTGGGAACCAAACCCTGGTCTCCAGAGTTGTAGTCCAATGCTCAAACCACCATGCTGCCTCTGTTACTCGAAGAAATATAAATACAGATAAGATTAACTTAAGCTATAGGAAATATAACTACAGATAAGATTCACTTAGGTGGGCAAATACAGCAGGAGTGGGATCCTTTTTTTTTTGTTTGTTTGTTTTTTGCACCCTAGAAGCCATGCAGGGTTGCATTTCCAGTTAAAAATGTCAGTATGCTATAGCCTGCAGGACATTTTCTCCTCCATAACTCTGGCAATAAGTCTGGCAGAAGGGAAAAGAGTGATGGTATCCAGGTCTTTTAATGGGCTAAGTGAAAAAGCAGATTTAAGCTAAATTTACAATGAGAAACCATATACTTAATGCTATCATTTTCTTGATGTGAAAAACAGCAGTAAATTTCTGGAAGCAGTTTCTCCTGTATCTTACTTTCTCTTGTCCCATTAGGTTTGGATTGCTTTCAGTTTTACACATGAGGAGAAATGCCATGCAGAGAACTCAGATGATGTAGGATGAGATCCATATAGGAAAACTGATCGATAAAAGTTTAATGGCCTGTTGTTTGGGAGTTCAGTTGTACCAGGAAAGGTAGCAGTGCTGCCATCCACTGGAGAGCTTTCAAAATGTTAACAGCAAAAGGGTCTTTGTGCCTTTGGTAATGGTATATGGAATCACATCCATGGATTCTTTATCCATGGATTTAACCATCTACTGCTTGAATATATTTTAAAAATATATAAATTCCAGAAAGCAAACCTTGATTTTCTATTTTATATAAGGGACACAATTTTACTATGCCATTGTATTTAATGAGACATTTTACTATGCCATTGTATTTAAGCATCCATGTATTTTGGTATTACAGGTGGTTCTGCAACCAAGCCCCAGCAGATACCAAGGGCCTGCTATATTTTTTGAAATTGTTTTCTCTCTATGATTTTGTAAAGTGTTCTGTTCAGACTGTATAGAAAGTATTATCTAACAGTAAATATAGCTTTTTAAACATTTTCACCTATATAGTTTGTTTTGGGCTGCTGTCACACTGCAGAATGAATGCAGTTTGACACCACTTTAACTGTCATGGAGCCACAATATGAAATCCTGGAATGTACAGTTTGTTATGGCACCAGAGCTCTCTGATAGAGAAGGCTAAATATCTCAAAACTACAAATCCCACAATTCCATAACATTGAGGCATGGCTGTTAAAGGGGTATCAAACTACATTTATTCTGCAGTGTCAATGCAGCCTTGGTGTCCTTCCTCCCAAAGAATGAATACTTCATATCCATATGCTGATACCAGCCTATTTAATAGAAATATTTCATCAGCATAAATCCACAAGGCTTTATAGTCATGATTACTTTGATAGTCCATTGTAACATCCTTTACTGCAGATATTTTACTTAGATTTTAAATGTATTTCACTGCTGTCACTAGATTTTCCCACCCCCTCTTAGATTATAGAAAACTCAATTCTGTGTAAGAGGAAACAGGAATTCAGATTACTTTCATTTCTGGAGAATTGGCTCCCCTATGAGTGTAATGTCATTGTAAGTAAGAGAAATAAAATAAACTTGTACAATTATCCTGAAACACACAGAGATGTTTCTCTAACAAATGGCTTGATTTTAAATTTATTACATACAAAATATAAAACCAATTAGGCAATTGGGATTTCTGGAGGCACTAAGTGATTGCACAGTCATATATGAGGGCTGTATCTAATAGAATCATAGAGTTGCAGCAGGAGACCACAAGGGTTACTCAGTCCAATTCCCTGCTGTGCAAGCATACACAAATGTTGGAGATCTGGATGTTCATACAAGAGTGAAAACCAGTTCAAGCAGAATAAAGAGCAATTCCTTCTCCCCATTGCAGTCTAAAACTTGGAGGGCTGCAATACCTTCCATAGTCTTTTTAAAGCAGCTCCAAGGGCTGAAGGGGAGAAGAACTAAAAATTCCAGAACTATTATCACTGTCATGCTGGATTTAGGCCTAAGAGAGAGAGAGAGAGAGAGAGTTTTTACGTAGTTTCTGACTTAGGGCACCTGGCAAACCTGTCATGTGGTTTTCTTAGCAAGGCTTGTTCAGATGTGGTTTGCCATTGACTTCCCTGAGGTGGAGAGAGTGTGACTTGTCCAAGGTAATCCAGTGGGTTTCATGGCTGAGCAGGGAATCAAACTCTGACCTACAGAGTCATAATCCAAGTCTCAAAGTATACCTGTTTTTCCCCATTGTGGGAGTAATAGCCTAGCAGAGGTTTCCAACCTGTGCTCCGAGGAGCCCTTAGAGCTCCGCATGCACTTCCCAGGTGTTCCGTGGCTGCTCCAGGAAAATGAAAGAAATAAAAATGGAATGAAATTAAAGAATAAGAATATATTCTTATATATATTCTTAAACACCATTAACTTGTAAGACATAGGATAGGCCTCTTAGGGGCACCTGCATGTAAATAAGGGCTCTGCGAGTCAATAAGGTTGGAAACCCCTGGCCTAGAGAAATGCTATGGAAGGAGAGATTCAGGGACGTAGCCAGGATTTTGGGAAGGGGGGGTCAAGACTAAGTGCCACCGTTTTGAGAGACTAAGAGCACCCCCCAAGACACAAAAAGAGGGCCGAGCATTTACCCTCGACACCTCGATGGCACCATTTTAACTTCCATTATGGCTTCATGCTATGGAATCTTGGGATCTGTAGTTTTGGGGACCTGTTGAGTCATCTGTCAGGTGCCACAACAAACTACAAATCCCAGCATTTCACAACATGGAGCCAAGGGCAATTAAAGTGGCATCAAACTGGATTATTTTTTCAGTGCAGATGCAAACTGAGTCCTTCCTCTGAAGGTGTTTACATCAGATAAATTCAGCTCAATAAAGCAAAGTGCAGCTGCTCGAGCAATGAGCGGCAGCCACTCTGTTCATGCTCAGAGACACTCTGCTCATGCTTTGAGACACTGTATTCCAACTTCTGAGCTGAGCTAAGAACCCAGGCTGCATCCACACAACATTTCATTCCCACTTCCAAGAGGGATTTTTAATTTTAAGACACATACACACTTTTTAATTCCAAGACTTAGCTATCTCTCTCTCTCTCTCTCTCATAATTTTTAATTCCAAGCCATTATACGTTCCTTTCTTTTTATAATAAACAAACCCCTTTAAGAGAATCCTATTTTGGGAGAAAGGCAGGATATAAAATCAATAAATACAAAATTATTGTGCAATAGTCCATCAGTGCATGGCTTGCATTATAAGACTTTATACCTTTATACATTTAAAAACAATTAAAATCACAGTAGGCTCAGAGTGATATAGAATCATGGAATCATAGAGTTGGAAGAGACCCCTAGAAGGACCATCCAGTCCAACCCCATTCTGCCATGCAGGAACTCCCAGTCAAAGCACCCTCAACAAATTATGTAATGGAGGTGTCCATCTACATTGTAGAAAGATATACTATAGATTAATGCTATGGAAAATCACCACCTTGATTCCATATATTGGGTGAAAGGCGGGATATAAGAAAATAACAACAACAACAATATCTGGGTATTGTAGTTTTGTGAGACATTTAGCATTCTTTGTCAGAGAGCTCTGGTGGCACAACATACTACAAATTCCAGGATTTTCCATAGCATTAAAGTAGTGTCAAACTGGATTATTTCTGCAGTGTGCAGCCTTATTAGACTGCAATTCCCAGCAGTCTGGTGCTGCTGGATGATGGGGCCTGCAGTCTAGTATTGCCTGGAGCAGGGCCATAGGACTTCACAGCCCCGATTCATCATCTTAGATTGATTCCATATATTAATTAATTAATCATAAAATCATAGAGTCGGAAGAGACCCCAAGAAGGGCCATCCAGTCCAACCCCATTCAGCCATGCAGGAACTCTCCATCAAAGCATCCCCATTGACATGCTGAAAAAGGGCCAGCTAACTGTATTTTATTCTATTTGTCTTTTAAAAAAGAGAAAAAACAAGGCTGGAAGGAAGCCTCTTGCCTTTTTGCATCACAGACCCTTCTCTTTTTTGTTGTTGCAAAAATCCAGAAATGACTGTTTTTGAAAACATGAGTCCATTCTCAGGAGAAATGTCCAGAGTAGAGTTTGAGTCTCCTTTCTCTGGACTTCTGAAACCTAAATTATTCCAAACCCCAAAACTGACCCTGAGAGCATCTGGTCTGACCCCAACTCAAGGAAACATGGCAATCCTGAAGGTTTAGATCAATTATTATTGAATTATACAAGGAATAGTGGTCTCAGGGTTTTGCTGAAGCTCAGTGTACAGAAGCACAACATTATTTTTCAAATATTGTGTATTTTTAGGATTTAGGAAGGGGGGGGGGTCCAGACTAAGTGCCACCATTTAATGGGGCTTGGGTTGCGGCGGTGCAGCAGCACACCCCATTCGTTTTCTAATGGAGAGGGGGGTCCAAACCCAGAACCCCCCTTTGGCTACATCCCTGCTGCAGGATACTGTCGCTTATGGGATGTAATTGGGAATTGTTGCATGAAAAATGCTGCCAATGCTGCTGGGTGATTGCATCCTGGCTCCCAGCCATGCTCAGCCGATCCATTTGCAAACATGGGAGCTTCCTGTGTTGGCAAATCGGCTGGCTGAGTGTGGCTGAGAGCCGGGATACCACTGGGATGCAGTCACCTGGCAGCATTTTTCATGCAATAATTCCCAACTGCATCCTGTAAGCGACTGTGTCCCGGCAGGAGTAAGTCACTTTATTTTTGCATCTGATAATCTATATCTAGCTTCCCCTGATTCATGCTTCTCACATTCCATATTCCTATATGTTGTGTAACTTCAGATTTTCCTTTCAGCTCTGAGTCCATCAACAGCTGAATAGCCTTTTAACTTGTGCTCATTTGTATCCTTAGCCACACTGTTACTTGTATTTGTTCTCTGCTGTATGGCACTAGCTTGTTGAGTGTCATCTTCTGGTATTATCTCTTGTCTCATTTTGGATTGCCTCATCACAGAGTTTTCATGGTAAAAGACATTCCAAAGGGGTTTAGTACTTATGCATAGTACTAATAAGTGTTAACTATGGTACTACTGCCATTGTCTCTGAGAGATCCTCTGCCAATGTCACTTATTGCTGCTGCTGCTGCCACCCAGAAGCTGTTTGGCTTCTCAACAAAAGCCTATCTGACAACTAAGAGATCCTACTAGTAGCACTACTACCATTAGCATAGACTTTTGCTTCACAAGAGCATACAATCCCTCATCTTGGAAAAATACCAGTTAAGTAGAACAGTGGAAAATAATAATATTCACTAAATCACCGGTAGAGGGCTCACGAGTGATCTTACATTTCATCCTAGTTCTTTGTAGTTCAGATCCATGTGTGGCTGCTTTATCTCTCTCCACTCTTTACTGCTTATTTATCAGCCCAAAGGGCATTTTCTGCTGGAAATCCCTCCCCCCTTGTAACTTTGCTCTTAAAAGCTTAGATCTTTCTCTATAGCTGTCTTGTTTACTACCCTCCTCTAATGATTCTACTTTGATATTAAAATTAGTTTCAAACCCTTTCCTGGAGAGTATGTGTGTTTGTTAAAGAGGCCCCTTTTAAGTAGAAGCTAGCTATTGCTAACTGTCTAAGATCTTGAGCAGAGCAATTCATTCTCTAATACTAACTGCTAACACATGTGCCATTCCAGTTGTGATACTGCTTTAATTACAGATCTACCCACTAATTCTGTGTTTTCACTGATGATGCAAATTCACTTTTGATTTATCTGGTGTCACCCCCCCCCCTCAATTTAGTTTTGCTAGAGCTACTTAGAAGGAACAGGAACCTGCATTGAAGGGTGAGAACAAAACAAAATTTCATTCTCTGTTTTGCATCTTCAATAGAGATCTGACCTGCTTTGACAGCATAAAAGCATACAATTAAAACCAATTGTTGTTGTGCACTTTTAAGACATTTCAAGCTAATGGCAATCTTACGGCGAACTTATCACAGTGGTTTCTGGAAGAGATTTGTTCAGGGGGTGGGTGGGTTGCCATTGCCTTCTTCTGAGGCTGAGAGTGTGTGATTTACCCAAGGTTTGCATGGCTGAGTATGGAGTCAAACCCTGGCCTCCAGTCATAATCCAGTACTCAAACTAATACACTACCCTGGCTCTATGAAAAGTTATATGCCTCCACTACAGTATAAGAGGAGGTAAAAGGGACCAGATCCTGTCTGATCATGGAACCTAAGCAGGGTCAGCCCTGTTTAGTACTTGGATAGGAGACCAACAATAAATTCTAAGTGTTGTAGGCTATGGGCCCATACAGACAGGCCAAAATAAAGCTGCTTCGGGTCACTTTGGAGGTATGCTGTTTAAATTATGCATGTGTCCTAAGAGGCCAGAAACTGTACCAAAGCTGCGCTCCAGTCCTTAGGACTGGAGCGTGGCTTTGGTGCCACTTCCAGCCTCTTAGGACACTTGCATCATGTAAACAGCATACCTCCAAAGTGACCCGAAGCACTTTTATTCTGGCCTGTCTGTACAGGGCCAATATTTCAGAGGAAGGAACTGACAAAACCACCCCTGAGTATTAACTGCCGGGGAAAAAAACCTATGAAATTTGTAGGGAGGGTAGGCACACACTCCCCCATACACACAGCTCTCTGTGAGGAGAAATGTGGTAAAAAGTCTGATTAGCTAATCATGCTTTCTTGGCTTTTGCTTTGGCTCTCTCGTTTAAAATAACTGAAACTTACTGGTTTTCTGGCATCTTCTACAGGATATGTAATCTCTGTGGATCACCGAGGTTTCAGTTGCTGATCTGTAGAAGCACTAATGTGTGTATGGTGTATGGCTGTGCTTTTGTAGCAGGAAGTCGGACTATGTACAGCTTTTTAAAAAATCTATTCCAACTAATTCTTTTGCATTATCTTCCCCATCTGTTGTTCATTTTGATCTGGAAATTTATCTTCAATCTACTGGTCAAAATTTTCATTCTTTTCTCCCTCCTCTTGAGTAGGAAGTTTGGCTATTTCTTTCCCAGCATCTGTTGAACTTAACTGTTTAGAGAACTTGCAGTGACATTTTAATTATATGCCTATTTTTCTGTGTTCCCACTCAACTTTTATGCCTCCAAACGATGGTTGTAAATCCTTGTTTGGAAGCAATCCAGGAATGGGAGGAAGGAAGCAACATGGATGTCTTTTACAAGTTCTTAGATCTCCAAACCATGGAATGGTGAGGTATATTTGGAGATTATCACATGGAGGCTTACTGTTGCTAAAACGTGGCTAAATCATTTGAAAACCATGATGGTGTGATTGCCAGTTGTGCTTGTTTCCCATGGTTAAATTATCATGGAGACATCTCACTCCTCTACCATCATCAAAGTGTTTGTGCTGCAGACATTTCTCCAATAACAGGAACTTCCATTACTGGAGATATGGCTGCTGTGCAAATGCTTTGATGATGGGAGAGTAGCAGGACATAATGATTTAATCATGGGAAACAAATGTGACTAGTGATTACACCATTGCAGTTTTTGAAAGATTTAGCCACGTTTTAGCGACAGTAAGCCTTCATGTGATAATCTCCTATGTTGCAAATTTATGCTCAAGGTGTTTGTACACTATATGCTATAACTTTCATTGTTTTTTCAAGGAGCCAGTGTTGTAGGCTTGTATACTGATGAGAATGGATAGAATGACATAAAACTCAGTTTATCTCAATTAATCAGTACAGTTCTCTGTGTACATCATCCAGGTATGTCTCAGGTGTTGTCTATATGCGTAATTTACCCCAAATTGCCCCCCCCCCAAGCTTGGTGCATCCTGTTTCCATGACATGGGACCAAAACCCTGAACTGGGTACTGACTGTTGTCATGATGCCTGTACCCAGTTCAAGGCTTCCTTTCCCTAACCCACATTTAAATAACCCACCTTTTACTATGGTTTTTCAGCTCTCTTTGCAGCAACAATGGCAGCTGCCTTTTCACTTGTGGTCTCTGCAAGATGCCTACCATGAAAAGTGTGAGTCACTCTGAGGTCAGAATGAAGTGCCCACCTTCAATATCATGGCTGGGCACTTCGTTCTGACCTCAGCAGAGGTGCTGGGCAACAAATGGCAGCCATCTCGGAAGGAAACTACCCATTGCCGCATTCCACACACGGCAAAAGTACATGCTTGGCACGTACTAGGGATAGGAAGGGGCGTTCTTTCCAGATGCCCCTAACCCTAGTACGTGCCGAGCACGTACAAAATGGCAGCGCCCTATACACATGGACGCCGCCATTTTGACATCGTGGATGCTTAGTATCTGCATGTCGCGGCATGGAAATGATGCTGCAAGTGCGCCATTGGTGCCTTGCAGCATCATTTCTGTGCCGCAAAAAGAACCCGCTTTTTCCGGGTTCTTTTTGCTGTGCCGGGGAACCGCGCAGTTTGTCTGTTGCGGTTCTCTGGTGCAGCAATCATGGGTGCTCTGTAAAGCGCCATCATTTGCTGAGAGAGTCAAAAGTCTGCAGCAAAAAAGAGCAGGTAAGAGGCAAATTCAGTGGGACATTGGGGCCAGAATACTCCAGGGGCAGCTCAGAGTATTCTGGCAAGTGTGGACCCACCCTCAGTCCCATTGCCAGACCTCAAGCCAGACTGAAATGAACCTAGATAATCTATTTCTTGCACAAACTCCTGGAACTGAGAAGTCATCATACACTCAAGAATCTTGCCTATGCTTTCCAATGGGCTGTAGTTTGTATTTGATTGGATCTGCTCTGAGTTTTCACCACTGATACTCTCATCTGTGTCCCACCTGTTTCAGTGCTGCCAGCCCTCTAGTAAACCAGGAAACATGCTGGGCTCCACTCTATGGGATAAGGAGCTCTGAAATGATCATATCCACTCTCATGGCCATTTCTCCATTCCAGAAATCAGTCAGGGTCACATTCCTGAGGCAACAGGAAAGTACCCCAAAGTGATAAGGTATCTATTGGGAATCTATTGGGAATCCTCCTTAATCAGTCTCCACTCCTGCAGAGGCTTTAAGTTCTACTGAATCCAAAGCAGGTAGTGATCCATCCATGATGATGGAACTATGGAAAATCCCACTATACCCTAATCACTATCATCCAAAGAGCAATTTTCATATCCATATACTACTTGAGACCGACCCGTGGTCATCACTGAGGATATAATGTCCTGAGGTACTCCTGACAGTGACCTCAGAATAGATGTTGAATATCCTCAGAAGCTGGTAAGATGCCAATGCTACCACTAAACTCAGCCAGCTCAGGAAAGGAGACTGCTGAGTAATGGAGTGAGCATTCAAAGCACCTCTAAAACTGTCATTAAAAGTAATTTTAAAAGTACAGGTAATTGGAAAAAAAAGTTGTTAATTACACACATACATCCAACAACCTCCCTGTGGCCATTCTTGGTCATTAATTTCATTAATTCTCATTACATCCAGGCTGAATTAGTGCAAAGCTTTATGCTAGTAAAGGACTGAAAAATCCAGGTCGTAAGATTCTAGAATGTAAACATCTTTAGGTAAAATATGACATAGAAAGTATTCAGACTTGTTTCTGTTGATTGTTTTCTTCATTATGTTTAATCTTGTTGCTGCCATTGGCTAACACATTTATAACAATAATTCTACAGTGAATATAAAAGTTTAATATAAAAGAACTTTAATGGTATTGCTATTAAAAGTTATTTCCATGCTACATATATCTTATGTATTTAAAAATTTTCTTTTGATACAAGTGGACTGTGATGATCCAACTGCAGACTAAGAAAAGAATACTGCTCCATGTGATTTCCTAATAGTGCTAATGCTTTCAGGGCTTGCCACATGTTTCTTAACATCAGATTAGTAAATTAGCTCAGTGTTACATTTTTTTAAAAATGCATTTAGAAGACAAAAGGAGTCTTGACTAATACTGCTGAGTTTATGAATTGCCTTTGCAGATGTTAGGTGGTTGTGCAAAATTCTTCCATCAAATTAGATTGGTGGATGAGACACAAAGAGAGCGTGTCCAAAATTAGACTGATCTGGGAACAATCTACATCCAGCAGAAGAAATGGAAAGAAGCCTTTGATGTACATATCAGAGCTCAACGTACCAGCCTTTAGCGATTGAAACCATCTGAACAAGTAAGAGAATCAGAAGGAAACAGAATGGAGGTCGCATGGTGTCCATTTACACTGCAGGATCACAAGCTGCTGGATTCAGGAGGAAGACTGGGAGGCTGGAAGAGAATCCACTAACTATTCCACTCCTTTTCCAGATAGAGCAGGCAGCCACCATTTTAGGTCCCACAAAATGGAGCACTTGGTGGAACCTAAGATGGTAGCTGCCTGCTGCATACTTCTGGATGTTGACCATTAGGTTATATCTTATCTGTAAGTGTCACATGCCAGTTCAATCTAAGAGTGCCAACAGGTACTCAAATAGGGAATCAATAAGAACAAGACAAAAGACTGGTGGTAGTAGCAGTAGTGATGGTTGGGGAGCCTGAGCCTGGTATTATATCAAGCGTTACTTTCACCCCCATCAGGTTCCCTGCCCAAATTCACCAATGACAGCAATCCTCCTATTTCTCCCCTTCAATGAGGTTACTGGGGGCCTATTCACATGATACAATTATAGGACTATACAGTATTCCACTGTAACTGTCATGGCAACATCCTATGGAATCCTGGGGTTTGTAGTTTAGTGAGAAAAGACCTGTCCCCCAAAACTGCATATCCCAGCATTCCATGGTATATTGTCATGGCAGTTGGGATACAGCACTGTATTCAGGTAAGTGAGAGCAACCCAGGTAAAGTCATGATGCTAGAGAGAGTTCTGGCTGCAGCAGACACAACATTCTGCAGGGGCTGATGGGAGCAGCGCCAATGCCAGGGATTACTTGTGTTGGAGACTAGAGGTGGCCTTAGCTTTAGGCAATCCAATATCTTCCTGTCTTTAGATTGCAGATTTGGATTCCTTCAGTTGTGAAGCACTCAAGTAATATTTATCTGACCTACATCCATTCCATGTTTTACAACTGCTCTCACATCCTGATATATTAGAGCAAAAACTGTTTTAGGAACTGTATACTCTTTTGGGAAGTAGCGTACAATGCACACTGGAAGTAGGTTTCCATAAATTAAAACTGAGTATCATATTGCTTGCATAGGATATTGCTCCTGCCAGAATGTATTTATTTTAAAAGATGAAAAATGAACCCCTTTCCTTTCTTCTCTGATCAATTACTAAGTGCCACCATTTCCTAGGCTCTTTTGTGTTTTTCTTTTATGAAGCTAATAGGCTTGTACATACTAAACTGCTTATTCATTTCAGACTTAAACATGAAACTACATGGGTCAGCTGACCCAACCATTGCTTATGCGGTACTTTGAATGCTTGAGTGCAAAATTAATAATAAATGTATGCATTGTAAATGGATAAGATAGCTTTAATTTAATTTTAATATAATAATTTCCCCCTTTATTTTCTGAAAGCAGAAGGTTCTGTTTCATTGCTTTTTTAGAAAACTGTCAGTACTGGTGGATGAAATGAAACCTGACCGTCAGTTATAACTCTGTAGCTGTTGCAAACAATTTCCCTGAAGAAGTTGTGATGAGTGTAAAGCTGTGGCTGACTATCCTAATGGATTGCAAGAGGATAAGTAATGGCAGATAAATGTGAGAACATGCAGACTAATTTGATACTATGTTCTCCAAATATTTTAGGCTACCCTCACTTTGTATCATCCAATCAATGCAACGATAATAGTTGGATCCCAAAACTATTATGATCATGTGTGTGTGTGTGTGTGTGTGTGTGTGTGTGTGTCTCTTCAAGTCACCTGTCAATTTATGGCAGCCCCATAAGAATTTTCTTAGGCAAGAAATATGCAGAGGTAATTGTCATTGCCTTCTTCTGAAATATAGCCTAACATCATCTGACATTCCTTGGTGGTCTCCCATTCAACCAGGGCTGACTCTGTTTAACTTTTAAGATCAGATGGGATCTTATGTCTTCAGGGTATCTGGGCATTGATTTAAAACTGGTTTAGATTTCTCATGTGCCCACATAGTTAAGAAATATAATAGGACATATATGTTGCAGCAGTTTTACATGTGTTTGAGTTGGATACTATTGTACTGCTGTGTTGTAACATTGTCACTGCAAGACATTTATCTCTTTTGCTCAGAACATTTTTACATAACATATTCATTAGTACCAGGTATAAATGTTCACTTCCCTTTGATAATTGTGATCTGTATCATTTGGAGGTAGTATGCTAATCCCAGGAATTTTAAATCTCAGGAATTCATAGAAACAAAGAGATTGCAAGAGCTGTCTCACCATGATAGTCAATAGGTTCTTCCTACTGATTAGAGACTGGTATGTGTTCTAATCTTTGGGGCAAGTTCACTCTATCTTCTACAGGATGTATCTTCAGGTTTTAAAATTTGGCTATCCCATCACCTCTCAATCTTTTCTCGAAACTGATCTAACCCACCCCACATTCCTCACGGGACCTGGTTTCCAGACTCTTTACCATCTTGGTCGCTCTCTTCTGCACACATTCCATCTTGTCAAGATTTCAGTGAAAGTTTTATGTTATCCTACTGGCATGACAAATGCAATACTTATGTGGGGACAGGATGGGAGTAATGTCTTTGTCTGCCATATATTCTCTGCAAGGTTGGGCAATTGGCCCCCTATTTGTCTATGGCTGTCAATCATGGCTTGACTGGTACTTCTTAGCTGGCCTGAGCAGAGTGACTTTACCAGCTGAGGCACTATGGAAGCAGAAACGTTATGTCCCAGCAGAGAAGACAGTACTGTTTTTCAAGGTTCTGATCTGACACAAAAGGAAATATGATAGGAAAGATGGAGGAATAAAAGTAAACCGGGGCAGATATCAGAACAGGTAGTAATTCAATTGATGGATTTGGACATACACAAGATGAATGCTTTTCTTTGGACAAATTCCACAATGTCAATTGGCAGCTGGAAGGAGGCTTCTTCTCATCTGGAACTTTATGTAGCTATGTCAGAGGCTGTTGCTGTTGTCTATGGCCTCAGCAATGGCACTCGAGGGAAAGGTGCCCTGATGAGCCCTGAAGATTCCTTGGGTCAGAAATTAATATAGGGGAAATGTTTGCTATAATGAGAGGTCTGGCAGTTTCTAAGAAGTGGTGAATATGTTCTTTATACTTTCATTGGAATGAAGTGTGCATTCCTTTTAGGATATGTGAAAGAAAGAAAGCAACCATCATTGATTTTTCACTTAACCAAAACCAGATGGGTAATAATATGGTGCATAATTCATTGTATAGCATGTGTGAAGGATAAGGCCTGGCATATGGTAGCTGGAGTGATGCATGCTAGGGCCTCTTGACCTTTTGAATGAACCTGATCACTTCTAGATTAAGAGCAGCACACTTGGTACTTAGAAATGCTTTGGAAATTTTGCCACTGGCTCTGTTTATTACACTCCTCTCATACATCAAAGTGTTTGCCATGTTTTTAATTTTTCATGTTACTGTCTAATACAGAATTATGACATACATGCAATTTGGAAAGTGCTATGTTTATGGTACAAACTGTTAGAATCTGGCACTTTTATCTTTGGTTGTGATTAATTTTTTTCTAACCCTTTTGCTATAATTTCTCAGTCTGGAACACCTGTACCTTTTGTACTTGATCTCCTATGAAAGAGAAACAGATAGGATGAATCCACAAAGTTATAATCTGGTATGACATTTGGAAGTGGTTACTTCTCAGGAAATGAAAGAAGAACCAAATATAAATGTTGCTACAATGACATTAGCTTTGGGTTCAGAGAAAAATCACAGTTCCTAGTTTAACATTTTATTCAGTTCAGCTTCCAAAAGAACTGAAAGATCTAAATTGTCAATCCTTACCTAGTAGAATAGACCCATTGAATAAAAATAATTCACCCAAGTACTGATTTAACCATTCAGCAATTGAGTCAATGAGTCTAATGTAATTGGAACTAACGATTGGATTTAAGCCAAAGTATCGCTCATCAAATAATATATTTAGGCTTTTGAAGATTTATTACAGTTTTTAATTAGATTCTTTAAAATTTAGTAACAACTAAGCAGAACCCCTAAAGGGTTTCTAACACTGAACACAGGAAGCAAGTTTCTAATTTGCCTTAATTAAAATGAAGAACACACATTTAGATGCAATTTATTTGACTTCCTCTCATAAATTACAATAAGTGACTTTCAAAGTTTTTAATTACTCTTACTACTCTTTCTTTTGAACCTTTTTACAGTGAAAATGAGGAAAATGGTATTTATTACCCTTTCCTAGTTTGTTTGTTTTTTATCATGATCTGGCTTGTTTTGAGGAATAAAGGATACATACATGCATAAGCGACTGAAAGTAGTTATTGGTCTTAACTGCTGGTAGAGATGGAAAGAGATGGCTATGATATAACAAAGGAGTTCTTATAAAGCTTTGAGCTTTGCCAAAGTTGTTCAGTTACCATAGTTGTCATGGTACTAGTACCATGTTTGGAGTCTGCTGCAGTATTGCTTGGTGACCTCCATCTCAGCAGGGCAGTGGCTTCGCTTTGGGTTCAGATCCAGATGTTAAAGGAACTCTTCAAGGTGCTCCAAGGGTTCAGCACTGTTAGCATACCCCACATCCCTCTTGCTGAATATGGGGTTTATTATTTTCATATTTGATATCAAGTGTCAGGTGTGTTTTTAAGAGGCCATGATGACCATTGGAACACTAGAAAGTTTCACATGGGAAAGACACATCAGACATGTGGAAGACCTAGATAGTTCCTAGTACCATAATAAAAAAATTGCTGATTATTCCATCCTCTGCCAGGCCTTCTGCCTATCCCCTTGCAATGGGGACTGAGTGACTGTGAGTTCCATTGCAAAGCAGTTAAAGACCATATCTTTTCCCCACCCCATGCTGTGTTCTTATTCACTCTTCTTATCTGACTATCCAGGGGTTGTCTCAAAACCCATCAATGTTTTGTCAATGTTTTGTTAAAGCCATCATTCATTCTGGTGGCCTTTTGTCCACTCCGTGAGAATCCCATCAGTCCTTTGTTACATTGCAGGATAGCACCAAGCACCCCTCAAGGCTAGAAATCAGATACAGTGCACCCACACCATGCATGGACACATTTTACACTACTTCCAGCTTACGCGGAAGCCCCATTATCTCCTATGGGGCTTGAGCATAGGAAGATTTTCCCTTACGCGGGAGGATCCGGAATGGATCCCCCACGTAAGGAGAGGGCCCACTGTATAAATATTTGCCCCTCACATGACCATTTTGCTCCTACAGACTGAGGCTCTGTCCCACAGACCAGAGCTCCACTCTCTGTATAGTCCTCAGACTGTGTCTGAGCCACTTTCTGTCTTATGTGGAACCCTCTCTTCAGGATTGGTAATTATAACCTCTTATAACTCCTGATTACTAGCTATCCAACCTTCCACATCTTTTTTCCCCTGTTAGCCTTGTATGGTTCTTAAGGCTGCATTGGTTTTGAGTGTTTCTTCTTAATAAGATTCTCTTGTTCATAGAAACCAGAGTCTCTCTGCAGTTAGTTCTGGTATACACAGGTAGAAAGATCCCCTTAAGTTACCCACCTCTCACAGGCATCTATTAGCACTAATAATTTAGCTAAAATACCAAGGAGCTACAGTCACTGTTAGTGAGGACCCCAAGCCCCCCCCCCCCCAATTTTTGGGTAACAGCACCTTGGGTAGCTCTCTAAAAGTTTGGACTAAAACTCAGAACTGATTCACAGCTTCACGGCATAGAAGCACCAGTTACTACTGGGTTTCTGGGTTTGTTTGTTTGTTTAGCCTTGTCATGGGAGTCCTTGCAGGAGAATGGTACTTTATGAATGAATGAAATAAAACAAACATCTTAGGTAAGCATGGTGTAATGGTTTGAATGTTGGATTAGGACTCTGGGAGACCAGGTTGTGAATCTCCACTCAGCCACACACTCTCAGCTGCAGAGGAAGGCAAGGGCAAACCCCCTCTGAACAAATTCTGTGAGGAAACCCCCCTGATAAATTTGCCTTAGGGTCATCATAAGTCAGAAATGACCTGAGGGCACAGAACAACAATCGGCACTGATGTTAAAGCTCAGAAGATATCCGTGACCAGAAAAACCTTTCATCAGCTTATTTGATACACTTTTCCTTTCAAAGGAATACCTTGCCATACTTTGGTAATTTTCAGGTTAGATTATTGCAATATGCTCTAGGTGGAATTAACTTTGGAAACAATTCAGAAAGCGTGTCTAGTTGTAAACCAACACATAGTACATAGTACATAGAATCATAGAGTTGAAGAGACCGCAAGGGCTATCCAGTCCAATTCCCTGCCATGCCGGGAATCTCAATCAAAGCATCCCTGACAGACGGCCATCCAGCCTCTGTTCAATGACTTCTAAGGAAGGAGACTCCACTACACTCCAAGGGAGTGTGTTCCACTGTCGAACAGCCTTTACTGTCAGGAAGTTCTTCCTAATGTTGAGGTGGAATCTCTTTTCCTGTAGCTTGCATCCATTGCTCCGGGTCCTAGTCTCTGGAGCATCAGAAAACAAGCTAGCTCCCTCCTCAGTGTGACATCCCTTTCATGTATTTAAACAGGGCTATAATATCACCTCTTAACCTTCTCTTCTCCAGGCTAAACATCCCCAGCTCCCTAAGTTGTTCCTCATAGGGCATGCTTTCCAGACTCTTCACCATTTTAGTTGCCCTCCTTTCCTTTCTCCTCTCCAACTGTGGCTGCCCTGGCATCAGAGGGGGATCAAAAACAGTACAATCTGGTTTTCTTTCTTTCAGATGCTATGATCCAAAACACACTGCAGAAATAATCCAGTCTGAGACCCCTTTAACTATCTTGACTCAATGCTAGGGAATTCTAGGAACTGTAGGTTTGTGAGACATTTAGCTTTCTCTGTCAGAGAGCTTTGTTGCCACAATAAACTACAATTCCCAGGATTCCCTAGCACTGAGCCAGGGCAGTTAAATCAGCCTAAAACTGGATTATTTCTGCAGTATGTATTGGACCTAAGTGAACAAAATTTGTCCAGCTATTGTTTTGAAGAAAAAGAGGTGTTATAAAAGAGGCTAATCACTCTTTTGCATTCTCTAATAGAAACTGACATTGTACTTTTTGTGATTTTATGTGTTTATATTACTTGAGATGGAATTTGTTAGCACCTTACACACCATTTTAGGGAAAAGAGAGAATATAAATATTTTGTATACCAAGTGAGAAACAGTCAAGTGTAAAGGATCTTGATGTCTTAACTCTTTCATCTTTCCAGCAGCAATCCTTCAAATTGTTTTCAAATTCCAGAGGTCTTTTCTGTTTCTACATTGATACCTTCCTATTATGCATGGTAGTCACATTTTATGGCCTTCAAACAGTGTAAAAACCCTTTTGAATATGTTCCCTTTCTTTAGAAATCTGGATATATTTCTTACTTCTCTGTTTGTGTGGTTGTTTATATTTCTGAGCGTTGGCTTAGTTTCCTCCCAATTTGTAGTGGTGGGATTGTGTCAGGCTGCTTTTCCTTTTAATTTTAGTAACCTTTTGTTCATTTATTTTGTAAAACACAGCTGTTGCTGAAATACTTAAGAGATTTTATCAAGTTTTCCCATCAGATTTTTTTTTTACAGTGTCACTTGCAAGGAAACAGTATACCAGTTTGGTCTGGGGCAATGAACAAAACATGGCACATGTGCGAACTGGCCTTTTTTCAGCACTCATCTACAACATTGGCTCCATTGTTTATAACAGAGCCTATGGAAAGACCTTAGTTACTAACCCACACATATTTAGTCTTTTGAATAAGAAGAACGGCTTCTGTTACTTTCATTGGAAAATGAATGGCACTTTTCTTAAATGTATCACCTTGCTGTTCCTTAAGATTAAATAACCTAGTGATCATGACAGTATTATCAACTGGGTACAGCCAAACTAGGATTTTCTCCCTTCATTTCCACAATATAGTGGGCCCTCTGTATTAGTGGGGCTTTGGTTCCTTTCCCCAGCAGATGCTAAAAAACATGGCCCATATTATTCAATAGAGGCAACATGAATGTGCATATTTCAATGTGTGCATGTTCACATCACCAAATGGAATAATATGGTGCATGGCAAGCTTTAGGCAGTCAAATTCATGGATCAGAAGCCTCATCAATAAGGAGGGTCCATTGTGTGTATGCATTTAAAAAATCTTTACACATCTCTCTCACGCATGCATATATGGGCTCACCTCCCACAGATATCATCCGTAGGCTTATGTTTTCCTAAATTATTTGTGCAACTGCACTTCAAGCACTACTTTTGTTAGATTCAAAGTGCCAAAGGACATGTGGGAGGAAGCCATAAGAAAAAGGTCAGGAAGCAGCTGGATTTTCAGACTGACAGCAACAAGCTTTCTGTGTGAATGGTGCAATAGCATTTTTCATTCATGGGTGAAAAGAAAAAAGGCTTGATGTTGACATCTTTCATTCCAATCTCTCTGTCACATGCAAAGAGGCATGTACATGCACACGTGTATATTAATACATTCTATGCAGGTTCATAAAGAAAGCTTTACATTATATTATGCCACAGTAGTGCATTAGTATTACGTTCCCTGATCAAAGTTGCTCAGTACAAGAACATGTCCACTTCTTCACAGGAGAAACGTACACTGGGCCCTGTATTTGCTGTAGGTTGGTTCCAGCCAACCTACAGCAGATACACCACCTCCACCATGGATACCAAAATCAGTGGATGCTCAAGTCCCACTATATACAACAGCATAGTAAAATGGTGTCCGAGCTATTTCCAAGGAAAAAATGTTGCAGTGGAGACTTAAACATAGAGCCAAAAAGCCATCGTAAAGAGAAAGAAATAGTATGTCAGAGAACCAGTGGATACCCATGAGACTATATGTTGTAAACTGAATGAGGCAAAAATAAAATATTACAAGGCAAACCTTCTGCATGATTGCATAGTATCATAGATGGGCCTTGTAATAACTGAATGAGGCTGAGACAGACTGAAAAATACTTTGCTTAATTGTTTAACATATGGAACTTGATGTTTGTGGCCAGAGTGCAATGATTTATTTTGATTGGATCCCACTGCTTCTACCAGAATTGACAACCCTTCTTCACTTCTGCAACTTGCTGTGTACCCTAAAAATTTGCAGAAAGCTGGGGATCCTCAAGAACGTTGTTGGTGCTACTTAGGACTGAAATGGCATGTGGGGAAGAAGAAAGTCACAATTCTGCTGACATTAAATACTGAAACAGGCTGTTGGATTTTGGCCTTCACATATATTTCTGCATTGATTTACATCTGTCTTGTCCAAAAAAGGGGTCATTCACATCTCTGTGGTGATATAATCCCAGAACAATGTTCTCATTATGTTTTACATCCCTGATTTAAACCTTGTCCCCATTCACACTTAACACCCACTGGAGAGAAAATGGCACCACCACCATTTCTGGTACCGCTGCTGTGAGACCCGGAACAATTTGGTAGCATATTCATACTACTGAAGATCTGGATTAGTCTGGCACTTTTAAAAAGACATGGTGAGAGACCCGGTGTCAAATGCACCCGGTTAAGTGTTTTTTCTGTGCCTGCCTACAAATGGCATTGGGTACATTCAGGGCCAGTCTGAATGTCACAGAAATAACCCAGTTTCACAGCAGGTTATTTTCGTAGTGTGAATGGGGCCAAAGTTTTAAATACTATAAGCCCTGTTTGTTCTGAATGTAAATATTGAATATCCTTTTTCCATTTCTCAGAGATTTGCTCCTTTGTAGATCTTGTTATATCCATCACATGATAATGGTCTGAAATATGATGGTTCTAAAGCAGATAGATGCTTATGTTTTCTCTGACGAAATTATAATCACTTCTTTTCCATGAGATGCTTTTTGAAGGCTACTGGAATCTTGAGAATTTAGGGGAAATATTGCTGTTTCATCTCCTCAGCAGCAACTCTGGAAGGGTTAATTTGCCTTAGGCTAGGATTCTTTACTACAGTTTTTAAGATTGCATCTAGTCAGGAAATTGTAGCAGGCCCTGTCCCTTACCATTAAACAGCTCATTAAATCCCAGCTAATTGAATCATTGTCCCAGCATTTAAAGTTTCTGTGTCAGACCTTAATTCTCACTTACCTCTTACATTTGTACCATCAGAATTTACTTCTTCTGCTGATTCTAAGTAAAACTAGAGCTGTAAATGACTTTTATACAGATTGAAGGTAATGTGTACTAAAGCACTTCTTCCAAAGCCAAGAAACTATAGAAAGGAAGTGCAATTGCTCAGATATGTTAGCATATTTTAAAGGTTCATAAGCATTGCAGATTTCAACAATAATTCTTATGCTCTTGGTTTAAAATATCACAGCCATTTTTGGTTATACCTGTATACACAAAAAGTTAGCTGGTGGCAGGTTTGTTGTACAATGTCTTAGTACCATACCAAAATATGCCATGCACAGAGGAGCTGTAATTTATAGTGCCTTCAAGCTGAGTGTGGTATGTGAAAAGCAGTAATTCAACTATAACCAACTGTTCAGATCTCCACATGATATTAAGGGTGGTCAGTGATTCAGCAATTGTGGCTTGCAACAAGAGCCATGCAGCACCCCAAAGCTTCTTTGCTAGCCAGAGACCATGCATAACAATGACACCAGCAGGAATAGATGACAACAGAAGCAGAACTGTCTATGTCCACATCTTTTAATTGACTGTCCAATAATAATAATAATAATAATGGGGCTGCATGTGACTGACAGAAAATGCATAGATGTGGATAGGCAGACATGAGCTCAGGAGAAGTGAAGAGAATTGGATGTCAATTTGAAGGTTCGAAAATCTGCACCAATTTTCATAATATACGTACATCAAGATCAGCCTAGTGTTTCCATGGAACAATTTGTTCAGAAAAGGTTTTACCATTACTGTCCTCTAAAACTGCAAGAGTGTGACATGCCCAAGGTAACCCTTTGAAATGTGTCCTTCCTCGGTACTTTGAATATTTTGTGAGCATGCACTGCTTACATGTACTATTTAATTATGCTGGTTTGTGACAGTGATAAATATTTATCTATATTATGTACTATTTAACAGTTGGAAAAGTGTGTGCTTGTGCATGGGAAAGGGAGAGTGAGAGAGAGATAAAAGGAGGAAAAGAAGAGAAGGATAAGTTGGAGGGGGCATACTATGTCAACAAATATATATATTTTTTACACATGGAATATGAGGCTGTGTTCCAAAATCCCAGGGGCAATCTAAAGAGGCCTTAGTTTGGCTCTGTACTGTAGCACTGTTGGAGTCCTTTCCTCTTCCTCTAATAATTGAGAATGACAAACTGCATCCTTAGATAATTACGAGCAAAATTACAAATGTTCAGTGCTGAGCATGCATTTGAGTCTGTAAAATGTAATTCCTGTTCTGCCCCCCAAAAACCTGACACCAAAATATTTTTCCTGTTTCAGTCAATTGCTTGTTGTAAATAGCAAACATGAAAATAGAGTTCTGAATATTGTATTGTAAGAGTGGGGCATTTTGTGGGTTTAAAAGATGAGCATTGCAAAAGATGTTTACATTATGTGTGTCATTCAGTTATGTTTAAATAAATGTTTGCTTTTTATGACCTATATCAAGAATAACAGTCTTGATAACTGTGAGTGGTTTGGGTTTTTAAGAAAATTATGTCATTGAATTATACCAGTGGTGTCATTGGGAGGTGCAGGGGGTGTGGACCACACTGGGTGACACCTCAGAGAAAGGATGATACCCAGTTGGTCTTCCTCCCGTTGCGAGGTGTGATTGTGCTGCTGCCGCCGCCAGTATCCACTCCTTCTTCTCTGCTGCCATGGCTCTCTTTGCTGAGGGAGCCAAGGCAGCAGAGAAAGAGGAATGGGCACATACCCCTCTTGGTATCTCCACTGCCCTGGCTCTCTTGAATGAGGGAGCCAAGACACCAGAGAAGGAGGATCAAGTGAGCATGTGTGCTTACTTCCTTGTCCACTGCCCTGGCTTTCTTGGATAAGGAAGCCAAGTGAACGAAGAAGGAGGGTCGTGTGAGCACATGCATATCCCTCCTGCCTTCTCTGCTGCCCTGACTGTCTCGGATGAGGAGGAAGCCATGGCAGCAGAGAAGGAGAGGCAATGTATGCCCCTTTCATCCCACTGCCTCATTTGCCTGCCTCCTTGCCACCATCACCCCCAGTAGCCCTGGGTGAGTGGATGGCAGCTGGGTATATGAACAACTGAGGCAGTGAGAGGGGAGTGGGCAGCCCACCTCCTGAGCAGTCCTTTCCAGGCACTCAGGCACTTGCAACAAGTGACACTAACACTAGAGATGCCTAATTTGTCCAGAGTTTATAGGAACTGTGGCTATTTATAATGACAACACTACCTATGGCAGTGAGGAACATCTATAAACATCTGGTCTGCTTTTCACTATTTATTAAAGATCTCCTGAGCTCTTGGCTGATTTTGATCAAAATGGAAATGGTAGTTAGCTGAATATGCAGCAAAGGCCAGAAGATCTTGCAACGTTCTTCACTTCTCATTTTCTCTTAGAAGAAGCAACAAACTATTATAGATTATTATAATTAGGAAATAGATCAAACACTTGGCCGCCACAGCAAACATATTCTCTATAATAATAAATAATTGTGTCAAACACTTCAAAATTTGAGAGGGCTTCTGATTGTCGCCCAAATTGGAGTGCTGAATTTCAACTCAAATTTCTACTTTCCCGGAAGCAAAAAGGGAAGGCATCCATAACTCATCAGGAAATCATAGTGGATGCCTTATATTTTGGCACAGCATCTTAACTGCCATTGAGTTCCAGTGGCCAGTTTCAAGTGGAAATTCTAAAGTGTGTTGTATGTGCGATGAGGGAGTTGTCTTTGGAAGCAAAAAATGTTTTTCAGGAAAAAATTGGAAGGGCTAAACAAGAGAGGGGGCTCTGGTACAATGTTGTTGCTGTTCCTCAAATGGGAAACATTCTAGGCATTGCTGCTAAAATTTCTTAGTCTGGATCTACAGAGACCAGGATATTCTGGGGGCAACTGGAAGTGCCATAACCTCCCCCTGGCCCTCTGTTTCCATGCCACAGTGGTTGTCTGCATGGGCATCCCACTGAACAACCTTGTGCATTTACCCTTTGTCATTGGTCACTCACTCCTGAGATCAGAACGAGGCACCCGATGAAGGTCACTTGGCTGGGTGCTTCATTCTGCGAGAGACCCACAGTGGCGACGGATATGCTTGGCAGCTCAGTGGGATGCCTGTGCAGACAGCTGCCATGACACAGGAATGGAAGGCTCTGGCTCTTTCTGGAAGATCCAGACTAAAGATCCAGACTAACAGGTGAGTTTTTAAAAAAATAGTACCCTGGTTCTGATGAACATGCTGGATGTTATCTGGACTGCTTGCATAAGAATCAGGTTTTAGGATGTGCATTCTCTGAACAGGATAATGCCAGCACCGGGGGGGGGGGGGGGGCTTTTGGCCTGTGCAGACAAGGCCTTACATGGTTTTCCTGAAGAAAAAGGGGAAGAAAAACGAGAGGGCCCATGGATCCTTTTTAAGGTATTAGATACAGATCTGGACAACACCAGGTACACTTCAGCTTGTATAATGTAAGAGCTGAAGCATAAGGCATTAAAAATAGGATTAGGAGTTGCAATTAATCACACTGTGTTTGTGTTATGTCAAGAACCTTTAGAATGTTTAAGATTATGTGGTCAAAAAGTCAGTGGATGTTTGATTATGTTTTAAAATATTGTGAAAAGACATGAGTAGCTGCTTGGCTATTTGCCTTGATGTGTGTGTGTGTGTGTGTGTGTTTATGTGCTTTCAAATCACTTTTCCCCAGTAATTTCATAGGGGTTTCTTAGGTAAGGGATGCACAGAAGTGACTTTGCCAGTCCCTCCTCTGAAATAGTGCCTGCAGCACCATGTATTTGTTGGCAGTATCCCATCCAAGTATTAACTAGGGCTGACCCTGCTTAGCTTCCAAGATCAGAATGGGATCTTTAGGGTATGTTATTAGGAAAGGATTAGAATAAGCTTTATTAGGAAAGGATTAGAATGGAGACTGGTGTCAAGAAATAAGAAGGTTCTAGACAAGATTCTAAAGTGTAAAAGACATACAACTGAACACTAAAGTTAGCAGTGTCCAAGTCATTGTATTCCATATCACCATTTATGGATTTGAGAGCTCGACAGTGAAGAAGGCAGATAAGAGGAAAACCACCTCTTTTGAGATATGGTGCTGAAGAAGAGTGCTGAGAATATTGTGGACAGCCAAAAAGACAAAAGTGTGTTCTTGAGCAGATTAAGCCAGAAATTTCTAGATCCCAAAATGATTAAATTAAGGCTCACACCATGAGAAGGCATGATTCATTAGAAAAGACAATAATGTTAGGAAAGGTGGAGGGCAGTAGAAAGGGAAAACACATGCCAGATGAATAGACTCAAATAGAGAGATCATGGACATGAATACACAAGACTTAAGCAGAGGAATGGAGGACAGGGGTTCTTGGAGATATCTCATCCACTAGGCCACCATGAGTTGGGGCCAATTTGAAGGTAGTTGACAACAATAAAAGAAAGGATTTATCCTGTATTCATGTAACTGGTTTCTGAGAGCACAGAATATGCTTTATAGTAATAATATGGTAATATGGTTAAAATAATAATGATGGCCAGAATGCTGTTGGGGCCTTCCATCTTTGTAACTGGTTTCATGTCAGTAAGGAATTATAATTGGGCAGTTGTGTAACATCCACATTCATATATATGAGATGGTAGAGTGCCTAATGCACATCACTGTGCACCAGTATATAATGCATATCAGTGTGTCATGCACATAGGTGACTGATATTCATTAGTGCATGGTGCACATCATTGTACAATATACATCCATATGCATCATGCACCTATGTGCATGGTGCAGCAATGTGCATCCATCTCTTGCCAGGGTCCTGTTATGTAGAATTCAATAAAAGGATTTATTAGCACCTCTGCTACATAAAGAAGTTATGCAAAGCTAGGTAATAAAAAAAGTCATATAGAATTCCAGCAGACATGTGTAATGATTGTGGTAGTTATGTTTGTGTATCAAAACAAAAACATGCATCTGAGGAAGTAGGATCAAGTCTATAAAAGCTTGTGCTACCAACTTCTTTCTTTCAGTCTCAAAGGTGCTGCAAGATCCCCTTTGGTACTGATCTTCTAGACTAACATGGCTATGCCTTTAAGTTGTGATTAGTTATTATCAGTATAATTTCTAGACTTAAATTTTATGTTAAATTTGAATAATAGCAAGAACAGCTCTTAACCAGAGACCCTCAAACTTTTATTGGCTATAGAAGCAACTGCAGTGTAAAGGACAGAACAGTTCCTCAACTGACAATGTACAAAGTAGATGAAATCTTTAAGTTTGTATTCATCCTTTATGTGAAAAAAGTCTGTTTTTAACAGTGCTGATTTGTATTATTGTTAATTATTGCACTTTGAGGTTATGTGACGGCCTTCAACAAATCATATTTCTCATGTCTTCTAAGTACTTTAATGGTATTTTAAAGATTGCTTTAATTGTCCATGTTTTGTGGGTCATCTCCAGGCAGGAGACAAGGATGTGAATTCTTCAGTTTTGGGGGACTTAGCTCTGGCCAAGATGAAAGAGCTGTGTACTCTCCAGTTCAGCTAGGATAGCAACATTTTACTACAGGTTGCAAGGATGAATTGAACTGTTGATGCAAATTGAAAAGACTCTCCGGGGGGAAGGGGTGTGTATTTACTATACTTATCTTTGTTTTTCCTTCCCAGTTGTTGCTATGCCAGGTTCATCATTTTCTGTGCTCTGCAAGCACCTTCTGTCAAGAAGCAAATAGGATAGATTAATGTTTCTTACTCCATCTCCCCAAAGTAAGAGAAGGAACAATCCCCTCATTTCACCTTGATTTGAGAACATCCCCTTTAGGTAAGACTTATCTCTTACCTTCCAAACAGGAAAATATATTCTCTCTGTGTTTTTAAATTACAAGTTGTGAGCAATTGTGGTTGGTACTAAATGCACAAGCTTAACGACATCATTCCTAGGTCTCAGGTTTTGGCCCAGAACCTCAAAGCCTAGATCTCTCCCAAACTGGCAACTCTAATTTTACCTGAGGCGCTAATGTGAATTTCTGTCTTTCTCAGATGTGTGTAGGTAGAAATATTGTGTTACGCAAATGTACAGGATGCAGTCTTCATGGGGCTAGAATGTCTTGACATTTTCAGAAAATTACATGAATGTTAATGAACAATGCTGATACTTTGTAAAGTTAAGTATACTTAGATGGAGGAAATACATTGTACGATTTATAATTCACTGTGTCTACCTTTATCCTGGCAACTGTAATCATTCCCATACTGCTGAATACAACAGCTGCAGAAAATTTTGTAGAGGCCATGGAGAATCAAGGTCTTTGAGGCATAGCTCCTTCATATAAACAGTGCAATTATTTTATTTGAGCTAGCTTGGGCAAGCCTTACAGAAAAGGCTTTTAACCCCACCCTACCAGGAATCTTTAGTAACAAAGAATTAATAGTTCATAGGAAACATGTGTGTGTTGTAGCTATACAGAAAGTTCTATCTTGGCTTAAGCTCTAACAGTCTACTGTTTGAGCCTGATTGATACAAAACATATATGCTGTTTGAGCATAGGATTTAAAGAAAAACTTAAATCAAGTTTGTGGGATGAAAGATAATTTTGTACCAATACTAAGTTTCTCATACCCCTTTTAAATAAGTGAGATACACAAATATGATCTTTTGTGTTAATCTTCTTTTCCATTTGTTGAGCTAGAAAGTAGAGGTATTAAACCACAAAGTTTGGTCAAATTATGCACTTGAGTTAAAAGCTTCAAAACTGCAATGGACCTGCAGTCAAAATGTACTTCTGATATGGATCCACCTTAGCATTTATTTTGATTTTGAACTAAATTAGGTTTGATTATTTACAGTGTTTTCTCAAAAATGACCATTAATAATTACCTTCACAGAGGCAACAGCACTGCAAAGCCAGTGTAGTAATGAAGGCCAGTGAGGAAGTCACAAACTTATCTAGACCTATTTGTACACTGTACCAATTTAGTTAGATCTCTATTTGTGAGACCATCATCTACAGGTGCTTTTCATTGCTGGGAGTCACCCTCCCCCAGTTTTCAGACATCCACATGCTGCTGGCCTTTTTTGAGTTAGCAGCCTTTGAATGTCTATACCGTTAGCCTTGCCATCTGCTGGGGTTTGGTTCCAGGACCCCCGGTTGATACCAAATTCTGTGGATGTTTGAGTCCCATTAAACACAATGGAAATAGTGTCCCTTGTATAAAATGCCAAAATCAAGGTTTGCTTATCGCAATTTATATATTTTAAAAATATTTTCAAGCAAGGGATGCTTGAATTTGTGGGAGAAAAATCTGTGGATACAGAGGGCTAACTGTATTTGCTAATTCTTAATTTACATGTTTTCAGATATCTGGGGTGTATGGTTTTATCACATCCACTTACTTCCTGCCTCACTCTAACCTTCGGCAATTTTTCACTTCTCTCTTTCTCTTCTGTTAGTTAGACCATGTGCTTGTCAATAATCAAGTAAATTCCAAGTAAAGTTACATAACATGTTTTACAAAAAAGAGTAAACATTTCTTTTTCAGTGAGACCTTGTGTATTGGGCGGTTGTGGGACTGGTTGTTGTTCAGCATCTGCCTTGCTAATTTGAGTCCTCTAGTTGAGATCTACTACTGGTTGAATATCCCTTTTCTGAAATGCTTGGGACCAGAAGTGTTAGGGATTTTGGAATACCCGTACTTGCAGATGTGTACATAATGAACTATCTTGGATATGGGACTCATGTCTAAACACAAAATTCATTTATGTTTCATATACACAGAGTCTAAAGGTGATTTTATGTAATATTTTAAAATAATTTTGTGCAAGAAACAATGTTTGTGTACACTGAACCATCAGAAAGCAAAGGTGTCATTATCTCAGCCACCCATGAAAAAAGATTTGGGTTTTGGAGTACTGTATTTTGAATTTTGGAATTCTGGATAATGGAGATTCAACTTTTACTGCCTCTTCCATTTCCTAATGTGTCAACCAGCCAGCCAGGCTGCCCACTGCATTGCAGGAGAAGAGCAGAAGGTGGTATTATTTCCACATCCTGATCACCATGGAAAGATTAGTAGGGAGTAATGGTGAGAAAAGAAAAGGAAGTGATGCCATTTTTCTAATGCCTGCTGGAGCCAAGCAGCTTTTGAGGGGGGGGGGGGATTGCCTTTCTCTGAAGATGCCAGCCACAGATGCTGGCGAAATGTCAGGAAGAAACTCTTCTAGAACATGGCCACATAGCCCGAAAAACCCACAAAAAACTATGGATGCCGGCCATGAAAGCCTTCGACTTCAAAATTGCCTCTACTTTGGCAATGATCATTTTACTGGGGACCACTCCCAAAGTGCCATTTTCATCCCCTGAAGACCACTGGGAGCCAGTAATTAAAAAGTTTGACTGGATTTCATGATGACTTAAAATTATGTAGCTAAGTGCTTTTCTGAAACTGGGTCATTTGGAGTAATCAAAGGAAGACATTACTAAATATGTTCTGGATAACTAGTGCCCCAGGCAACTAGCTCTCTGAAGGAAATGTTTAAGTTTCATTTAAGTGTTTGTCAAACATAAAATGGAGTTCTTTGCCTTGTCCTTTTGAAGATGAAAAAGGTCTCTTATGTCAGAGTTTAGGATGGTGATATTTTAGAAGATTCTATGAGCTGTGTAGTTCATTTAGATATTTCAACTGGACTTGTCTTGAGCACATAGAACACATAGATAGGATAGTGTTCTTGGGCTAGTAGAATGACATTTATCATACTGACATAAAATAAAAAATATACTTTAAGTTTTGGATTAATCAGTTATTTAAAGAGTGGAATTAGAAGCTTAGTAGAAAAATCATGTTTTTATATTGTTGAGATCTAAGGTTCAGTCTTGGTATCTTTAGCATGGATGCCTGGGAAGAGAGTAAGCATGGCAGTCTAGTTTTAAGTCAGTTCTTCATACATGATGTGCATTTTCTTGCCAGTTTTCTGGTGGATAGCCATCCCTTCTAAAGACTAGTTGGGATCTTGATGCATCCTTGTGCCATTAGTCTGATGCAATCTCACTGTAACATTTTCTGATACTTGTAGACTTATTGCATTACAAAAGTAAGCAGAAAAGTAAGTAAAAGCAGCTTTCTGCTTACCTCTCTGCATGCCTTTGAAGTACTTCCATTCTCTTCCCAAGAAAGATGGATACACTGGGAAAATCCATTTGGCAAAAGGTGCACTTTTACGGCTCGCTGTCTCTGGAAGGAGAGCAGAAGTGCATAGAGGGCATGCAGAGAGGTAAGCAGACAGCCACTTCTCTGTCACTCCATCTCAAGCTTACTTTTGTAAAGCAATAAGGTGTTTGATCTACACTAATTGTAGCAAATAGAATAGAATAAAAATAAAATAAAAATCAATGTAAAATCAGCTTGTCCATACTTATTGGTTTAGATATGCAGGCCTTGGTTCTGAACTACCTAGTTATTACATTTTCTGAAAAAAGTAGGTAGCCATGTTGGTATTTCAAAATCCATATTTCGGTAATACCTTTATTAGGCCAACAAAAAGGGTACAAAATTGTATGGAAGCATTTGAGATATTCAGATCTCTTCATCTCTGCATGATGTTACAAAATAAGTCATTGAAAAGAAATGGAAAAGATTTAATCTTCAAGTCATGACAGCTGTATGATGATGTCTTGAGATGTTCTGAGGAGGAAGTATATGAAGACATGCAAATGAAGCTCATTTAATGATCTGTAGGTATTGTTACCCCAAGGTCTAGCCTCTTTCCACCCCCCTTTTTTCTGATATTAAGTTGATATCAAAAGGGATGTTTGAGGCACTAGCTGTGAAAGCGCCCCCAGTGTGGGGAAACTAGCCATGTCATATAAGGAGATCTGGAACCATATTTTGGGATCCAGGATACTCAGCATGGGGGAACGCAAGAGCACACAGCCAAGGATAGATATATCAAGATACAATTTGCATAATCCCTTCATTGATAGGAGTGATGGTGGGTGATAGATCTTGTGTTTACAAGTGAACAAAAATACAAGAATACTTCCCCCTTGGAGAGATACTCCTTTGTCAAAAGACCTTTGCACTGATTGTCCAGACATTCACAACTTCCCTTCCCATTCTTCTCTCCTGGAAACTTCACTTAAATACCGATTTCTGCTCAGGGACAGGTTTTACCTTATAAATATGCCTGCCTAGGCGCCAACAATTCAGTCTTGTTTGAGATCAGACAAACCCTTTTCACTTCTCAGCTTGCTGGCCACACCATTATCTCTAGATAGCTTGCCAAACCATTTCACTTCCTGATATCCCCCGATTGGAGTTGTTCGTCTGGCATCCATATAGTATCAGTCTCTGCAACCCCTTAAGTCACTACCACCTTTCATTTTGTTAGTTCTTGAAAGTATGTGAGAGAGAGTGTCTGCATGAACGGTGATTCCTTTTGATTTATAAATAAAACAACTTGGAATTTGCACTCTGGAGGTTTTTTTCCTCAGAACCAGTATGCAAGGCTTTTGATTGAGCTAAAAAATTCTCCTATATTAAATATTAATTGTAGATGACCTCCTGGGACTATGGCATTCAGGTAACAGTATTGTTTCAAATGGATTTGCCCCTTGGTATTCTGGATGGGCAATAAAGATTTATTCATCATTTTGAAAATACAAGCTGACCCACTCCAAAATGCACAATAGCCTTCATACAGTTTGGAGCTCATAGTTCAGGGAATATACGTTGATATCCACTGGGATGTGGTTCCAGGAACCCTGCCCTTCTATGGATACCAAAATCTGTGGATACTCAAATCCCACCAAATGCAATGTCAAAATGAAATGGTACCCCTTATATAAAATGGCAAAATCAAGGTTTTATTTTTGGAATTAAGATGTTTTTAAAATGTGGATGGTTGAAACCATGGATTAAAAAATCTGTGTATATGGAGGGCTAGCTAACATAAGTATGCAATGCTTATGTTGTCAGTGAGAAATAATTTTATATGGCTTGGATCTAGGTTATTTGAACGATCTCGCTTTATGAGTCTGTTAGAGCTCTGAGATCTTCTGTAGAGGTCCTTCTCTTTTGGTGAGTTCTGACTCTTCAGAGTTGATACTTTCCTCAAGCTCTTCTCTGATCAGTTTTGAAAATGGACATAGATATATATGTTTGATTTAATGGAAAAAGTATGATGTTCTTCAAAATTAGTCAGTGACAGTGTTGTAAATAAGTACTTGAAAACACCATACTGAGCTACGTGTTAGGAAGTGGCTGCAGGATTTTCCAGTACTGCAGGATAACCCAGACAGGAAATGGTAGATTCATATTAGCAATCCAGATGGTTCTTTTGTATGACACTATAGAATATCCCACAAAGCCACAGCATTGCTTAAGCCAATCCCTGGCCAGCTGTGCTAACTTGCAAGTGATCTTGAAAGTAAAGCAAAGTTTTGGCTTTATTTTCTTTGTTCTTCCTGTAGTTTGCCTGTCCAATTACTGTGGCTGTGCACATCTGGTTTGCGGTATTCTGCTCACTGGCTTAATTGTAAATTGCTGTGCACGCATCAGTATCCTAGAGAAAATCACAAAGAACCACTTGTCTAGAGACAGTGAAGCCAAATAAGTGATGCTCCAACAGATTTCTGACTGAAAATGCTTCATTTCAATACTTGAGAATCAAGACGTTTAATCCCCTAATACCAACATTAAAGAAAAGCCACTAGAAATAACAATAAAAATGCTGCAGTAAATTTTAAATTGTTTGTTGATGTTCAAGAAAATAATTGTACTCACTGTACTGCTTTTTCTTCCAGATTAAGAGCTTGGCACTAGTGATGAAACAGAAACATTATTTTAAATAAAAATGTGTATTTTCCACCAATATTACAATATCATTAATTTCTGAAAGGTAACAGATTCGTAATTGTGTGTTACATATGTGAATACAAATTTAAAAGCATCAGTTCCATTTGCTGAACTATGGAGTACTCAAAGAAAGGGATTTTGTGTTTGTAAAATGTATTTGTTGCTCCATGTTTCAGATTGCAAATCCATTGTACAGAGCAACCTTAAAACAAGCAACACTCACAAATTGAAATTCTTAGCGACTGGAGTCAAAGATTTGTGCAGTTTAAATAAAACACAAGAACTGTATTACACACTCATCCCTCCATATTTGTGGCTTTGATATTTGTGGATTTGATTATTCATGGATTTCATTAATATATTCTCTCTAGGAATATCTAGGTCCTCCAGTGCAATTCTATGGTCAACTTTAAAGGTAGCACTGAAAAACCTAGAGATTCATAGAGAGAATACTCTACTAGGCATTTGTAGCTCCTCCAGTGCAGTTCTGTCGGACATTGACCACAGAGTTGCACTGGAGGACCTCTCAGGTAAAAACATGATGTTTTTGTTATTTGTGGTTTTTCCATATTCATGGGGGTCTTGTGCCCCTAACCCTAGCGAATATGGAGGGAAAATGTACTTCTTTTTTTAAACCTCTAACTGGAATTAAGAATTAAGCCCAGAGGTCTACTATGGGTTTTGCCATTCCCTACTTCTAAAAAATAAATAGCAAGGAACTGTCCTGTCTCCCACCCCCATGAAATTGTTCCTTTGGTCAAGGAGAAAACTTTCCTGTCTTCTAGTACATTGCTTCTCTATATTCTATTGCCATTATCACAACTCCAGTGACACAGAAATTTCTGGAGGGTTCCACAACATTATAGCTGCTCATCCAAGGATTTAATGAAGTTTGGAAAACTGTTTCAAATCTGACAGGTGTTTTATATAATATGATCCAGGATTCGGATAATGCTTTTTTAATACATGTTTTCTGCTCATTGCATTCTGTGCTATGAATATACCCAACCAGAACATTTATTGGATGGAGTTATTTTCCTTTTAGTGTCTTGAAGATGCATGACCAGACAGCAAACTGAGACTGTAGTGCTGCTGGCCCCTTTTACATGTAAACACAAAGGTCAGAGAGGAAATTTGGGCCACAGTAAGTGATACCAGGTGCTGTAGGCTATATTTTGGAGAAAGGAACTGGCAAAACCACCCCAAGTATTCCTTGCCTAAGAATATCCTGTGAAATTCATGGAGTTGCCACAAAGTGACAGGCAACTTGAAGGCATGCTTGCACACATGGAGAACCCAAATCTCTACATTGTTACTGCATTTATCCTTTTTCTTGTGCATGAATACCATTTGGAATGGGTCCCTGTGAACTCTTGCTGGCTAATTTCCCACCAGTACTGTGTGTTCCTTTTGAAGCTAAGTGAGGAAGGAGGAGAAATGCAGCTGTTTATTACTTTCACTGAAGCACTCTTTGTGTGTGTGTCTGTGACTTCACTTTTTACAATTTGGACTGGAAGCATGGAATGGTATTTCAGGCCTCTGTCATGCACTTAGCAGTGTCTACTCCTGGCAATTACTGAGTTAGGGAGAGGGGAATTTTTTGGAAGAATGAAAAATGGAGCTGGTGCTTGTGGTTCTGACAGACCCACAAAGCCAAAGTAAAATGAGGGTAGTGGTTGCTGTGGTTTTAAGCCAGTTAATGCAATCAGCTTATAGGGTATCCCAAATAAAGTATCACATCTGGTTCCAGTGAGAGGAAAGACTAGCAGTGGATTGTGCACCAGAAAAAAAAATCTGAACTCATTTTCTGCCCTCAAAAAGCTGTGTTTCCCTAGCTGAAGTTGAGGCATTATATCATGGCCATATCCCTGTTCCTTTATTTAATTCTATTGTTAGTCCAATATGTTCACCTATAGATGCTCAAATTAATTCTCCAGTGTTAACACAGTCTATTAACTAATCTGTGCATAGTATCAAATATAAATCACATTTTTAATTTCTTAATCTGTTGAAGCTAATTGTCAGATTTTTGAAACTTTGATATAGCATGTCTGCCTGTTCATTTGCCTTCCTATCCTCCTCTTACCCTCCACTCCATGAAGGCGCTGTTGATAAAGTAATACTATATAATAAAATTATTTGGGGGATGAATCAGAATACCTATTTTTCAAGCAGAAGGGTGCTAGTTAAATTCCTTGTATCTCTGCCTAAAAGAATCAATAACAGGTGATGGAGAAAGTCCTATGCTAGAAATTCTGGCAGGAAAAGTTGAAAACATTTGGTTTAAATGGACACAAGTCCAACTCAGTATAAAACCACTTCCTAGGAATGGTGGTCTACTTCAAAGCATGTTACACTCCATGCTAATATCCAGATTGCAGACTATCTCCATTATTTAAACCATCAATGTACTCAGCATATATTTGAAGATCACATGTTTTTGAATACAGAAATACATCAGACAAAGCAGATTCATTCTTGGACATCCTTTCATAAATAGAAAATTTAGTACCAGAAGCAGAAATAATATGGAAAGAACAGTATGCAAAGGGATCTTGTAGCAACCCTGAGACAAAGGGGCTGTGCACACCAACCCTAAGGGGTGGCCTGCAATTGCCTTCAGCTATGCCAGATCAGGGCTGCAGCAATGGCACGCTGAGGCCCCAATCTGGCCTTTCCAGGGTGCAAAAAGGAGCCTCAAAAAGTGGCTTCTTTTTGCACCCTTGAAAGGGCTTGATAGCCTCAGCGCCACAGCTTTAAGGCACTCCTTTGGTGCTGTGTCATGTGGACGCAGCGCCAGAGGAGCGCCATGACACCACACGCTGTGTGGAGTGGCATGTGGCGTAACATTGCTCTGGGGGCAGAGTCAGGGCATGCATCATGTGGACACCATGCTCCGACTCCATCCCCAGGCTGGCCTTTATGACTAGTGTGCACAGCCCCTAACTGCAGGAAAGAAGCTGGTAGCATGAGCTTTCATAGACTTGAGTCTATTTCTTCAGAAAGTACTCATGCTACTTGCTTCTTCCTTTCAGTTGGTCTCAAAGGTGCTACAAGATCCCTTTGCATACTGTTTTCCAGATCAACACTGCTATGTCTTTGAACTGAAAGAATAAGGATAGGTTCTTCTCCTTCCAAAAAAGAGCAGTTCAACATTTCAGCAAACCTGTTGTTTAGAGTTAACAATATGCACATGTGAAATAAACCAACCAGGTCAAGTAAGCCTTGCCTAAGTGAACAAAAACATTTTGAACCTTCCAGAGGCCACTTGAAAGCTTCTATCAAAATGTAGGTATATATACCTTGCCCCCCCTTTTTTTTGGCTTTTCAGTGTCTCTCTGTAGCAATTTAAACAAGCACAGTGGTCTGATACTTCTGCTGAACAACTCAGGCTGAGTCTCTGAAAACCTGAACATAATCTATATTGTACTGCGTTGGCAGGGTTTTTTGTGTATGCCCTACAGACAATTCCCATCTCTGTGTCTTGCTTTTTCTGTAGGCATAGAGAATCTGCTCCTCTCTCTAAATACATTTTAGTTCCAGTAACTCTCTGTTGGGGGCCCTTTATACCCCACAGTCACCAGATCCCATCTGATCATGGAAGCTAATTAGATGTAGACAGCATGGAGTAGTGGTTTGAGCATTGGACCATGACTCTGGAGAGCAAGGTTCAAATCCCAGCTCAGCCACAAAAATCCACTGGGTGACCTTGGGCAAGTCACAGTCTCTCAGCCTTAGAGGTTGGCAATGGCAAATCCTCCTCTGAAGAAACTTGCCAAAAAGTCTATAAGGCCTGTTGAAGATGGGGTGACTTGAAGATCTCTTCATAGGATCACCATTAGTCAAAGTCAACTTGATGCCAGTTAACAACAGCAAAACATATGAATGCCAAATTATATTACATCCAATACATGTACTGCTTATGTTGGATACTAGTAGTGACTGAGTAGCAACTTCACAGGGGACAACCGCTTTGATAAATAAAACCTAATAAGATAAACATTCTTGGTCATAATGTTGGGATAGAATATAACAGTTCATTTGTTAATTTCCTGTACTTTTCATAGATTTTTCACTTGGGAATTTGGGAAAGTTGATATGGGAATGGTTAGAATGCAGTATTTAACATAATGAAAGTAAACGTCCTAATGTGAAGCTCTGTCTGCATCTTTTGAAGTCTCTTAAAAGTTTTTGCTCTAAAAAGTAAACAATATCTTCATTGGTATATGGAAAATTTGCAACTGCAGTGGATTTGTTGGGGTGCATTCCAACTACCTTCTTGAATCAGTGATGATTTGCTATCACGATTTCTGAATTTCTGTCTTAAATATATATACTTATATAATCTTGTTTCTTTCTTCCTCCATTTTTTCTGTTTGCATTTATTTTTAGCTGAACTTTAATTTGATCTGTGAGGAAAAACAAAGTCGGAGAGTTCCTGTCTTTACCCATCACCCTCCCCTAGCAGTGACCCACATCCTCTGTCTGCTTAAAACAACAGCACCAAGAAATGAATGATAGTTTCCCAGATTAAGAGTTGTTCCATCCAAGGCTTTGATCATGTCACTGTCCTGCCTCATTTACTGAATTTTATGGAGGCTTCACATGGCATCATTCTCCATTCATCCTCCTCCCTTGTTTTCCCATAGCTTCTTTCTTTCTTTCTTTCTTTCTTTCTTGCTCTCTCTCTCTCTTCACACGTGTGTGTGTGTGTGTGTGTGTGTACACTTCAAGGGGAAAAACGAGGAATAAGTGTCATCTAATTAGTCATGTTAGGAGCCCTCTGAATTATTACCCAAATTGTTAGGTTACCAAGATGGCACCTACGAGTTGTATTCAATGGGGAGCAGTGAGAGGACTATGGTAACAACAGCAGGATCTCATCTATGTATAATAGGTCCAAGAACTAGAATGCTCTGCATGCGAAGTACAACTTAGGTTTATTGATTAACATCAGAAGGGGTCAATATTAAATCCAGCAGCATTCCTGACTGGTTTCAGACTGAGCCAACATGTGAGTGACAAGGCAGGCATTTTATATAGTATCTTGAGGTAGTTGGATGGATTTTCCAGGAATCCTAGAAACAATGGGATTCCCACCTGATTGATGGTTTTAACTACAGAATTACAAAAGGAATATTTTGGGTTGATGGCAATGACTTTGATTTAATCAAGCAGTAATAAGATCAGGACAACCCCAGGGAGTTTGGATAGGATCAGGTGTGGGAAAGTACAAGGGGGCCTAGTAGAAAGACTAGCTTAATGCTTTAGACTTGACAAACCTTTGGCTGTGACCTTCAAACGGAAATGCACACAGCAGGAGGTGGGGAAGCAGACATATTCACAGTCATAATGTTACAGGGGTTCTTTCCACATGCCTTTAGGTCTGTGACCAGTCATTAGACTTTCACTTAAATGTCATCTGACCTTTCAAGATTCATGCTTATGGCCTTTCCGTACAAATATTTGTACTCCAAAAGAACCCAGGGTATGTAAGGTGTGCTAACAGATTGGATCTACGAATTTCATTCCATTGAATAACCTGGATGACCTATTCTGAACCAGATAAAGTTTCTGAATACTTGTCATGGGCAGCTCCACATGCAATACCTTGCTGCAGTCTAACTTGGTCATTACTCTACCATAATGGAGTGTGGAATGCAGGGCCAGATTATCAATGATTCAAATGGTGCAGTTGTCCAAGCACTGGCTAGGGGTCCAATGTTGACAGAAAAAGATGCAATTTGCTTCCTTTTTTTCCACAATTGCCTCAAGTTTCATGTTTTTTTGTTATCATTAATGTTTTATGTGTGACTAGGTGATTTGAATAGAAATGCATAGGATCAGGCCATTTTGCTGTTGTAGTTGATGTGTGTCTTCAAGTCATTTCTGACTTAAAGAAATCCTAAGTCAAACATGTCACAGGGTTTTCTTGGCAAGTTTCTTCAGAGGGGGTTTGCTGAGGCAGAGAGAGTGTGACTTGCCCAGGGTCATCCAGTGGGTTTCCATGGCCAAGCTGAGATGCAGACCCTGGTCTCCAGAGTCATAGTCCTACACCCAAACCATTACACCATGCTGGTGACCATTTTTAGTCTCACTGAAATTGTTTATCTTTTATGCTTCTGCTTCCAAGAGTCTTAATGCACTACAAAAGAAAGCTGACATGGAGCTGGAGAGAAGTTTCTTTCTCCATGCCTTACTGCATGACATTGTAGTGCTTCAGCTGTCTTCCCATGAGAGATGGTCTTCAAAGCAAGTCTTTTGTCTAGCTGGAAAAAGCTGTTGAATGCAGGAAGAGAACTGAAGTATAACTGATGTCTTTTGGTAAGGTATGGAGAATTGGACTACTCTCCAGCTCGATTTCAGCTTGCTTTTCTAGTGCAATAAGACTGCTAGACTAGGTCACACTTATGGAGGAAGGGGGTCCTAATTTTGTAGCTGTTTCGGGGCTTCAACCACCTTAATCTGACCTTGATGGAATGATCAGGTTTTTCACAGTAAGGATCACTACTCAAAGGTACTTTGAGATAGAGATGACCCTTTAGTTATCCATGTGCTAGGCTGAAGCCTAATGTAGCACTTCCAAAGAATATTCCTATCCAAATCAGGCTCAGTCCAGTTTGTGTTATTACACTGATTTCTTGAAAAGAAGAAGAGGAAGCTCCTATCCAGCCTACTATTTTGGAACATTTTGAGAGCATTCACTATTTCTTCTGGACCAAGTTAAAAGGAGAACTAAAGATGAGTGTCTCTAAACCCCACACTGACTTTCCACAGACAAGTTAGAGCCCTCTAATGACCCATTGCATTAATGTGAGGAGGTCAAACACAAGTGTCCTTTTTTTGGAATTAATGAGCAAACAGAAATGCAATCACCAAAATACAGTGGCTCTGTTTCCAAACCTGCAAAAGGAAATAAAGAAGACAGACAGAAAAACACAGACAAATAAAACTAGGGCTTCTAGAAAAATCACCAGTGGGATATACATCCTGTCTCTTGCCTAGGGGTGACTTATTGTGACCAAAAACAATTTTGGCTTCAAAACGAAGCCAAAAGCCAAACTCAAATGGAGTTAGAGCATCTGTTTTAATGGTAGGTGTAGTGTTTCTATTTTATTATGTTTTAAATTACTTTTAATGCTGTTTTAAATGTGTGTTTTTTTTTAAATAGAACTTCAGTTTAATCATGTTCTAACTTTTGTATGAAGAGGGTTTTCAAAACATTTTATTGTGCTTTTAAAATATTTCAGGCCACTTTGCATCTCATGCTGGGGGAAAGGCAGGATATAAATAAAATAAAATACATTTCCCCTCAAAATTCCTGGAGTTGGGTAGCTGCCATCTGCTTGAAAACCCTACCCAAGAAGAGGTGCTTATGTCTGGCTGATAACTGAAAAGTTTATTTGGGCACAGATTTAAAGGCACAGTCTCCAGTCATCATCAGTGTACCCTATATCTATCATCTATAATGATGCCCTTAAGTCAGCCAGGAACACCTTGTCTCTCAAGTAGATATATTCACAACCTCCTGCATCCACCCAAGTGCATCCTTCTTCTCTCTCACATTACGTATATAAATTTACAGTATATCACTTTGATAGCACACCTTCTGATTTTCCTGGATAGTCAGGGACAGTCCCAATTCACTCTCTTTCATCCTGCTTTTCAGTTGCTTTTAAAATCTCCCTGTTTCTCTTCCCTTGCCCCTACTTTTCTTTTTCTTCTTACTTTAATTGCTGCAAACTGAGTTCAAATTGTAAAATCTTGCCCTTCCCACTAAACTTAGGCACAAAGCAAAGTTCCACAGCCTTTTCTAGTGTGTATGTCTCTCATCATTAATAACTTTTGTCGTCTTGACTGCACTGTGATGTTACTTGGCCAGACACACCCAAGTTTTCATCTAGGAAATGTTGCAGGGTGTGTGGTAGGGCCCCACAGTGCTAGATCTTCAGTCTGAGTGAGAATTTCAAATGTTCTTTAGTTACTGGGTGCTGGGAAGATTTACTAGAATTTCTGAATCTGTAGTTGGCCTCTTCTGCATAATATTTCTTGTCTGTCCCATGCTATTCCACAGATGTTGGCAGGAGCTGGGGTTAGCAAGGAAGACCTTTCTCTGAATCCCCCTACCCAACATAACATGTTTTTGAGTTGTTGGATACTACTGTGACATTTCAGATGAACCTCCAGGGTGGTCTTTCTGTAGGAATAGGAAGGAGGTATATGGTGATCGAGAGGAACATTAGAATGCAGTTTCTCCAGCATCAGAGAATGGATATATTTGGCAGACAACAATGGCTGAATGAGAAAAGTTTTCCCTTGGTCCTCTTTTTTAAATTATTGTACAGGATATCAAAGAGCTTTCCCAGAAAAGAAAAGAGCTAAGTGGGAACTGGGATCTGGGCCACAGTGTTCTTTTGTTTTGCAATGCTTGAGTTTTCTCTTCATGCAGCTTGGTTACTGTGAAGTGCATTTCTTCAGAAAACCTCTCTAACTGTGATTCTAGGATTTGCCGTTGACATGACAACCTGAAGGGCAAGCAAGTAGGTCAACAATGAAAAGTGCAAAGAGGAATAGCGCTCAGGGAGGTTGCAAAGGCTAATGAATCGGATAAAATATCACCAATATTGGCAAAATGAAATGATAAGGGGGTACCAGAGATGGTGTGGCAATGGCAACACGTTGAACAATCTACATAAAACAGTAAGGAAAAGTATTAGGTGGCTGAGGTAACCACCCCAGGGGGTGAAAGGATTAGGTTACTTTCTGGGCACATATCCAGTATTGCAGTGTGCCAATAAAACGTTGCATATTCTAAGCAAAAGAACCCTTCAATTGTTGAATATTGGAGAGAGAAATGTTAGATGTTTCCTCTAGAGTTACAGGACTACCCAGTAATTACTGCCAAAGGCAAGGAAATATTAGCAGTATTTATTCCTATTTTAATCCCCACTTTTCCTGAAACCTCAAGGTTGGTTGCAACATAAACCTTTAAAACTTGCACAAAAGTCTAATATTTCAGTGCAGATAATTCATAATCGCAAGGGATTGCAGGTTCTACCTTTTCAGGTGCATTTCCCATGCTCTATGGCATATATAAACCTACACATAACTTTGATTGAACACATCATAATCTCTCCATAGAAATGCATATAACTGCCTACTATAGCAGTGCAGGGACATAGCTAGTAATATCACACTAGCAGGAACAGTTGTTACCTATGTGTCCAAGACAGACATGACACAAATAAGAAGCACACCTTGCCAAAGGTTAGGTATACAAGTTTTTAAATAGCTGTAATTCTATCTGGAAATTTTATTGTAATTTAAAGCATTTTCATCTTATTCTTCATCCAAATCATGAGCTTCTAGGATAGTTTACAAAGATTAAAAAATAAAACGACTGTTATCAGTTGTAATCTATAACATATGACAAAAGGAAAGGGATTTGGAGAGAGGAAGCAATTTCACTTGGAAGCAAGTTTTTCTTTCTTTCTTAATTAGTTATCCCACCTTTCTCCTGGTACACAGGATTGCTTTAAAACAAATTAAAACAATGTACAATTAAAATATTTTTAATATAAAGGTAGGAAAACAGTTAAATAAACAATTCCATTAAAACCACTTAGTGAAAATAGTTGATGGCACATTTTAAAAACAGCAGAAAATATAAAAGGGCAGCACATCTAACTAAAAGGCCCTTATCCCATAATGAGTTAAGAGTCAAGAGCCCGCCTAAAGAAAAAAAGGTCTTTGTTTCCCAGTGAAAAGAGAGCAATGAGTGGGGCAGGCAATGGAACCTGTTGTGGGAGAGAGTTCCACTGTCTAATTCTTAACTGCAACTTTGTATGTGCTCTTTCTCCAGAACAAAGCAAACTTCTTGCAGCTTTTTATTCTCTGGTTGATGTACCGAGCCACATTAGTATCTGTTGGAATGGAGAGCAAGAAGTGCTAATTCCCAGTGGCCCCTGCTTCACTGGTGGATAGATATGACCAGATCTGCATATTTCAGGGAAAATATTAGTTGGAGTCAACTGTTCTTTCTGGCAGGGAGGGGCAAGGCAAGTTCCTTGTGGCTGTTCCAGGTTGATGGATGGGGCAAGTTTGGCCTTCCTCTTTGGTGTTCTTTCTGAGTAGCATGGAGTGTAGCCTCCCAGTAGCTCTTCCAGCCAAGACACAAGGTCACTTCACCTCTGCAGACCCAGGACAAATGGAGATGGCAGGAATTGATCTGGGGTCAATTTGCATCAAGAGCAAGTGGTGTTTCATTGGCAGTAGCTATGCTTCCCTGTTGCTCTAATGTGGAGTGAGGGTCCTGACTTATGCCCAGGAGGTACAACTATTCTGCCTTAGATTCACAAAACTGCCTCCTGGTACACCAGACAAAATTCTAACATTAATTTTAGGTGCAAAACAAATAGGGCTGAGCCAGCGGGGTATAGCAGTTTGAGCATTGGACCATGATTCTGGATATCAGGGTTCAAATCCCATCTTGGCCATGGAAACTCACTGAGTGATCCTGGGAAAGTCACATTCTCTCTGCTTCAGAGGATGGCAATGGCAAATCCACTCTGAAGAAACCTGCAGAGAAAACCCCATTATAGGTTCGCTTTAGGGTCACCATAAGTTAGAAATGACTTGAAGGCGCACAACAACAGCAAAACAATCAGGGCCAGAGAGGAAAAAGATTAGAGGATAAATCAAAAGTAAAATGATTTTGTTTTTAAAAGCAGCATATGAACCTTTGGTTCATCTGGGGACAATGATCTGAGATAAATACATGACTCCACTGTTCAAGACTTCATTATGAATGTATTCTGTTAGTCTGAATCCCACCCTGCCTCCAAGGAGTTCAGACTGATATACATGGGAATTATCTCATTTTCCCTTTGCAGCAACCCAGTGCTGAGGTACATTGGACAGAGAGAGAAGGGCTGAGCAGGGATTATAAACTGTTTTCCACATCTAAATCAAATAATCTAACCTGAGGGGAGCAACACACAACAACCCCAGGTCCTTTTTGGTTATTTTGATTATTTAACTATGTGATACCATCAGGACTAACTCTTTTCTTTTTGTGAAGTTGAAGGCTTTGTTTTCTTTTTAGTGGTGAATTTGTCTGCATGTGGATCTTCACATACAATTTGTATACTTATTGTATCTTAATTTTACTCACAGTTTTATCATACACGTGATAGAATTGCAATAAAACTGTGAGTAAAATTAAGATAGTTGTAAATATGAAATATTCATTTGTCATGCCTGTGTATTTTACTTCACTGTTTATTAGTTCTATATCATTATGGTCAACATTCAAGATGCTATATGGGGTTTAACAGGCAAAAATGATATAAATCCCTATCACTAAAGAATATATTGAATATAGGCTTTGGATGCATCTACACTGTAGAAATAATGCATTTTGACACCATGTTAACTGCCATGGTTCCATTCTACACAATCTTGGGATGTGCAGTTTTTGAGGCACCAGCACTTTTTAGTAGAGGAGGCTAAAGACCTTGTTAAATTACAAATTCCAGGATTCCATAGGTTACTTAAAATAGCATCAAACTGCATTATTTCTACAACGCAGACATATGCTTAGCCTTAATGGAGAGCCCTTAAGATATGTTGGGTCATCTGATTTTAGGAATCCCCCATCAGTCATTGCAAAGTTACCCCTACAGGCTGAGAGACCCTCAGGAACAAAAGGGATCTGGTGTGGAAGGCTGTAGTAGGTAGGGGGCAATGGAAAAAACTAGGTGTCCCAATTTCCATGAAGTGAAGCATTTCCACTGCGGCAAAGTCCTGCTAAAAACCACCTGTACCGTCTAAGAAAAGGAAAGACAAATGACAGAGAGACAATGAGCAGAGTTATAGCACTATCGTTGCACTTTAACATCCATGTTTCCGTTCTTTGGAATCCTGGGATTGGCAATTTAGGGAGAGACATTTTGAATTCACAGCCATAGTGCTCCTGGGCCTAACCCAACTAAAAATCCCAGGATTCCAGAGGATGCCTTCATCACCACTGCTGGAGTCATAGATAGTGCTATAACTGAAAGGGCCAAATGTGAGCTAATGCTTGGGAAGGATCACAAGTCAGTGGTACAACATCTGCTTTGCAAGTCATGGACCTTGAAATTAGGGCAGGCCTCAAGCTCCCCCTAAACTAGGCTGAGTGGACTTTGACCCTTACTATAATTTTGCAATGTGAATGGGCCCACTGCTTTTCTCTTTGTATCTCTTTATAAGACAAATAACTGTATCACATACAAGAAAACAATGCACAAAGTAAGAGTAACCATACTGGTCATTTAAAAAAAGCCCCAAATCTATTACAGGGCAGTGCTTTGTTAAGCTAAACAAAATGTCACAAAACTATGTGCAAGCTTTGGAATTCTCCAGAGGAATTTCATCAGGCTAGAGACTGTAAAATAAATAATGCAAGACTGAGCAGGAAGCAAAGTAAAATTAGAGTGTTTTTGGATGGCAGCTCCCAGAATCTTCCATGCTGTCTGGGGTATTCTGAAAACTGTAGTTCAAAAAATAACTTTTTTCAAATGATGTATAAAGCACTTGCCTACCAGTTGCCTTGGAAATCATGCTAATGATCATGTAACCCACTATCCAATAAATGCACATAGTATTGTAGACTTCAAGGCATAAAAGTGGTTGATTGATGTCCCTTTAAAATAAATGAAATCTCCATTTCAGTTGTTGTACATGCAAGTGTCCTTATATGGAGTTCAGGCAGTTTTGAATAAATTGCATGGTTATGGAAAAAAGTATGTAATCGTGTTTTATAGTTTAGTGCCTGCCTCAGCACTGTAGTTAATTTGTCCTGCCTAAAGTTTGCAATAATGTATGTGATATACACTCCAGCCATTTATGGGTTTATAGTTATGCTCTACAAAAAGTATACATTTATCTCAACTCCAGCATTTAGTTCTTAGAGAAAGGAAATGCCTTATGCAAAGGGTAGTCAAAGGCCAGAATAGGAGAAAACATAAGGGGGAAATGCTGAGAAAGTTGAAATAATTTTGATTGTGAAATTTCAAAGCAATTAAAAATACCCAAAGCACTACGAATTTTCCATGGGATTAATTTAATTTTGTGACTACAGTGGAGCTATAGAATGGCTTAATTTTTGTTCACACGTCTTTTTTCTTTAATTGGTTGTGTAAAACAATAGATTATCATCGAAACCTGACTGCAAAAGAGTCAAGATGCAATTAAATACCACACTGACATTCCCAGCTGAACAGATGCAGATCCAGGCTTATACGTGGACAATTGTTATAGTTACAGAACTGCATGCATATTTGCAGCCATATCGTGGTTTGCATCTGGGCCCTATTGTACTGCATTGGATACAGGATGATTCAGCTCATAAAGTACATCCTTAACCATAGTGAGTTTTAGTTGTTGAGTTGTATCCAGACTGGACTGGAAACATGCAACAGAGCTGGAATAAACAACTCCCTTCCCTTCAGAAAATGCTACACAGAAGCAGAGGACTCTCCTGAATGGGGTAGGCTTTTGTGCAACACCTACCCACTTTCCCTGTCATCCTCCTGTACCAGAACCTACACTATTTGGGAGACTCATCCAATATTCTGTGTAGAATTTCAGGAGACTGATTGAGTGGTTTTGGGAAAGTGAATCACAGGTTGGCATCCTGTATGGCACAGCATAGGCTAGCAGTTCTGCATGTCAAACTGTACTACAAATGGCCATTCACAGATTCCCAGACTTACTGTAGACCCACCATAGCTCACCTTCCCATGGCTTGGTGAAGAGTACAGCAGAGGAAGGCAGGAAGATCAGAGAAGTGTCTGGCTATGTCACTGTAACCAGATGTGAAATGATTATATCACTAGCTAAGGTCTAGTGGGATCCTCTCAGTGGATGATGTAATCATTTTGCATCTGGCTCTTGGGACATGCTTTTTACACCCTCATACCATGTGGAATGGTTGTGTCCGGGGAGGGGGGGTGCAAATGCTCTACAGTAAGGGGAGCTTTTGGTTGGTGCAGAAGAATGGTCTCCCCACCCCCAACATATGCTGATGTAATGTTGACTTATGACTGCATATGCCATTAAAGAATGACAGCCACAGTGTGCTTCCTCAGCTCAGATGTTCCTGCCTAAATCTGGATTCAGTCTAATCATGTGTGTATGTCATCAGCCAATGGAGCAAGGCTCACAAAACACTTTGTTTTAAACTTAAGGCTGCAATAGGAATTTGGGAACATTAGCCTAAACATGAATGCATCAACATTAAATAGTTAAAGAATATTGATTCAATATTGATTCGGTGTTAAGAACTGAACAGTCTAGTCATGTGTATATGTTATCAGCCAATGGATCAAGGCTTTAAGAACATTTCTTTTAAACCTAAGGTTTTTTTTAAAGTTTGCAATAGGAAGTTGGGAACATTAGCCTTAACATTAATGCATCCGCATTAAATTGTTAAAGAATAATGATTCAATATTGATTCACTATTAAGAATTGTTATGACACTACTATGCTAAGTAGTACTAATTATATAGTTTATTAACAAATATTAAATTGGTAAATTAAAATGTCATTTTAAATAATCATAAATGGCCAATAAGGCATTAAAGTGTTGAGAAATGGCAATCATTGCTTTTAATTAAAGCTGTTTAACAAATAAAGCTATATATTTCAAGTCATTGTTGAAAAATTTTAACAAACAGTGGATGACAAACTACTCTTCAATATCTTTTTTGTCTGCAATTCTATACCAGACACTGCAGCATTGTGTGGAAAATATCTAAAGTTTTAGAAAAGGAAAGTTAAGAAGATGTGCTTAGTGCCTTGCATCTTTTACACAGGTATTTACTGCTAAAAGGATCTTTCCAACTGCCAGAGTATTTTTTTGGTAGCCTGGTATCCCGTTAGGAAAAACATATAGATAGTGATTAAACATCTGGTAGTCTCTTTCTCTGCTTGAGAACTGAATATTTACCGTGGGTCTGGGAGCCATGCTTTCATCCTGAAGAAGAGTTCGAAGTCTCAAGTGACATTCCATTCTTAAATGAAAGCAAATGATCCCATCTGAAAATACCTTATCTGCAATGTTATTCAACCAACATGAATTACAGATGGCACATAGATTACTTCCACAAGTAAGCTATACATTTAGAGAAGGGACTATTCTATGATGCTTGGCCGCCAAAGGCTCCAGTTAAGCAATTTAATTGTATCAGCCTAATTAACATCAGCACCAAACACTGCTATACCTACCTTTTTAATTTTTTTTTTTTTTTACAAAACCAGTGTTTTTCCATAGTATTTTACAATGTGCCCTGTGCATGTTTGCACAGATCTAAACCTCACTGTGTTCAATGGGGCTAACTGCTTAGTTTTTTGGCCTTTGAATGCCAGACACATTGTATGCATTAGTTTGTCAGACATGTTTGTACTTTGTTTTAGAACTCTTCACAGAATTCTAGTGGATTTCAAACCCAAAGCTCTTCTGAAAAGCCTACAGATGTTATACAGATGACTTGACTGTTGCTTTTTTGCACGATTTTCTAAGCCACCCTGGGATTTTTTTTAAGTGTTGAAGGGCAGGGTATGAATTCATAAGATAAATGCAAAATATAATAATACAATGCAGTGAAGTTCTGCATGTGGCACTGGTGAGTCATTTCTCAAACAGCTGATAAATTATCATGGCATCACTTAACAATCTCATGGTGCAGGTTCACTGTACACTTTATCTGACATAGCTCCATTCTACATAATCCTGGGATGTGTAGTTTTGTAAGGCATGAGCACTCTTTGGCAGAGAAGACCTTGTAAAAATGACAAATCCCAGGATTCCATAGGATGAAGCTACAGCAGTTATAGTGGTGTCAGTCTACCTTATTTCTACAGGGTAGATGCACCCCTGCAAAACTATGGACAAGTGCAGTCAAATTAGGCATTTAAGTGAAGTGCATATGTATATGAAAGAAACAAATACAGCAAGAGAAATAATGTGGTTTGACACAACTTTAAGTGTTGTAGTTCCATCTTATGGAATCCTGGGGTTTGTAGTTTTACAAACTTTTTCACCTTGTCTGCCAAAATGAGTACTGGTGCCTCACCAAACTACAAATCCTAGGATTCTGTAGGATGGAGCCATGGTAGTTAAAATGGTGTCCAACAGCATTATTTCTACAGAGCAGATGTATCCCATTTAGCCTTACTCTGAATAATAAGGCAATCTATTGTTATTAGCTGATTCTCATCTCTGCCGATCCAACAGAATGAAAGATGAAGGTAAAACTAACATCTGTTACATGTCTGTTGTGAAGATTGCTGAGCACTGAACATATGTGAAGTATTTTGAACCTGAAACATCTCTCTCTTATATGTGTGTGCGTGTGTGTATGGTAAGTGTTGCTGCTAAACAGCATGCCAATCATTTGGAGTGCTTTCACAAATTGCATGGGAATTAGCCTTCACACAAAAGATTTTCAGTGTATCTATAATGTCATAGTTCAGCCTCGATGGTGTGTTTCCTCAAGGAATGAAAAACAAAGGAGAATAGCAGAATAAACTCTTTCCAAGCAGTTTTAACTAGTCACTCAGAAGGAGGTCTCACACAGTGTTCAAATGTGCTTTTGAGTATGTATGTAGACCTGCAGACTTATACAACTTTATTGTTTTCATTTTTTCTGCAATTGTTGTGCAGGCGTTGAAGCCCAAATATGACTTCAGGTGCCCAGCTGGTTGATACAAAATGCCCAACAACCAGGCGTAAAACTATATATAATGAAATTCTATATCACTGTTCCATTCTTTGTTGTCTGTCCATACAGTGAAAAGTACAATTCCAGTCTTCCTTATCTTTATTTCATTTTATCTCCTCTCCATAGATTTCCTATCAGAAGTCTGAATTCCAGCCTGAACCACCAACAGGGGCCAGACATTTAGATGGGAAACCATCCTCAGTAATGTCATATATGTGGGAATGACAGTTGCTATGAGCAAGGTCCTTTTTCAGATTGATACTGAAGATGCATAGAGACTTTCCTTCCCAATATTCTTCATACATTCAGGAACTGGTCAGATAACTGAACAAGTTGGTTCCACAGATATAACTATGGGAAGCTTCATGAGGTTCCAGCCACTTCAAACTGGAAAGTGGTCAAAAGCTCCTAGAAATCCCCACAGCTAGCATAACTATTGACTGGAGGAGGTGCCATCCAAAACACTTTTCCAGACTTTGCCCCAGATGTCTCTCTGGCTTCTCCTCACAGAGCAGGGACCCCACTGAGCTGTGCTGGGCCTCCTTATGTATATCTCCACTTTCCTAGCAAAGGAGCTGGAGTCTCTTTATAATGTACTAATAAATTAATGTGCTTGTAAATGACTTACCTGGAGAGCCAGTATGGCATAGTGATTTGAATGTTGCACTACAACTTTGGAGACCAGTGGTCGATTCCCCATTCGACCATGAAACATACTGGATGACCTTGGGCAAGTCATATTCCAGGAAAGGCCATGGCAAACTTCCTCTGAACACATCTTGCCAAGAAAATCCCATGATAGATTCGTCTTAGAGTATCCATAAGTCTGAAATGACTTGAATGGCACACAAACAACAAATGCTTCACCTACAATATCTCAGTTACTTTTCATTGAACTACCAAGTCCAGCCTCATTAACATCAAAATGTCTGGCTAAAGGAGATAGCGTGGTGACAGTATGATACAGGGGTGGGCAAATTGGGGCCTATGGGCTAAATAAGGCCCTTGGCCCTATTTTTGTGGCCCCTAACATGCACCACCAGCCCCTAAGCCACCAAATGTTTTTTCAGCCATGCAGAAGTCTGTCAAAATGCATCAAAACATACAAAACTATCCCACCCCAAAAACCTACCTTACACCCCAAATATCTCAGTCTTTTTCTGCAGTCCCTCCTGTTGTCATTTCAAGAATGTCTGCAGAGGAAGACAAACGCATTTGGGCTCATTGTGCTTTGTACTGTAAAAGCAGGGATGCAAAATTTATGACCCTTCAGACTGCAAATCTCATGATCCTGCACCACTGGCTATGCCATCCTATGTCTTGAGGGCTACTTATCTCCTATTTGGTACAAAACTAACAGCAAACATCATTTCTAGCACAAGGCAAAATTTTAATGGGTCATTATCACACATTGCCATGATCACTGCAATGATGTTGAGGCATACAACCTTGTCTAATTGGTAATTTGCCCTGAGTCTCCCCCCCCCCCTCCAGTGCACACTGCATCCTATTTACATGATGTAGGGCCAAAACCCCAAATCAGGTCTAGACTGTCTTTATGGCACCTGCACCCAATCTGGGACTTCCTCCCCTAACTCACCTTTTGCTGCAGGTTTTTTTTTTTGGGAAGGGGGGGCTGGTTCAGTGATGATGGCTGGCTGCCCTGTTTGTCACCCAATGCCACTGCTGCAGGTGCAAGCTGCATGGAGGTCAGAAGAGGTGCCCAGCTGGGTACCTTGTTCTGACCTCAGCAGTGGTACCAAGCAATGAACACTTGGTAAGGCAGTCACCCATCATCACTGGGGGAAGAGAGCAAGGAAAGGGGTGAATTTGGGGGCTACAATACTCCTGGGACAGCCCAGATTATTCTGGGAATTATAGACATGCCCAGTGCGGCGTGATCAGAGAGCTGAACTGATATTGGATAGAAACCTTGAATACAGAGGTCCTATATATCACTTCGACTTGGAACAACTATTAAAGACGGTTAAAGAATAAAGTGAAAAGGCAGGCTTAATGTTGAGCATAAAGAAAACAAACATTATGACCACGGAGGACCTACACAATGAAGAAATCGAAAGAGTAAAAGAGTTCCCATATCTTGGATCAAAACAGCAATTAGAGAACTACTGTAATAGGAATGTGGTAAATTCAGTATTAGTGTTTTATCAATTGTATTTGTATTATTGTATTATTTTATTGATGTAAACCTGCCTCGATCCTTGGGACAGGCGGGAAATATAAATAAACATTATTATTATTATTATTATTATTAATCAGAATGGAGACTGCAGTCAAGAAATCAGAAGAAAACTAGGAATAGGTAGGACAGCTATGGAAGAACTAGACAGAATCCTAAAAAGATCTGCAGCTGAGCACTCCAGTCAGAATCACACAAGCCATTGTGTACTTCATCACCACGTACAGTTGTGGGAGCTGGACAGTGAAGAGAGTGGATAAGAAGAGAATCAATTCATTTGAAATGTGGTGTTGGAGAAGAGTGCTAAAGATACTGTGGATGGCCAAAAAGACAAGCAAATGGCTCCTTGAAGTTAAAATGATCAAACTGAGGCTGTCGTACTTTGGCCACATCCTGAGAAGGAATGACTCATTAGGAGAAATACTAATGCTAGGCAAGGTAGAGGTAAGCAGAAAGAAAGGAAGATGAATAGACTCTATTAAGGTCACAGGTATGAATCCACAAGACATAAGCAGAGCAGTGAAGACAGGGGATCTTGGAGAGATCTCAACCACAGGGTCGCCATGAGTTGGGGTTCACTCGAGAGCAGTTAACAACAGCAACAACAACACTGCCATTCCTATTTCAAAATGAGCCTGATCATACTCCATGGAACGTAGACTTGAATAGCATTACAGTGGTTATATCTATACAGCAGAATTAATCCAGTTTGATGCTGTTTTAACTGCCATGACTCAATGATATGGAATTCTGGGATTTGCCGTTTTGTGAGAAATTTGGCCTTCTCTGTCAGAGAGCTCTGGTGCCACAACAAACTACAAATCCCAGGATTCCATAAAATGGAGCCATAACCGTTGACGCAGTGTCAAACTGCCTTAATTCTCTTATTTTCATACTCCAGTTGAGGTTGGTACTTTGGTTCTTTGTGTATAGTTGTTTGTGTTACCTACTTCTGCACTGGAGTGGGTTATTTTAGCTTTGTACTTTTGTTTTTATTGTGTTGTTGCATTTTATTATTGCCATTTAAAAAGTTTTTATATCACTAATATCAGTCTATATACTGTTATTATAGTTCCCTAGAGAGGTAGTCCAGTCCTCGGTGTTAATCAGAGATTGTTAGCAGTTGGGATTTCTTTTCTTTTTTGTTTATGTGCCGTTGCGGAACATTCTTCCATCCTAGTTCCTTTAAACATCTTTACTTGAACGCCTCCTGGTTTTCAACAGGGCCAATTCTGTGTGTTTAGCATAACATCTTGTTTGTATTATTGTGCCATTGGGTTGTAATTGGTTCATAGGGAATGTGGTGTGTGCATGTGTGTGAGTGCAAGTAGTAGCATATGTATTCTGAGGTAGCATATGTATTTTGCAGGAGGTGGGCTTTGGTGGGAAGGAAAAAGAACCTCAAACCAAATGTGGCACAATCTATTGGGCATCAACAAGGAAATGTTTTATGCCAGCAGTTCTCACCCTCTGCTCCTCCAGATGTTTTGGACTTCAACACCCAGCATCCCCAGTCAGCAAAGCCAATGACCAGGGATTTTAGGAGTGGTTGTTTGATACCAGTGGTCTTCAAATTTTGGTCTTCCAGGTGTTTTTGACTTCAACACCCAGAATCCCCAGTCAGCAAAGCCAATGATTGGGGACATTAGCAGCAATTGTTTGATACCAGTGGCCTTCCACCTTTGGTCTTCCAGATGTTTTGGACTTCAGTTCCCATAATTCCTCAATGCTGGTCAAGCCGACTGTGGCTTCTGGGATCTGAAGTCCCAAACACCCAGAGGGCCAAAGTTTTGGAATCACTGTTTTATATAATAGCAGTGGGGAGGATGGTCCGGCAGTGTGAGGTTAAAAGAAAAAGAAGAAGAAAACGTGACCTTGGGCCAAGTCACACTGTCTCAGCCTCAGGGGAAGGCCATGGCAAGCCCCCCTCTGAACCAATCTGGCCAAGGAAGCCCCAGGAATAAATTAGGGTCACCATAAAATGGAAACGCCTGGAAGGCACACAGCAACAGCAGCCTTGAGAGCCAGTGTGGCGTAGTAGTGGTTTTGAGAGACTCTGGAGACCAGGGTTCTAGTAATAATAATAATAATAATAATAATAATAATAATAATAATAATAATAATAAATTTATACCCTGCCTCTCCAATTGAGATAGAGACAGCTCACAACAACATTAAAAAACATCAAAATACAATAAAATACCATGCCCCCAAAACCCACTCGCCCATTAAATACATTGAATTGCATGTTAATATGGTACCTTACTTCTGTTTTAGCTCTACGCATTCTTTCATCTTTTTAAAAGCCCTGAGCGTTTACACAGGTCAACAATATTTCAACACTGAGGAATCCCACCTCAGCCCTTGGGTCCAAGCCACACTCTCTCAGCCTCAGAGGGCAACCCTGCTCCTCCCTGAACTCAACCAGGGGTGAGACCAGGGTTCGAATCTCCCCTCAGCCCTGGACCAAGTCACACTGTCTCAGCCTCAGGGAAGGCCATGGCTGAACCCCCCTCAGAAAACAATCTGGCCAAGAAAACCCCAGGAATAAATTAGGGTCACCTTGAAGGCACACAGCAACAGCAGCCTTGAGAGGCAGCCTGGCCTAGTAGTGGTTCTGAGAGACTCTGGAGACCAGGGTTCGAATTCAGCCCTTGGGCCAGGTCACACTCTCTCAGCCTCAGAGGAGGGCAAGGGTGGCAACTTCCCCTCCTCTCTGAACTCAACTTTGTTCAGGGCTGCATCCGCACTGGAGACATAGCCCGATTTGGCACCGCTTTAAGCATCCTGGCTCTTTGCTATGGAATTCTGGGAGTTGGAGTTTGTTGTGGGCCCAGAGCAGAGCGGAGCTCCGCTCTGGGCCCCATAACAAACTCCAACTCCCAGAATTCCATAGCAAAGAGCCAGACAACGAGCTAAAGCGGTGCCAAACCGGGTTATTTCTCCAGTGTGGAAACATCCTTGGCCCCTCCTCTTGCAGAGCCTGAAGCTGAGCCCAGCTCCTCCCGATCTCCCTCCCTCCCTGCCCTTCCCCTCGGTGGGTCTCTGGGGGTCTGAGGGTGGGAAGGGCTTGCTTCCATTCTGGAGGGCGGAGAGAGAGAGAGAGAGAGAGAGGAAGGAGGCTGCCCAAGACAGCTGCAGCGCGGCTCTCTGCTCCATCGAGCCTCCGCCGGATCTGAACTCAGGACCTCAGGCTGGAGAAAGAAAAAGAACCCTTCCTTCACTGATCTCTTCTCCAAGGTCGGTCGAGGCTGGGGAAAAAAGAAGAAGAGCTGCTTCTTTTTTTGCTGGGGAGGAAGGGGATGCTGGAGGGAGGAGGAGGGAGCAGTCCGGGGATCGTCCGGGAAAGATGGAGGCCCCCTCCTCAATCCCCTTGAGGAGGATGAGGATGAGGCTGCTGCTGCTGGGCTTCTCCCTGGCTGTGGCTCTGCTGCCTCCTCCCTCGGAGCCCTTCTGCCCAGAGCCCTGCGATTGCCAGCAGCAGCAGCACCTCCTTTGCACCAACCGGGGCCTGAAGGCGGTGCCCAAAGCCCTGCAGGAGCCCCAGGAGATCCTCACCTTCAGCCTCGGGGGCAACTTCCTGGCCAACATCTCTGCTTACGACTTCCACCGCTTGGGGGCGCTCCAGAGGCTGGACCTACAGTACAACCGCATCCGCAGCCTGCACCCCAAGGCCTTCGAGCGTTTGGGCCGCCTGGAGGAGCTCTACCTGGGCAACAACCTCCTGGCCGCCTGGGCCCCCGGCACCCTCCGCCCCTTGGCCAAGCTGCGCATCCTCTACGTCAACGCCAACGAGATCGCCTCCCTCAGCGCAGCCTCCTTCGCCGGCCTGGGCAGCCTGGTCAAGCTGCGGCTGGACGGCAATGCCTTGGGGGCCCTTGGTGACGCCACCTTCGCTGGTCTGGCCAACCTGCTCTACTTGCACCTGGAGGCCAACCGCATCCGCTGGCTGAGCCGCAACGCCTTTGCCGGCCTGGGAAAGCTGCGCTTCCTCGACCTCTCTGGGAACCAGCAGAGCTTGCTGCGCCACCCGGACACCTTTCGGCCCCTGGGTTCGCTCGGCACCCTCCTGCTCTCCGGCAACGACATCCAGCAGTTGAGCAAAGGGATGTTCCAGCACCTAGCCAACTTGGCCAAGCTGTCGCTAAGCGGCAACCGCTTGGAATGGTTGGCCCCCGAGGCCTTTGCTGGGTTGGGGGCCCTCAAGGAGTTACACTTGGAAGGCAACCTGTTGAGCCAACTACCCACCCGCCTGCTGCAGCCACTCCGTAACCTCGAAGTGCTGGACTTGAGCCACAACCGGCTGCTTGGCTTTCACCCTGATACCTTTGGAAACTTGCACCAACTGAGAGAGCTCAGTTTGCAGGAAAATGCACTGGCCACAATCTCCGGAGACCTCTTTGCCTCCAGCCAAGCTCTTTACCGCTTGGAACTCGATGGCAATCCCTGGAGTTGCGACTGCCGCCTGCGCGGCTTGAAGCGCTGGTTGGGCTCCTGGCATGCCCAGGGGAGGCTCCTGACGGTCTTTGTGCAGTGCCGCCAACCCCTTGCCCTGGTGGGGAAGTACCTGGATTACCTTGAGGACGCGCAGCTTCTCCCTCCTGCCAATGGTTCTTCATGTTCTGAGGAGTCAGCCTCTCCTTCCCCATCCCATCCAGGCAACAGCAGCTTCAGCCCCCAGGGCCTAGGTCAGGAGAAACCCAGCTCCCTGCCTTCTCTTTCACCCATGTTGGGCTCCCAGAAGATGGTAGCTCCCGTGCTGGAAAGTGACAGCCAGGGCATTGATGCCAGTCTTACGACTGCAAGGCCCAGCTTGCTTCTCAGTACTAGGCCGCTTTTGCCTGGTGCAGCTTGGCCTCAGAGGGCAGGGAAACACCACTTGGTCTCTTCGGTGTCCGGCACTCCACCATTGGTCACTGACCCATGTGATTTTAACAAGTTGTTTCTGTACAACCTTTCGGTGGAGGCTTTGAACACCAACTCCGTGACTGTGCGCTGGGGGGTGCGTCCCCATCGCAGCCCTCGATTGTTAGGGCCTGTACGCTTCAGGATCCTCTTTGACCGCTTTGGGGCAGCAGTCAAATTCCAGCGTTTTGTGTACATCCCTGAGTGGAGTGAGCCAGTAGCCACCTTGCAGGAGCTGCTCCCCAATACCCCTTATCTGGTGTGTGTGGAGGGAGTGATGGGGGGCCGTGTTTGTCCGGTGGCCCCACGGGACCATTGTGCAGGGCTGGTCACCTTGCCTGAAGAGGATGCGGGGGCAGCAGCTGCTGTGGCAGGTGGGCCCCAAAGCTTGGACCAGCAGCTCCTCACCCTCGTACTTCTGGCAGTCAATGCACTGTTGCTCTTTTTGGCCCTGGCGGCCTGGGCCTCCCGCCTGGTGCGGAAGAAGGTGCTGGGATGCCGGCGGCGAAAGACAGCCTCGCCGGTACATGTGCGGCAGATGTATTCCACCCGTCGCCCCCTCCGTTCCATGGGGACTGGTGTCTCTGCTGACTTTTCTGGTTTCCAGTCCCATCGTCCACCCCGCAGTGCTGTCTGTGCGCTGAGCGAGGCTGACCTCATTGAGTTCCCCTGTGAACGCTTCATGGACAGTGGGGCAGGAGGGAACAGCAGTGCCCGACGGGGAGAGGATCATCTCTTGCAACGCTTTGCAGACTAAAGACATAGCCTAGATTATGCTGGGATCAAATAGCTACTGGTGTTCTGATTTGGTATTGTTTGATGGGAATTGTAACCTCTGTGGGCTGTATGTAGGCCTACCACCACACAAAAGGATGGCTTATGAAACCGCAGGTGGCTTTTTCTAGAAGGGAATTAGCCTTTTGAACTCATAACCCATACAAAAATAAGGCTTTCCTGAGATGATGGAAGGGCGTACTTACTAAAGGACTGCCATCTTCGCATTTAGAGATCAGACTTTGTAATGGGGGGATTCCACCACTATTTTCTATATACCACTATTCTTTACTTTAGCTGAGTGGGCTCTGGTTCCTGTCCATGAGTAGTTGCTCCTGGAAAGGAACCAATATGTGTGAAATCTTTTGTGAGTTGAGTTTCACAACAATCCAAACATCAGTTACCAAACTGAGTCAGCCTTTTTTAAAAAAGTAATCTGTTAATAGCCCCTAACCTGTGGATATATTTATCCAATCATATTTGTTCTTAGTAAAGAAATGGACTGAGATAATAAGAGTAAAGTGACAGCAACAAAGATAGGTATAGTGGGCCCTTGAGATGGTTTAGTTCCAGCACCCCCTGTGGATACCAAAATCCATGGATGCTCAAGTCCTACTATATACAATTGGGTAGTAAAAAGTTGTCCCTTATATAAAATGGCAAAATCAAGGTTTGCTTTATGAATTTTTGGGGGCAGGGAAATATTTTCAAGCTGTGGATGGATGAATCTATGGATGCAGAATCCATGGATATGGAGGGCTGACTGTAGACCTGTATGAATGTTCACAGCTGGACTGGTTTCTGTGCCTTTCAGGTGTATATCTACTACACTACACAGGTATTGCATTTTGGTACTACTTTAAATGCCATCACTGTCTGATGGAATTCTGGGATTTGTATCTTGGTGAAAGAATTCTCTGCTAAATGCTGTAGTTAAAGAGCTAGAGTTTTCTAACAGAGAATTATAAGTCCACCAAACTACAAATCTCAGGCACCCATAGGATGGGGTCATGCCAGCTAAAGCAGCATCAGATTGCTAGTACTGTGCAATGTAGATACACTTAGGTCGCCTTAAATTCTAGTTGCTGTGTGCCTTCAAATTGTTTCTGACTTATGGTGACCCTAAGGCGCACCTTGTAGGGTTCTTTTGGCAAGTTTTTTCAGAGGGAGTTTGCCATTGCCATCCTCTAAGGCTGGGAGAGTGTGACTTGCACAAGGTTACCCAGTGGGTGTCTATGGCCAAACTGGGAAAATGCCATTATAGGATCAAATCCAACGTCACCTCATCCACAGGACTGCAATCTGGTATAGCTGTTACTTCCCTTGTGTGAACAATTTTAGTACATATACTTCCTAAAGAAGCAGTAACATAAATCTGTAACTAGTATGCCACTATCTGAACAAATGAATCACATTCCACTGCTGCCACCACCAGGGATAGGTTGGCACTGCTAAGCATAAGTTGCATGCATTTGGAACAATGGACAGAGCAGGAATTATTGCTGAGCTTCTTCATGAAATGGCACTTCATGGAATGAGCCGTGAAGGACAACAGTGTCTAAACTGTGGATGTAGAATTGAAACCTTAATGTTTGGCTTAACACACAGTTAAAATGAATGATATTTCAGACGATGACTTCAATAATCATTGCAACAGCCTTTATTTAAGATGAGCCAGGTTTGCCACTGTTTTGACAAATAATGTGAACACAAGTTGCTACTGTGGCAGAGAGAATATTCTTGAATTTTTAACATTAAACACTGACTATTAAAACCCATTAGCTCTAGGGTCTTTGACCAAAATATTATCTCCCTCAAGAAGTGCCTTGAAATTGGATGTTTAACATGTACATAATTTGATGATGTTAGAATGGTGCTTTTTTATACTGACCAGGCCCTTTTTTTTATATTAAATGAATGTTTGGTGTTTTAATGTGTGTGATGTGTATGAATGCAAATAATGGTCACAATTCATGTTGGTTTTGCAAGCAAGACTAAATTTCTGATACCACTAGGGGAAAAACAACACTAATCTAATTTTGTTACTTTTTTTTTTTAGATTTACTTATTTTTACAGTGGTCTTGAATAAACATTTTTGGTACTTCTGTAGCTTAGCATGTTTTCCTTTTTCTTCTTTTTATATGTCCTGTATCCGTAATGAGGAAGTGAAGTGGTGACCTTGATAATGAAGAGTAGCTATGAAGGAGACTGGTTGATAGATAACATCAGTATACAGTTTTTGATCTCCTAAAAATAACAATCCAAAGCATAGTTCAAATCTCATTCCATTTAAGTAAGCCTCCTCATGGACTGTACTTGTAGAGAGACTGAGCCTTGTCTATAAACAAATTAACCTATTTTTCATTCATAGTTTTGGGTTTAATTCATAGTTCTGGGGTTTTACATTCAAAGTTTTGGGTGCAAGATTTTGCATTGATTATAGTTTGAACACTGGCACAGGACTAGGTAAAGAGGTAAAGGAGATGGGTGCTAATTCCATCCTGTTGCTATCACCCGCCTTTTCTATTTTGGTGTATTTTTGTTTCCTTATAGAAATCTTGAACTGTATTCCCATGCTTGAATAACTTCTGCATTGTTATTGCTATATCTGAATACTGGTCTTGTTAAAATGGGATACAGTGCAGAAGAAAATTTAAGGTTGCACTAAGATTGCATATGCTATAATTTCCTAGGCGTATATTCTTTTTAAAGTGATGGAACTTTATGTCTGTTAGTCAAACAAAAACACATAATAGTAATAGCAAGTACATTTCTATGCTGCTTATCAGTGAACTAGCACTCTCTGAATGGTTTACAATGTGTAAGCCAATTGTCCCCAATAAGCTGGGTACTATTTTACCTACCTACAAAAGGATGGAAAGCTGAGTGGACCTTGGAGCCCTCCTCTAGGATTGAATTTACAGTGTTGTGACTACAGTACCAGCATTTAACAACTGAGCCACTAGGGCACCTTGTTTTTAAACTTGTTTTTCCTCACACAATGGAATTTCCTCAGAAATGTATGCCTCAACAATCAAAGTAGGAACCTTCCAATGACCAGTCACAACATTAAACATGCTACCTGCAAAATACATAGGTGAGGTCAGTCATGTGCTATGATAAAGATATGTTTTTATCACTTACTGGAACATCTTTTCTAAAAATGGGCGAAACGTGTACTCTAGTTTTACACTTTGTAAACAGGCATAGGCTTGCTCTGAAAATGTACATTCCAGCTAAGGATGGGTAGATCTGTACTAGCTCTGAAAGGATTTCTGACTCCCAGTTGTTCAAGAGGAACAACCATAAAAAGCTTCTCACCTCACACTCTAAATTAGGATGTTGAAAGTGTGGAAGCCTGTAAGGAAACCCAGGAATGGATTTTTGTGTTAAAGGGCTGGAATTGAAAACAAAATCTTGGTCTGGACCATGTGGCCAGAGGCACTCTTTTCCGTTGTTGTTGTTGTTGTTGTTGTTGTTGTTGTTGTGTGTCTTCAAATAATTTCTGACATACATCAATTCTAAGGTGAACCTATCACAGGGATTTTTGTCTGTGCCTTCCTCTGAGGTTCAGAGAGTAGAATTTGCCCAAGTGGGTTTCCATGACAGAGTGGCGATTCGAACCCTGATCTCCAATGTAGTCCAATGCTCAGACCACTTACACTGTGCTCCTAGTTGTATGCCATTGTTTTGTTCCTGATTCCAATTGGCAGACCAGGAGATTTTCAGTAGAGCTGCAATGTCCTGAAGTCTATCCATAAGCTGTAGATTTTAACTTGGTATTATTTTCTGAATTAAGTACAAGACCGATTTAATAATGTGCAAAAATGCCTTTTATCAAGCGTATCTGACCAAGGGGCAAGGGGCCATCAGATGCTTCTATTAAAAAGTTAGAGCAATAGAAGGCACCTTTTAAAAAACTTTTAAAAAATCTTTTGCTAATTGACTGGCAATTTTTGAAACCATAAATACTTCCCTTCCCTTCAGAATGCTGCTTGCCAGTGAAGCAAGTCCTTGTCTTGATAGCACTAAAACAGAAGACACTGTCACAGCTCCATATCAACAAAGAGGGTGGGGAAGAGAAGGAATGTCAGTTTACTGAGAGGCAGTTTTCTCAAGCATGGGAAAAGTCGTCTGCCCCCTCCTCTGTGCATAGCAATGAACTCAGGCTCACAACAGATGTGTATGACATACAAAATTCCATTCCAGCTGTGTAATTTGGGAACCAGACACTGGAAAACAGTGAAACCATAATTTTAATAGTACTTCAAGGAAGCAATATTCGCAAGCCACAAATTAACACATTTCCTTATTATATATTGTATTATGCTCTAGTATCAATACGAACACTGAAATGTTCTCAAAACATATTTTAAAAAGAGGTCATGATACAATGTCTTTGTATTTCTTTCATTCAGAAATGAGTGCTAGTGTGTATGTAGCCCAAACAGCACCATCTGCTTACAAAAGGGAAGTCGCCAACAAACTAAAGAATTTGGAGAAATTCTGAATATGCGGAAAACATTTTTGGGGGGGCAAAAAGAAAGTGAAAAGGTTAAAAAACAGATGATGAAGAGTGGGAATTCTTTATATCTACAAAATGGTTTGTGTCTGGGATGAAACAACAGAAAACTGGGGAAATGACAGGGCATGTAATGGAGTGTCCTGAAAGAAAGCCTGGCTAGGAGCCCTCTGTACAGGAGCTCTCCCTTGCAACATTTTATGCCACTTGTATTTCAAGATTTTTAATGTAAGCTAGTTCTTTTGAAACTCATCACCTTTCAGCCACAGATTGAGGAGAGAGTGTCCTTTACATTCATGATAGTGACTGGAAATTCTACTCGGCATAAAATTTAAAGTGAATGTATAGTATTTGAAGTTTTCAGGTTGCTGTAGAAATACATTTTTTAAAAAATTGCAGTATCATTATTGTTGTTCTTGTTAGCCATTCTTGAGTCATGGCTCATGGCAAACCTGTGGATGAGACATCTCCAAGACCTTCTATCCTCTACCTCCCTGTTCAGGTTCTGCAGGCTCAGGCTTGTGGCCTGTGTTTGAGTCTAGCCATGTGGCTTGTGGCCTTCCTCTTTTTACTGCCTTCCACTTTCCCCAGCATCATTGCTTTTCCCAATGAGTCTTTCCTTCTCATGGCATGCCCAAATATGAAAACTTCAGTTTAGTCATCCTGGCTTTCAGGGAGAGTTTGGGCTTTATCTGTTCTGGGACCCATTTGTTTGTCTTTTTGGCCATCCATGGTAACTTCAGCACTCTTCTCCAGCACCATATATCAAATGAGTTGATTCTCTTTCTGTCCGCCTTCTTCACTGTCCAGCTCCCACATCCATACATTGTGATGGGGAATACAATGGCTCGGATGATCCTAACTTTAGTATTCATTGTTATGTTTTTGCACTTTAGTATCTTGACTAGTTCTTTCATACCTGCCTTTCTCAGTCCAAGTCTTCTGATTTCTTGACTGCAGTCTCCACTCTGATCAATGTTTGATCCCAGGTACAGGAATTCTTTGACTACACTCATCCTTCCACATTTGTGGCTTTGACTATTCACAAATTTTATTAATATTTTCTTTCTAGGAATCTCTAGGTCCTCCAGCACAACTTTATGGTCAACATGTCATACTGAAGGGCCTAGAGAGAACACTCCTCTAGGCATTTGTAGCTCCTCCAGCACAATTCTATGGTCGATGTCTGGCAGACACTAAGCCCAGCGAATGTGGAGGGACGAGTGTATTTATTATCTTGTTATTGTTTATTATTACTTTAATTATTATATTACATTATTTTATTATACTATTTTTTCATTATATTATATTATTATATGATTAGGAAGAAGACCCAGCTTCACAAGAGCTGCATCCGCACTGCAGAAATAATCCAGTTTGATACCACCTTAACTGTTATGGCTCAATGCTATGGAATTCTGGGAAATGTAGTTCTGTGACACATTAAGACTTCTCTGTCAGAGAGCTCTGGTGCCACGACAAACTACCATTCCCACAATTCCATAGCATTGAGCCATGGCAGTTAAAGTCGTGTTAAACCAGATTATTTCTGCAGTGTAGATGCAGCCGTAGTCCTTACTGTGATACCTTGGAGCCTTCAAAGTTATAGAGCGGTTGGATATGGACATACTGTGTCCCCCATTTGAGTGAAGCCAAGGACATCAGTACCTCTAGATATGCCTAGTGGCATGGGACATGATGGCCATGTGCTGAGAGAGGGGTTCAGTCACTCCAATCCTGTGAAGGTGTCTGTTCACAACAGGAGATAGGGAGCAAACTTCCAGTTGTGACTCTGAGGCTAATATCTCCTGGCTTTACTTTTGTTTTTTTGAAGGAAGAGGACTTCTTTCTCCCAGATCGCAGATGTCATAGATCTATGTGCTGGTTAAATATGTCTGCCTGCTAGCAAGTGAAGATGGTACTTCAGATTTCAAACAGAGGAACACATTTAATTTAAAACAATGTTTGTTTTTTAAAAAATACAGTCAGACCCCATTGAATGAGAGGGATGTGTTCCATGACCATTCACATATAATGAAAATTGCAGTTAATAACCAATACTATTTTTTTAACCTGAAAGAACACATCACCTGGCATTTCTAGGTCCTCCAGTGAGATTCTATGGTATGCTTCCACCAGAAGCTGACCATGGAATCATGATGGAAAAACTAGAAATGCCTAGAGAGAACATATTTTGTTGGTTGCAGATAACTGAAACAGCATTAAATGAATCTTCATTGAACGGGATCTAATTTTAACCTTAAGGTACCGGTACATATCTCTGGGGTCTCATGATTATGTTTGCCAAATTTCAGGTTCCCAGTTCTTGAAGCTGTTATACTGAGAGACACATTTTCTTTTATTATCCTAGATAGATAAGTGAAGAAATTGGTGTTGAGTCAAAATGGACCTCTTTGGGTTTTGTTCATGGACATACTAGCAATTTGGATATGGTTGCAAATTGTTCATTTAAGTGCTGTTGGGCGTTTCTTCAACGCTAGTTCCTTCCTACCCAGAAGTCACCAGAGTGAATAGCAGCTTCATTTCATTTATAGTGAAGGCAGGAACTGTTGTTTCCTGATTCAGCACCGACTCAGGTTGCCATGATGACCCCATGCTGTAATGCTTCCTGACCTCGGGTAAGAAATTGCTTTGGACTGCAGAACAACAGATACCATGACTGCTGAAGCTAGCTAGAGGAACACAACAACAGACTTTAGCAAACATAAATGCTCTCAGGTTCAGCTTCATGGGAAAACAAAACCCACAAAGAATATTTGGCTCAGGCTTTAACTATTATGTATATTTTTAGGACAAGAGACTGAAAATAGCTTAAGCAAGAATCAGGACCATTTCAGGTATGATTTGGGAGAACATGGCTGGCAGCGTCTTAGGAGGCACATTAGGGATGTAATGAAAATGCAACAAATGGTTGATGGTTTAATTTATTATGATTGTGTTTTTACTATTAGAAAGCAGGAAGAGATGTTATGTTTTAGCCTCACCCAGCAAAGTAACTTTTGTGGCCTAGGCCCTAGAGTGTCCTATACCTTGACTTTGGGAATGGTATTTCCAAAATAGGGCACTATTTTCAGCAGAGCAATAGATGATGGATTGTCCCTGGGTTTGAACATGGGTCTCATACAGGGTGACCAGATGAGATGTCCTAACTCCAAAGGAGGACAAGGCACCACAAAATGTAGGGCATTCAAGAAAAATGTAGGCTATTACAAAATAAAAGCTAAAAACACTAATATAAATATAAATTCATGCTCAAACTGGAGAACAGTTTGGAATTCCCCCTGGACAGAAGGCTGAAATATTGGACATGTCCTGGAAAAGGAGGACATCTGCTCACCCTGGCCTCATAGGCTTAAATTCAACACACTTGACTGCTAGGCTGGAGTCTTATGTAAATGTGAGTGGAGAAACAACTTGATGGTGGTATTCTGGAAGGCCTGACTGACAACTAATATTTACAAGAGTGTGATTTTGTATATTGTGTGTAAATGTAAAACTCAAGGGGATTCTCTGGCATCTTGTGGAGTTCATTCCATTCCTGCATCTCACTAACTTACTGTTGCCAGAGGTGACTCGCCTCCCTGATTCATAAGATTATGCTTCTTGTGGCATAAAATACTTGGCTGCTGACACAAGCCACATTACATGTGCTCTAAGAAATGCTTCCCCATGCAGGATGAGCCCAGGCTGTTTAGCGAACAATTTGTGAACCCTCACTTGTAAACATAACCGAAGAATGAGTAAAGGAGACTGGAGAAGGAACAGCTGTAACATTCAGTTAATGTTTATTAGATATTTATCAAGCAAATTAGACTAATGAAAGCACAGCCGGTTGTTTGCCTTCCACATTAAACTGTTACGTTTCAAGTAGCCATTCAAAACATGAATAAATTGGACCAAATTCACTCCTGATGTTTGACATTTTAGCATTTCTGGTTTAACTGACATTGACGCCCTCCTTTTAGCCTATCTAAGGGGACTTAATAATCCTTGGTCAAAGTCAGATGTGCATCCTCCCTATTACACTATTCTCTGACACACAGAACTAGAGCCTGGGAACTGGACTGGGCTCAGTCTGGTGAGCCTGAGGATACAGTAGGCCCTGTCTCCATGAAGCCCTCCGTATCCCATGATATTGTCCCTCCATTCCTCACTTCCCAGTGGCCATTTTTACTGGTCTTTGTGTTGAGATAGTTATGGATCTGCTGGTGTTTCCTACACATTGGCTCGTGTGTAAAACCACTGAAGACAACAGCCCATGCTTTAAAGTAAATGATTTAAATCCAAGATTGCCTTTCTGCAAACAACATCCACTTATAGAAAATGCCTCTGTAGTCCTCTGTGTACCATTTTCAGGGAGGAATGCAATAGCTTCTACGGGGACCAAGAAATGGAAGAATCTACTACCACCACCCTCTTGTGAGCATCTGAAGCTGAATCCAGACCATTTTGTGTATAGGATCATGCTGCATGCATTTAGATCAAAGTATTCAGTAGGGCATGAGTTATTTTGTGTCATTATGCATCATTAAATTTAGTTCACTTCTTGATTTTACAAACAGAGATGAGGAACAAGACTTTTTTTTAAAGATTCACTATCCCTGACTTGAATAGTATTTGATATAGATGAAGTACTGATGTGGATATTGACTTTAATGTGAAGTTCCAATGTCATTGTTGGCAACATTAGAAATGGATGCCACAGGGTTTATGTAGTGCTTAATGATAATCCTGTGGAAACTGTTATTTAGGAGATTATCACACGGGGACAGGATAGGGATGGGATTGCTCCCCTATCCTTATCCTGTCCTTGACAGCACAAATGACAGCTGGCACAAAAGGCTTTCACACTGGCTGTATTAATACTGTCATTAAAGCTGCATTGTGATAATGGGAAATTCCGTTAGTACAAAATGCTGGCCAATGTTGTGGTAATGACATGTTAATGACGGGTTATTGAAAGGATTGGTGCGACTTCATGTGAAAGCCTATGGCACCATTGCTGTCATTCATGCTTCTTGGATGGGATAAGCATGAACATGTGAAAGTCCTTCCTGCAATCGAACAGGAAGAATGGGACAATGACGAGAGAACATTCCGATGCTGGAACATCCCTTTGCTCAACTGCTGGATATCTCTGTAGACATTTTCTTATCATTTTGATCCACAGGGGGCATCATTTTCCTGCCTGCCATCCAATCAAGTGAAAACTGATGCCCACGAATAACAAGAATATGCAAACATTCAGTTTTTGAGTGGTAGGAAGGACAGTTAGAAGTTTTCTCTGCAGTGGTAATTTCCAGCAGGTTAGCATATTATTGTGCTGCAGAAAAACAAGCTCTTGACATCTTAATAACTAAAACATTTAAGCCATGAAAGCTATACTGTAATAAATCTGTTAGGTTTAAATTCATTGCTTGTTCTAATTAGAATAGGGTCACTGAAAGGGAAAGGGCTTGTTAATCACAACTGTCAATTTCATTTCATTTCAATGGGTTATGCCGGTGGTCTTGCTCTAGTGTACAGAGCATAATGAAAAATTCAGCCATAGTATACTAGGCATGAGCAACTGAGAGCAAATATTACAGGTCAGGAAATGCTATTGGCCCAAAGACCTAGCTGATCCTGTATGCTTCAAATGATCTCAGTTGATTTTTAACACAGAAGAATTGGAACAGATCATTTTCCAGACATCTCTCAACCAAGCGTGGGTGCTACACACATTGTAATATGCTTTTTTGTTCTATGCCAGATGATGAGGTGTATTCAAATCTGCACAGTGTATAGAGTTCCTTTACATGAGCTGGGAACAATGTACATAGTCTCAGTAGGTCAGTGCAGTTATCTTTCAATTCCAACCAGCTCTTCTGTGGGAGGGAATAAGGAAGGAGAAAGGAAAATTGTCTGGTGGAGAATGATTAACACTTTTGAAGGAGTGTCTGGAAGGATGTCTGCCTAACCCCAGAGTTCACTAGAAGTGGAATTTATACAGAGCTCATGAGGGAACACAGAATAAACCTTGCAAGCTGAAAGCTCAGTCTCTGGCTCTAGTAGGCCTAACATTACATAATATTGGCTTTACTCCGGTCAACAGAAACACTGAAGTTAATACACTGAAGAGCATATACGGAATCTTTGCTATGATTTTAAAAAAAGTCTTGTTGAACAATACGTACAAAGAAGCAAATTACTTCTTATTTTTACTCTTGTATTGCAAAGGATATGGCCTACTATTATTTGCGACACTGAGAATTAATTAGTCTCTGGAAAGATTTCATCTCTGATGGAGCTAGATTTATTGTGACTTGGATGTCTTGCATGGAAACGAGGTTAACAAAAGGAAACATCTGCTCTTTATCCCTGCAAAATGAGCATTTGTGCAGTTAAGAAGCACATAAGTTTTGAATCACATTTGTTGGGTTCAGGACTAGTTCTTTGAGGTAGGGCTCGGATCCATAGTGGGAAAGCACTTGATGATAATATTCCATTTACTGAGTTCCAGTTTTTCCTCTGGACACTTCTTGATAATAGCTTTTGTTTGGTTTTTTTTTTTTAAGGAGCAAGCTAATCAAAGATGGCTTGAAATGGAAAACATATGTTAGTCAAGGAAGCCACACATGTGAAACTCTCCTTCATGACTTTTGTAGTTGTGCTTTGTCATTCCACTTACTGGCTATTTTTCTGCAAAGCTAATTAAAATATAGAATGTTACATTTTGGAGTACAATTCCCATAATTCTCCAAGGCACCATTTAAGTTGTAGTTCAATAAGTAACTTTCCCAAGCTCTGTTAAAATAGGGTGGAAAGAAAAATGTCATCCCAATTTGGTTCACTGACAATTTACTGGGGGATGTCTACTTCAGAATAGAGATTGAAAGCAACTATAGATTGAGTCTCCCTTATCCAAAATTTTGAAATATTCCCAAACCCAAAATTGTCTACATAGGGTGGCTGAGATAGTGACACCTTTACTTTCTGATGTGTCGTTAAATGTACTCAAATGTTTACACAAAATTACCATATTTCAAAAAAATATTATTAGCCAGGGCATTTTGTAGCATCTGAACAGTTTTATCTCCTGGCTGGGGCTTTTAATGTAGTATGATGAGAGCCAGTGTGGTATAGTGGTTTGAGCACTGGACTATGACTCTGGAGACCAGAGTTTGGATCCCAGCTTGGTCATATAAATCCACTGGGCGACCTTGGGCAAGTCACACTTTCTCAGCCTCAGAGGTTGGCAATGGCAAACTCCCTCTGAAGAAGCTTGCCAAGAAAACCCCATGATAGGGCCTCCATAAGTTGGAAATGACTTGAAGGCACACAGCAATAAAAGAACTGTAATGTATTTCAGCTGTCAGAGTCAGGTTGGTGCAGTGGTTGAGCAATGGACTACATCTCTGTAGATGGTTCAATTCCTTGCTCAGCCATGGAAACCCACTGGGTGACCCTTGGGTGAGTCACATACTCTCAGGCCCAGAAAACCCTGGGATAGTGTCACCTCAGAGTCACCATAAGTTGGAAACAACTTGAAGGCACACAACAACAGCAACAACAACAAACCTGAGCAGCTGCAGCAAGATAATATAGCATGCTTAATTTCTGCATCTAGACCTCCTGCTGCCATCTGCTAGTTGGAATCTTCATTGCAAAGCACCCCACTTGTTCTTACTGATCCTAATTTGATGCCCCTTTTTTGGAAAATCACACATACACCGGTTCTATGTGGAACTGAGGACAGAGTGGTAAGTTTTGAACTCACAGTTTCTCTCTGGAGTTTATCAGACAAGGGAAATTGGAAGTATAATCCAATGGCAATCTGAATGCAATCATGTGGTTTCACGTTATTGCGTGATAAACTACCACATGCAAATTCGGGCAATGGGAAGTCAGTCTGAACGCAATCATGGGGTTTCACGTTACTGCGTGATAAACTACCACATGCAAATTTGGGCAATGGCATGCTATTTTCGGGCAATGGGAAGTCAGTTCGAATGCAATTCGAATTCACGTAAATTTGCTGAACTAGCGAATTCACGTGAATGTATTCTGGCCCCACTTTCTTTTCATTCGAAATTAAGCAAAATTCCTCACGTGTGATAAACCCCTCTGTTGTGTATCTTTAGTTGACTGTAAACTTGAATAAAAAAAAATTACTATCCAGACCTCCAAGTTGCAATCCCTGGCTTTCTGGAGAGTTTTATCCAGGTTTATCCTGGGTCTATTAGCATCAGTTATTCCCACAGATGACAATGCGAATCTTTTGAGAAAACTCAAGACCCCCTTCCCAGATCAATTATCTTGGGTAAAGTGGTTTTTTTGGCAGCCCCCTGAAACTTATTCGAGTGCATTTGAAATGCATGCAAACAATGCATGTAAGTAACAAAGATTCAACCCACATTCTACTGGGATTACTGTATTTTCACCATTTGAATAACCTCTAAGAATTGAGTCCCTTCTGCACTTCTAACAGTAGTTCACCTATGAAAGAGTTTTCTATTTTCATTTCTCTGCCGATGTGATTTTCATGGTAAATCGACAACCAGCCCTTTGTGCAATCATGTGGTGTGTTGATGGATTGCCATATTTTTAACAATTTAGCAGGAAGATTAGTGACACTGTTCAGCAGCTGTAGGATCTGAGTCCCCAGTGTGTTTCACATGACTGTTTCCTCCCTTTTTTCTATAGTGCCCACCCTGTATTTAGTTACACTGAACCCGTTGTCGGTGAATACTCTTCTGTGTGTGGAGGCCAGGAAAGAGGGGCAACAGTGGGTTAAGGAGAAGAAGGAGTGATTAAAAAACAACAACTCCAATGTATCCTCAAATGAATTAGCTTTCTCAGGCAATCTAGCATGTACATTAATGTTTCATTTTTTTAAAGAAGTATTTGCTCTGGTGAAATGTCATGTTCAAACATAAACCATTTGAGAATAGGTTGAATGTTGCCACTTTAACTAACTGCAGTTTGGAACTGAACTCAAACCAGATGTTTATTTTCTGTTAGGAGCATTTTCTGTTGTCTAGGGACTGGTGGGCTTGGGGAAGGCAGTGGGAGGAGGAGAGACAGGCGGGAAGAGACAAGCGCAAAGGGTTATGGAGCAGACATTTTTGTCTTGCAGTCGATTAGAACAAATGACAAAGAGCTAGGCTTCTGATCTGAAATGTTGATGCGTTTATGAACTCAGGCCCCTGCAATTAAAAGAAAACAAAACACAAAACAAACCACAGGGATTGAAAGAATATGTAGTACAAATCATGAACTGGAAAAAAAAGACATACGGGTCCACAACAGCTGGCTTTCATTTGTCCCTCCGTTTCCTAGCACAAGCCCACACATCTCTTCCACTTCAGAAGATCATCTGCCAGGTGGGGGGAAATTCGACTCCTTCCTCCTGCTCTCCTTCTCACACTGCTGGGACTATCACTTCATTTTATATAACAAAAAGCATTGCTCCGATATATTTTTAGCAGCATCCTGGTTATATCTGCAGAAGGTTTTTGGAGGAATAGGAATTCAGCATAAACAGGACCAGGGAGGGGACCTGTACCCCCTCAGAACTTGTTGGACTCCAACTCCCATCAGTCACAGCATGACCCAACTGTGAGAAATGAGGGCTATTGTCACTAGGGTTGCCAGGTGGAAGATTGGGCAGGTTCCTCTACCTTTAAAAGTTGGGTAGAAGGGGGAATTTTGAGGACTTGGGCTGGTCACTTGGATCCTACAAATGTAGATCTGTGTCACCAATCCTAAAGTGTTAAAAAACAAACAAACCACAAAGCATCCCATCAACACAACAGATAATTATACAATGGACTGACTGTAGATTTACAGTCATAATCTCTCTTCTTCACAAGCTTTAAAGGTCTGGGAGCCTTGTTCAGTATTTCACGTGGTAACCCAATACCATCAGGAAGATCACAGGTTTCCAACTCCTAGTAGGAATAAAACCAAAAGAACTGGCTATATATATTGTGATTCTGGGTCTGACAGAAAGCCATTTTATAGCCATGTTTGCCAGAACATCTGAGGGATAACCCCCCTCCCCTCCACATTACCAAAGCCAGTCTTTTCATAAATCTGATTCAGGGGTGTAAGCTGTAGTTTAGAACTGCCTGCGGACATTAGCCTACGACTGATAAGAGCTCTACAAGTGACCAGTTTAGATCTTTGGCAATAGTATTCTTTCCCTTCTCTAACAACATGCTAGGAAAAGATGGAGGTGGGAGAGAGTATAAGCAGGAAAAAGGGTTGTGTTGCGGAGAGAGCTTGAGTGTGAAAAGCTGCTGGCAGAGAATGAGAGTAAAAAGTGGGAGAGACAAGAAAGTTGCAGATGAAAAGATAATATAAAGGGGATGGTAGGAAAAAAAAGCTGATCAGGGAATAGGGATTCAGCTTATTAGATGGAGCTATGCTCCCAACAAAGATGCAGTTTTGTAAGCACTCTTGGACTCAGCTTTGAAACTGAAGTCACAAGCTTCTGCTGTGGCCAATGGTGCCTTTGCACATTTAAAACATGTGCACCAACTGTACCCATTCCTTGAGATGCTGGATCCAGCCATGGTGGTGCATCCCTTGGTTACATCCTGTTTGGGCTACTGTAACATGCTCTATGTTACACGGGGCTGTCTTTGGAAACTTTAGGTAGTCCAAAGAGCTCAAACCAGAGTGTTAACCAGGGCAGGTTTCACAATTCATACTACACCACCATTGCAACACATCTACAGGCTGCCAGGTTGTTTCCAGGCAGAATTCAATTCATATGACCTATAAAGCCTATACAGTAATTCTTCAGGAGATACCCTTATCTCATTCGCATCATCATCAGTAGGTGGGGATGTGAGAGAGGGCCTTTTCACTGGATGCTCACTTTGGGACTCCCTTTCCAGGGAAACAGTATTGGCCGCCTCCCTGCTGTCCTTCCATTGGCAGGCAAAATGTTTTTGGTTCTGGCAGGCTTTTAAAATTGAAAGTTTTGAAGAAGGGGCTGAGAGTGATATATTGTTTTAATTGATTGATATATTTTATGCTATTTTGTCTTTTTAAGTGTAGCTTTAAATTATTTTAATATTGCCAATAGTTTAATTCCATTTAATGTTCACTTTTTGTATGTTTTTAGCTGTAAATCACCTTGGGTCCCAATTTTGGGAGAAAGACAGAACAACAACAACAACAACAACAACAACAACTCTAATCAGTCTTTTAAAACATCCCCCCCTCCATATGAAAATACACTTGACCCTCCACATTTGTGCATTTGACTTTTGCAGATTTGATCATTCACAAATTTGTTCTCCCTAGGAATCTTTAGGTCCTCCTGTATGACTCTGCCAGACGCAGAGGTGGTGAATCTAGAGATTGTATGGAAAACACTTCTCTAGACATTTGTAGGTCTTCCAATGCAATTCTGTAGTCAACTTCTGCTGGATGTTAGCCATAAAGTTGCACTGGAGAACCTTGGGATTTCTAGAGAGGTATTCTTTTATGTAATAAAACAGTAGTTTTTTTATTTGTGGTTTTTTCATATTGTCACAGGGGTCCTGTGTCCCTTACCCCAGTGAATGTGGAGGGCACACTGTACTTGGGGAAAAATATAAACATATTTTTCAAGGCAGTGCTGTTATCCCGAGATTCTTTCCTCTTCCTGAGAAGTGGAGAAGAGAGTCTAGGTCATGAAACCCGTGAATTCTACTGTTACTGGCTTCTGCCCAACAAGAGTATGAGGATCTTGACAGATTACCCCAAGACAATAGAACTATCATAATTATCAGAAGCAAACAAAAACAAACAAACAAACAAATATTCTCCGCCTTTGGTGTTCTGGGAGAGAAAACATTAGCCTCAATAAAAGAGTACTTCTATTTTTCTTATAGGAATACTTTTACACAAAAGTCTTGTTACCAGAGTTCTTCATCTAAACATTACAATTTAGACTGGAAGCAGGGGGAAGGAAGGAATCATTGTGCTCTTGGTATTAAACAGCGGGGAGTCAAGCAAGCAGCTTCCGTGCCTGGAGGTAGTTACTGCTCTGAGTTTTAGTATGAACTTTTATACAAGCTGTTCAACCTTTTTTCAAGGGAATGATAGAGTCCAGCACCTTGGATAGCTCTTGTAAACTTCAGACTAAAACCTGTATCGGATTCACTGCCCCACTGACGTGGAAGGCACCAGCAATCAGTGATTGGAACAAAGCACTCGGAGATCTACCAGACCTACCTTTTGTCCACCCTTGATGTAGGGGATACAATAAAGTTCCTCCCCAGAAACCTTGGTGTGATTCCTTTGGAATTTCTTCAACCTTATGACTATACAAGCCTGTTTCCTTACTTTGTGTCATGGCCTCATTTGTTCATCAAAACAATGCTTGCAGAGTTTTTTTTAGTTGAAGTTTCCTTCCTTGTCCGTCATTCTGAGGTGTGCATGTTTCAGAGAAAATATATTGAGAGCTTCCTTAAGGAGATCATCAGCAGATAGCAATTGGGGTGAGGTGCAGACTTCTTTTAATAGCAACAGCAACAAAACTGGTTTTCTTAACCTTATACTGAGTGCGGGTATCAAGAGACTCTCTCATTAGACAAATCCCAAGATTTCATAGGATACAGCCACTTAAAGTGGAATCATACTGCTGTAACTATATAATATGAAAAGGTCTCTGTTCTCCCCATAAAACCTGTACAACTTGTATGAGTCCTAGCTGCTCATTATTTCCCAGTGCAGCCTATTCTCAATAGTTTTGTTTTTAAAATGTTAGTGGCATGTTTTCAATTGTTTTTAATGTTAGTTGTTCATTTTATTCTAATCTTTTGTATGTTTTTAACTATATTGTATTCATTTTAATTTGTAAACCTCCTTGAGTCCTGTTTTTGGAGGAAATGCAGGGAATACATTATGATGGTGGTGGTGGTGATGGTGGTGGTGGTAGTTCAATTTCTTTCTTTGCCTCAGAAAGCAAAATGTTTTTGGTCTCCCCTGCTGAACCCAGGGTTGTATGTGTGGCTGTTTCTTATATACATGTCCCTGTGATATAATAACCAGCATTGGCAGCTTCCTCATGTAGTCATCAGTTGTAGCCATGGTGTGTACATGCCAAAAAACACATCACTGCATGGTGTACGTGCAAATGACTGCAGTACATTGTGCATTTCTATTTATTTAGGTTTTACTTATCTTGGTTTATCCTGTCCTTAAGCTTTGATTGAGTAATCGAGTTCCAAAGTCTGTGATATAGAAAATATACATTCTCCCATATTGTTTTAATTTTCATAGAGGAAAGTAACACAAGCAATGCAATATCTGAATCTGCCAGTACTTGTATGGATGGATTTCTACCTGGACAGACAGCTGGCTAGTTTACAAAACCTGGACAATGGTACATTCATAGCCATATTCCTATTCCATATCTAACTTGCCTCCCAGCTACCAAATCAGGTGTGGCTGTTGCCAGAGAAAATCTGTTCTACATGAGAAGTTCGCTAAATGAGCTGTAACTGCTAGTTACTTGGTTGTGGTCCCATAAACCTTCAGTGTTCTTTACTTAATGTATAGTACATTTCTCTATAAGGAAAACCGCAATGTTGCTACAGTACTGGCCTCTGGTGGAGTACAAAGATGTTAAACTTAGGGTAAGATTCATAGGCTGTTATTCTGAATGGTTTATAGTCCCTTCATTAAGAAATGGTCTCTACAACTTTGGCTCAAGATTTTATATAAAGGGAGCTCGTGCCATCTTGTGGGCATGGGTTTTACTGCAGTTCTGAATAAAGTAGTAATCAGTGTTTGGATGTTGCACTTTGGGGTCATTCAGATGTTGGGTTTTTTTTAGTGGAACAATGTGAATAACCTCACTCTTGCATTCCGAGTTTGTTATTCACACTGTGGAACCACATCTCTGCAAGTTCAGTTGCTCACATGTGCCAGCACTTCAATAAACATGGAATTGATGATGCAAATGTATTTAATGACGCTTGCCTCCCATGCGATAAAGTCCTAAGTCGACTCAGGGGCACAGTGCCTGCGTGTAGATTTAAAGGGGTTCATATGGATAAATAGTTGGAGAACCACTGGTCTAGTCCCTCCTGTTGCTCTTGGCTTTTTGGGCATTGCCATTGTACATTCATAATACACATACAAACACTTTCTTGCTGAGCCAAGAGAGCCCTTGTACAAGGAATGTGTATTCTTCAACATTTCATACGTGTGGCAGAGAAACATCAAAGTGTCATCAAGATGGCAATGGAAATATATGAAGGGCAGACAGGAGATGGTGAAGCAGTTTGCTTTTGTCTAAACCCACTGGGAAATGTAGAACCTCCCCCCTTTCTGCTCTCCCCCCTGCTCAGTTAATTTTGAACGTTTAACTTAGTTTGGAGAAATTGATGTGAGGGGAAAAGGGGAGGATGAGTGGAAGAGAGAGAAACTGGGACATTATAAAAGTACTGGGAAAATGGGATAATGGAGGAATATCAGGACTGTCTGTGTCAAATCAGGACAGCGGGAAATAATGGATGGAGATGACTGTCTAGCCAGCTCACACAGAGAAACCAGAAATTTCCTTACTTTGGTGGTGGAACCCTGAGATCTGTCTTTGACCTGGCAACCAAGAGAAGCAAAGTAATTCCTTGCCATTTAAGCTGGTTGCCTGAAGCCAGGTACTCTTTGTTGAAGAAGTGAAGTCCAGGAACACATCTGTTTCATTAACTGAGGTATACCTGTATGTTCTTTTCCACTGTGCTCCATCCTTTCTCCTGTTTTGATAGTTTCTAAAGGTAAAGGTAAAAGTAAAGGTAAGGTTTTCTCCTTTGACTTGATTGTCTAGTCATGTCTGACTGGAAGGAGTGGTGCTCAACTCCATTTCTAAGATGAAGAGTCAGCATTGTCAAAGACAACTTTGTGATCATACGGCCAGCATGACTGCACAAAACACTGTTACCTTCCCATCAAAGTGGAACCTATTTCTCTATTTGTACTTTTACATCCTTTTGAACTGCTAGGTTGGCAGAAGTTGGGACTAGTGACGGGAGCTCCCTCTGTCATGCAGCGCTTGGGTCTTGAACTGCTGATCAGTCACCAAAGATTGCATCTTAACAGCTAAGCCACCTCATCCATAACCTTTAAAATGATAAACATAATGTATTCTACACATTTGAGGTTAATATTAAACAACACTAGATTCCTCCCACCCACCTACACAAATGTAGGTGGAATGTGATGTTGTTTAACATCAAATGTGTAGAATGCATTATGTTTATCATTTTAAAGGTATATATGAGTATGATCTTATGCATATAAATCCTATTATGATCTTTGGGTCTTAGACACAAGTGAATATCCAACGAATGCAATGTAAAACACTGACTGCTTAAAACTCAAGATCACTGAGTTAAATGCTGGCTTAGAATCTGGGCTGTGGTTAACTTCCGTCCCCCTCTTCTAATATATCACTCTACCTAGATAACAGAGGGGAAAAACACTTTAAAATGTAATTTCAATCCTTTTTGAGAAGTTCTCCATGTTTGCATTACCATCCATCTTGCTTCCTCTCTGAATTTTAATTATGTGCTAACATAATCACTGAAGAGAGGTCATGCAAAGTTCAGTCACATTTTACATCCCAGCCTGTTTTATGACATTCAGACTGTCCAGATGACTAAAGGGGCCATACATCACAATAAAGTTTCACAGTAGATATTGCTGATCCAACAGAAGCTATAGGAAACTGTCTTCCTGGCTTCAAAAACAGTCATAAGCCGAGGCTAGTCGCTGTATTATTTTTTAAAGTGGGTTATTAAAACTACTTGACCTGCTGTCACTGAATTTAAGTTGAGGTGGTGACTGTGGCTGCATCTACACTGCAGAAATAATCCAGTGCCATGGCTCACGGGTATGGAATTCTGGGAATTGTAGTTTGTTGAGGTACCAGAGCACTACTCTGATGCCTCAACAAACTACAATTCCCAGAACTCCATAGGACTGAGCCATGGCACTTAAAGTGGGGGCAAACTGGATTATTTCTGCAATGTGGATGCAGCTTGTGTGGATGTGCAATGTGGATATAGGTTCCTTCAAACGTAGCACAGATAGTGATAGATGATGATGCTTGCTGTTCCACAACATCTTTGGGATCAGATATCCCCCCACTCCAATAAATTCTGTTAGTGATAGATTGTGGATTATTTAGTTACTTCTTGTTCCTTAGATTTCAGACTGAGCAGATGCATTTCTGACTCTTATGTGTTCTTCTTAGGGCGTGTACGTGGTGGCATTGGCACCATCGTGCGCAACAATGATGTCCGTGCAGCGCCATGCCATTTGGAGGCACTGCCATGCGTATGTCATCATGGTGGTCCCCATGTGGATAGGGGCAAGCCATGATGGTGCAGGGGGTGCACAGTGGGGCTCAGGAGTGTGCAGACGCTTCGCATTTCCAAGCCCTAAAATCGGCCCCATGCCACTGCAAAGTGACGGTATGTACCGGGCCTAATTTGACAGACTAACATGGCTATATCTTTGAATTTTATCATGGGAGGGACATGAGAGAGGGCCTTCTCAGTGACTGCCCCCTAAACTCTGGATCTCCCTTCCCAAGGAGGCCAGAATGGCCCCTTCCTTGTTGTCCTTCTGCCGGCAGGTTATGTAAAACCTTCTTATGCAGGCAGAAAGTTAAACAGAAAAACAGAAAGTTTTTAAAGAATAGGTTGGGTGTGGTATTGTTTTAAAGTGTTTTAAACAGTCTTAGCTTTTTAAATGATATTTTATTCTTGAATCCGTGAATAAAAAAATCCATGTATATGGAGGGCTGATTGTATGATATTCTTTACATCCAAGCTGAACAGATAGAGTGAAAGGATGCAGTGTTGCCTAAATCCTTTGCCAGTTGGGAACCATTCTGTTTCTCCATATTCTGACTGACAGTAGCCTCTTTTCCTAAGACTTCTCATCAAGACTATCAGATGTAGTGGCACTCCTATGGTACAGACTGCATAAAATGGTTGAAAAGGCTGCCATACTGTCCACCCGTGGCCTACACAGTGAGCTGGTCCCAGACTTTTGAAAGTGCAACTGGGCTGGTGGAAATGGACATCCCTGTCCTCCTCATGTAGCTCCTCTAGTTCACTTCCGTGAGACATAAAGAGTCAGAGACCTGTTAATAAGAAAGATTATAGTGTCGGGAAACCTGAAGCGATTCCTAAAATCTTACCGTATACAAGCAGAAGTGCACATACCTCCACTCTAAGAACAGGGCCAAGGGATATACTTCAATGCATAGATAACTTTTACATACAGAATATAACTGCAGGCCATTAAGTAGTTCTTAAGTAATACTGTGTTGGATTCCTCCTTTCATTCTTAGAAATCATGGTCTTACAATGATATCTCATTTTCATGCCCAACACTGTTGAACTATATTAATAAGCTGACACCAAGCAGCTCCATACACCAGTATTAGGCTTAACAAATATTTGTCTAGCTTTTGCTTGAAGCAAAAAGATTAAAAGATTGGAATTGTTTATACAACTGCTGTCTGTTCCAATAAAAGCAAACAAATTTACAAAAGAATCCCCAAGATACCCTTTCAACTGGACACCCCTTTAGCTCTGGCTGCATGGGATGGATTCAAATTTAGGTGTCTGCAACTGGGCTGGTAGAAATGGATTCCTTTCCCCCAGTCCCCAAAGCAGCCCTATAAATGCTGCATATAGTGTTAGGGGATCCGACTGAATGGGATAATCTTGAGGGATTGTAGGAAGGATTTCCCCAGTTAGGTGGATGAACTTCTGCAAGCAGTACATTTCAGCTAGCAGAAGACCTTGAATTGAATCCATTATAAAGCATCAGAGAAATCTGTGCTATGAATGCAAGAGCAACAAACAACAACACTCCCTTCCAATAATATTTCATGCGAAGTAAAATGTAGACCATGTAAGGTGCATTTAGTGCTTGTTCCATTGATTTTACTGGAACCAAAATTCAGGGAGTATCAGTAAAATCCTATGCATGCCTCCCCAGAAGTAAATATCATTAAAGCCAGTGGGATTTATTCTCAAAGCTGTTTGTATGAGAGTGCAGACTGAGACCATCTCAAATCTATTGCGTCCCTTTGCATATCATAGCTGTGAGTGCCCCAGTTCCTAAGAGTGATGATTGAGATCTACATCAGTGCTACTAGTGCTGGTCAGGGAGCCACTGGTTGCTAGTTGATGGTGAATTTCCAGGAAATAAATAAATGGTTTTAGCCCAGACCATTGTGGGGGAAATCCCCCCTGATCCACCACATAAGATAAATTAAGAAACATTCATCTAGATCAGTGATGTCCAAACTCTGGCCCTCCAGGTGTTTTGGACTTCAGCTCCCAGAATCCCAGACTATTAGCCAAGGTGGCTGGGATGAAGTCCAAAACATCTGGAGGGCCAGAGTTTGGACATCATTGATCTAGATAGTATGATTTCTACAGCTGTTTCTACAGGGGAGACACATGCTCCAAGCCCTGGTCAGCAGCCTGGCTTCAGCACTGTGGACCAGATGGGGTTTCCAAATAGTTTCCAAAAGCACCCCCATGTACAGAACTTTATAGTAGCCCACAGTGGCATCAATAGGTGGTGTGTAGTGGTGTGGACCATACCAGGTGACACCCAGAAGAGGGTGTCACCTGGTGGGGTAGTACACCCAAGAGGGGGTGGCGGACAGCTGCCTTTTGAGTCTCACATGGTCATGGCCATGCAGGACTTGGAAGGCTGGGGGGGAGGAGGCTACCTTCTGTGTCCGACACGGCATGGCCATGTGGGACTCAGAAGGCTGGAGGAAGGTGGCAGCTTCCTTCCAGGGCCTATGCGGCCATGCCCACGTTGGACTTGGAAGGCTGGGAGAGGAGGACGCTGCCTTCTGGGTCCCACGTTGCCTTGGGAAGGCTGAGCATGGCCCCCACCTTGCTGTTGCAGCACCATTTTAAGCCTCTTTGCTCCCACCTTCAGAAGCCCCACCCCCTGGACCAGGTGACACATCAGTCAGGTACACCACAGGTAGTCCAGATAGGATCTGGACTAAGATATGTGATCCAAGATATGTGTCACTATAGACAGATTTAACTTCTCAAGGAATGGGTGCAGCTGGCACACTAGTTTGAACTGTACAAATGTACTTCTGGTCACTGCTGAAACCTGGGCATCCAGGCTCAGATCTGAATCCAGGAGCACACCCAAGCTGTGAACCTGAGACTTCAGGGGGAGTATAATCCCATCCAGTACATGCTGATGGTGTTACACTCCCCTGGTCTGCTTTCCAATTGACCAAGAGCACCTCTGCCATGTTTGGGTTAAATTTCAAATTGTTCACCTTCATCCAGTCCATTAGTGATATGAGACACTGGTTTAGTATAGAAACTACATGGAATTTGACATGAAGGAAAAACAGAGTTGTGTAATATCAGAGTACTGATGACAGTTGAGACTGAAGTAAGAAAGCACATGCTTTCTTGATGATCATTCATGCAGTAGGTGTAATTTTAAAGATGGATGGATAGGGCAATTTTTAATAGTCCTTCCCACCCAACCTAGCAGCCTGTTTGGAGCTCAGGTTCCCATCAGCTCCAGCCAGAATGGCCAATGGTAAGGATTTATGGGAGCTGAACTCCAAAACAGAAGAGTGGTACCATACTGAGCAAGGCTGTTTCATAGGGTGTCAAAATAACTGAGACCAATTCTAATTCTCTCTGTATCACTTATGGTTTTAAGCCTCTACAATTCTCCTTCTCACCTGAAGGCTATCCCATTGTAATCATTCATATATGACTCCGTGTCAGCTGATTCATATCTGAAGAGGATGTTTAGTAAGGCAACATTTTCCAAGGGTAAACCTGCTACTGATTAGGTGAAAAACAATGCCACTGACCTTCAGTTAATGCTGAAGTAAATATTGTCACACACTACTAAAAAAAAGGACAAGAGAGGGGCTGGTGTCACTTCTTTTACTGTTTGCTTTTATAGTGGGCCCACTGTATTGGTAGGCTTCCAATCTGCGCTTTTGATCACTTACAGATCATGGGTGTGAGCATTCACATTGTTGCCAATCAGGGGCATCACTAGGGGGGTACATGGGGTACGGACTGCACCAGGTGATACCCTAAGGGGTGTGTGACATCACTGTTCCCCAAACATCTGCCCTTTGGCAGAAATGGACTGGGGTGTTCACTTGTGGCCCTTTACAACACTGAAGAGATAGTGTGAGCGGGGCAAGACTCAGTGAGAGGAAAAAGGAGAGGACCTATATTTTTTAAAAAAATCTTATTTTTTAATTTATAATTTTTAAATTTTTCTTTAAAAACATCACATCTTAAGAAATGTTCACTTTAACTACATCAAACTATGTACATGTAAATACCTTTAGGCTATGCATATGATATTGTAATTTAAAGATATAATTTTAATTTTGTTAGTTGTTTATTTCAATACTATTACCATTACATTCAGGACATGGTGACTTAGTGGTTAAGATGCCAGTTCTGACAATTGTAAGGCTGGAAGTTTGGCAGGTCAAAGCATAAGTGCTGCATGATGAAGTGAGCTCCATTCACTAGTCCCAGCTTCTGCCAGCCTAGTAGTTTAAAAGCATATAAAAGTGTAAGTAGACAAATAGGTAGGAAGGTAACAGCATTCTGTGCAGTCATGCTGGCCACATGACTATTGGATCCTTCTTTGGGCAATGCTGGCTCTTTAGTAACAGAAATGACCACCACCCTCTACAGTCAGTTATGATTAGATATACATGTCAAGGGCCCTTATCTTTACCATTACAGTGATGGTAATGTTACAATTTATGAGTAACTTTAGTACAAAAACCTTACTAAGGATTCTGCATGGTGTGGTATGGAAGGAGGTCAATAGAGGGGTGACACCATGAGTTACCACACTGGGTGACACCAACCCTTGTGATGCCACTGCTGCCAATGAATAATATAGGCTATGATCGTCCATGCTATTCAGGTACTACAGTGGGCCCTTCCTATCATGGGGGATCCGTTCTGGACCCCCTGCATATGGGAAAAACATGTACATTCAAATCTCATTGGTTTATATGGCAGCATGCTCCTGTGACACACACACCATTTTGTCCTCATGGGCTTGATGTATGCATAAGCTCAAATCTGCATATGGCAAGCCCACGTATGGCACATGCACACTGTTTTATGAAAACTACCTAGAGCCAGCATAGTGTAGTGGTTTGAGCATTGGACTATGACTCTAGTGACTAGGATTCAAGCCCCCACTCTGTCATAGAAACCTACTTGGTGACCTTGGGCAGGTCATACTGTCTTACCTCAGAGGAAGGCAAAGGTGGACCCTTTCAGAACAAATCCTGCCATGAAAACCCCATGATAAGGTCACCTTAGGGTCTCCATAAGTGGGTTTCCATGATCAAGGGGGGATTTGAACCCTAGTCTCCTAGAGTCTGAGTCCAACACTCAAACCACTACACCACACTGGCTCTCAAAGTTATTGACATCAAACCCAAACTTATTAACTCAACCTAAATTAACATCAAAATCAATACAACATGAACAAGTGATGACAAAACATCACTAGACAAAATACAATGAATTATGAGTAAATATTGATGGGAAAATATACTGGACTGAAATTTATAAGAAGAGGAGTTACAAATCTATATTGTTTTATATTTCTTTAGGAAAGTCAGAGAAGCCTCTAAAAGTTGGCAACCAAGTGGTTAGCCATTAACGTAGAATAATCATTTGACATCCAGCCATTACTCTTTGTCTCTCTTGCCATGATGTCAAACCACTATCTCAGTGCTTGCAAAAATGATTGCTAATGTGTGTCCCATAAGCTTAAATCCATTCTCTGGAGTTCAGAAGAAGGCATAGAAAGAAGGAACATTTTGCATCTTTAAAGGCTGGTGCTTGCCCTTTTGCTCCAGTGACTAATTGTTCTTTAGGGACAAATAGTCAAACATAAAGAGTCAGCTCTTGGTGCCAATCAATATCTTTAATGAGAAATCTCTGTACACGGGGTGAAATATATGCCAAATTTTTTCCAACCAGAAGGTGGTATTTCCCTGTGGGGTATTGCTAGAATCCATTTCAACTGGATCGACTAGACAAAATAATCATCAGTGATTCTCCCCCGTGTGAAGAACATTAACCAAGGAAAGCTGCCCTCCATATACAGATTTGCCAGGATAATGTGATGGGAGGGAGAGAAAAGATTTTTGTGCCTATAGGAAGAGAACTTGGGGGTATGTCCCTAGACTGATCCTCAAAGCAGTATAATTAATGACTCTAGAGACTTTGAGAAAGTGAGAAGGTGCTTTGAAAGGGTATTCTAAAGTTCTAAGAGGGGTATATCCCAGCACATGAAATTTCAAATCCATTTAAATATTCACTACTTTAGTAACCCTAGCCTCTGTTCAAAGGAAAGTGTCTTAAAATCCCAGTAATTTCATCTGTCTGGGAAATTTATCACTCTGATCTGTTACTGCTGTGACGAGGCTGGGCTAGTGCAAAATGGGTTTCTGAAAAGGTAAGGGAGAGAAGGAAAAATCCTGGATGGAGACAAAGAATAAACTGAGAGAACAGAGCAATTACTTATCTGTCACAAAGTACTTTCTCTAATCTTTTTCTCACTTAATTGGAGTAAGCAAAAAACCTTGTGGTTTTGGATATACAGTACTTCATCCAGCAGAACCTTGGCATTCCACATGTTTTGGACTTTAAGTGGCAGAAGTCCCAGTCAATGGTAAGAGTTTTAGTAGTAGAAACATAGTAGAAAATGTCAGAAAGGCCAAAGATTCCTCTGGTCTTGCCCTACTAGATATCCCCTTTCAGTTATGCTTAATCACCTGGGACCTTTTCATTAGCTGTGAACTAAGGATCCCTTCCAAGGAAATAAGCCTGCGTATAAAATTTGCTGCTGTTTCTGGTAAGCCCCCAGAGTAAAATTCTTGGACAAGACATTCTTGTGGACTCAACTGAAACTACCAGTCATGTTTACCTGTATTTGAAATGTTAAAACCTTGAATTCTTTCCCATTCTGCTTAAGAATAAATTAATTTTTAATAAGTTCATACCAAAAAAATTATCCATTGGAAATGAATAATATTCTCATAAGTAAAATTCTCTAAGCACAATGGCACCATTCTGCTGGTATTTCCTCAGCAATTGGTACTGAAAGGCATTTTTTCTCTGTTGATGGTTGTAATATATAGCCACTATGAATAGTACTACCTCTAAGTGTCTTTGCAAAATGGAGGCAAATGGTGAAAAGATCTGTTCCCATGACATGTATATGCAAGTGTGTAGATCTATATCTGTATATCTATCTTAAATATTAAAAGCTACCATGAATCTATACATTAATCAATTGTTCAGATTTAAAAAACACACAGTCCAAACTCTGCATATTAAAGAAGAAGCATTTTTATTGAGTAAGAAATTATACTGATGTATTACCCTTTGTCTGGAGGAAAGAAATGAAAAACACAACTTCATTGGCCACTGAAGAAGACCATGGATTGAAACACATCTGGCCTCTACTTGAATGAGCTTTGGCCTTGTAATTTCCTTCTACTATTGATTTATGCCTTATGGACCTTCATTTGTTCTGCTATTTGTAAGTTTTGACTATATATTTTTAAAATGTGAACAACTGATTACTTTATAGATTTATGATATCATTTAATATTTGTTACACATACTTATACTCTCTCTCTCTCTCTCTCTCTCTCTCTCTCTCTCTCTCAGTGTTTGTTTACTATTCTTTTTGTATTGGGTCTTATATCCCTTTCTTTTGTTGTGTATAAAAGAGTGCTAAAGGATGCACCCAGATCTCATCTTTACTTCTTTGCCTTACCTTCCCCTTCTTTTCACTTAACTACACTTTTCCTTCCTAATGTTGTGTCTCATCTCCTACATTTCTTTCTTTCTATTGTTATTATTCTTTCTATTGGATAACAAAATCTGTGGATGCTCAAGTCCCGTTAAATATAACGGCAGAGCAATTATATATGGTGTCTCTTATATAAAATGGAAAATCAAGCTTTGCTATTTGGAATTTATACTTTTTTTATTATTTTGAAGCTGTGGGTGCTTAAATCCATGGATAAAAAAAAATCAGCGAATAAGCAGGGCCGACTGTAAATTGTAACTCCCATATATCACTGAATAGAATGGTAATAGTTGTGACATCAACAACTAACAAAATAAATTGTATACCTTTAAATTACAATATAATACACACAGAATAACTATGTTTACATATACATAGTTTCTTGTGCATAAAGTGAAATTTTGGTAAAATATGATGTTTTTAAAGATTAATTTTTAATTTTTTTTCAAATTAAAATTTGAACTTTAATTTTTTTTTTAAAAAAAAAACCCTCTGGGGACTCTCTTTTTTCCTCTCACTGAGCCTTACCCCACTCACACCATCTCTTCAGCATTTTAAAGAGATACAGGCAAATGCCACAGCTCATTTCTGTCAAAATGCAGATATCTGAGGAGCAGTGGTGTCACCCCCCTTAGTGTGTCACCTGGTGCAGTCTGCAACCTTTACTGCCTGAAGATAACAGGATATAACAGTTTCTCTCTTCATTCTCCCATTTCCCCCCTTTGCCTTAAACTTATTTCAGTTGCTGCAAAGTAAGTTTAAAGTACAAAGGTAGTTTGCACTCAATTAACCCAAGAGATGGGAGAAGCCAGGACTGGATAAAGTCTTGCCTTTCCCAGTAGACTCATACAAAAGTAAACTGTAGAGCCTGAACAGACAGGCCAAAATAAAGCTACTTCTGGTCACTTTGGATGTATGCTGTTTAAATGCTGCATGCATCCTAAAAGGTTGGAAGCTGTGCCAAAGCCATGCACCACTTCTAAGGACTCAAGCGCAGCTTTGGCACAGCTTCCAACCTCTTAAGATGTGTGTGGTATTTAAACAGCATACCTCCAAAGTGACTTGAAGCAGCTTTATTTTGGCCTGTCTGTTCAGGCCCAGTAGCCTACTTTCCTAGCTTGTCTAATCCTGGCTTGTCTTATCTAATTGTCTAACCAATAACTTTTGCTATCATAACTGCATTCTGATGATACTTGATCACATCTGATCTGGGTTTTTTTAATCTGTAAAATTTATTTGTTTAATTTATTTGTTGTATTCATATCTCACCTTTCTTCCAGCATGGAATTCAAAGAGGGGAAATGCTGGAAGATTGGAGCTTCTCATTCATGTTCCCAGCATGTATCTGAGAGTTGCAGGTACCAAGATAAGTACCTGCCCTAGAGCTCTTAAAACACCTGGCATTCTCCTATGTAAAATGCAGCCTTTTAAAATACCCCTTCTAAGGATGCTGTAATGGCATTAAAACAATGAATGCCAAATCAGACATGCATTTATTTTTGCCCGCTTCAGTGTGTTACCATCAGCATTATTAGAAGGTTGATTTAATAAGATCTCAGCTAATGAGAAAAAAGTGTCTCTGTGGAGAGGATTACTGAAAACAGTAGAGACTGGTCTTTCTGTGTTTTGTATAACAATTGCAGAGAACAGTTACTCTCTCCCTTTTTAACTGGAAACTCTTTTATAAATACTGTTTCCTACTGTATTGGAGTCATCTTTTTCATTTCTGAAAGAATGGGCAGGTTTTTAAAAATCTCAATGTAGATTAGGAGCAGGGAAAGTAAAGAACTTGATGTTTTATTAAGCTTGCAATTATATAAGCGGATTAATCTTGTGCTGTCTGTTCCTTTTAAACAACAATAGTGTATATTTTTAGTCTGTGACCACAATAAACATTATTACGATTACTACTACTGCTAATAAATGTCAATGGAAATGTTTCTGATTAGAACGCATGGCATTAGATATTCTACTCATAGCTGCAATCATTTACAGTAATGTTTGGTGGATGTTATAGATCACATAATATTTAAAGATTTAATATTTTAAACACAGATTTACCAAAATGTATGGGTTTCAAGACAATGGGTTTGATGCAAATGTACTTGTTACCTGAGCTCTTGGACCAGGATGGGAATTGTATGGCTCTCCAGATGATGGTGGACTGCAATGCCACATGTTCCTCACCATTAGGGTTGCTGGGGCTGGGCTGCTGGGAGCTGCAGCTCAATAGCATCTGGAGGTACACACAGTTCTCAACCCTGTCTCAGTCAAATAATTGCAGGATGAATATTCTATGTTAGATCTCCTTTCTAGTGAAAGGTTCATGAGTAGGTTTGTCAGAGTGAATAGTAGACAGGCCCCTTGTACCTTTAACAGTTGTGTAGGAGAGGAATTTTCAGCAGGTGTTACTTTTCATTGCAAACCAGTAACACCACCTGCTGAAATTCCCTCTCCTACACAGATGTTAAAGGTACACAATCCCTTGCCAGTCTTCATTTGGCAACCTATTTATAATATAATGCTGATGTAGCATGAATACCAAAGTGTATGCTTTGTCATCTACATCAGTACAGGTTGGATGAGTTAAACTAAATCATGATTACATTGCATTCATTTTGCTTTCAGGTGGTCTCTTGCCTTTATCTTGCTATGTATCCATGTTGTTCAAAGATGGCAGTATTTCAAAATGTTACAGCCATTATGTCCAGAAGGATGCATGTTTTGTGGCTCTTCCTATGCCACTTTTATATCGATGACTGGATGTAATTATATATAATAAGGCAACAAAATTGTGTGAAAAAGATCATTTAAATTTATGTTTCTATTCTGTTCTTATGGCATATCAAAATATGGCTGCAGTGATGACAAGGAGAAAGTTAAAGGACTGGAGTCCTAAGGGTATCTAGGGGAAGTTTACAGGTGGATAGCTAGTTCTCAATGACTGTTGGATTGTATGTGAAGGGCAGACAGAACTTTCAGATAATCTGAGATCACAAAAATGACTTTACTTCCTTATGAAATCAGTTCACACATTCATCTGAAATTATCAACAGAAGTGACTGAGTGCTGAATATAATCAGACAGGCAAACGTGTGTATTGGAATCAGTTCTGAATTCAAAAGTGCTTAGAGTAAAGGCAGATTGTGGGTTGGACCCATAGTCTGGGGGAAAATAACATTATTTAGACTGCAACTTCCAGAATGTTGCTGTCCTCATAATTAGGTGTTCTTCTGGTGGGAGATTCTGGGAACTGTAGTCCAAAAAAATTTTTTTTCAGCTCTGTTTTGGATGCATAGTCTTTCTTTTCTGAGCAGAATGTTCCTACTCATGGAAGATACCTCAACTTGATTCTCAGGGAATGGCCCTTCTCCTCACACCACAGCCTACCCTATTTAGCAGTATGGGAATTGGGGTAATGCTTTGTGTAGAAAGGGGGGGGGATCTTGTCCAGTCAGGCCAAAACTGCATATATTTACTGCTGGTTCCAACCCAACAGGTTCTAAAATAGTTTCAGTGCACATTTGCTGCATTCTAAGACATGTTATTTTAATGTCAGAAAAGTTCATATTTTAATCTCTTTCACCGCATGTGGGCTGGCATCCTGGTAGTGGCATATGACTGCATAAATCATGTATGGCAAAATATTCACTACAGCACAATCCATCTATTTTGTTGATGGCCATGGAAGCAGAATTATGCATACAGCAATGCTGCATCTTGTGGCTATCTCTTATGGTTATGCCTTGTGCACTAGGATTGCAAACTGTGCATTTTGCTTGCACATCACAGTTTCATATCACAGTTACGTATTGTGTAGCAATAGCACCAAGTCAATGGCATGTGCTGTGCAGTGTTGCTACTGCACATGAAGGTTGTGTAGTTCTGGTGTACATCTTCAGGTGATATTTATGCTATTTTAAGGGCATGTTGCATTGTAGCCAAAGGCTGTCATCCTGTAGAAGCTTTCCTGGGAGTAAGCACAGTTGAACTAATTGGTGCATATTTCTGAGAAGACAACTTTGCACTGTAATAGTATAATCTTGTTCCAGCTTTTAAAAAGTTTGCAGTTTCATCTTATTCAAAGCTTGTTTCTTAATAAATGAACAGAGGATCACAGCCTTAGGATGGTTCATCTTCAATATGTATCAGTGCAAATCAACAGCATTTAAAAGAAAATAGAGAAAACATGGAAGATTTAAATAATCCCTGTCTAATAAGTCTTCAGACATCTCTTGTCATTTATTGCCTAGTTATGTGTTTTCTGAACTAAAATTGGCTTTGAAGCCCTCTTTTAAATACAAACACTCACACTCTTAGATGGTGTAATTTTGTAAGCACTAGGATTAGAAGACAGTGGGTGGTCTTTTTTGAGAAATGCAGCAGTTCCCTTCCTACTGCTATGAATGTTGGAACACATGTCCACTGCTCTGTGGGGTCCCTTTTCCAAATCTCCAGCTGCCCCTCTCTTTTACAAAACCCCCAACCCTAATTCTACTACCTTCCCAAGCGTGGGAAGGTGAAAGCTAAATCCATGCAAGATAACGCACCTTAAATCAGCATGCCAAACCACTAATCAGATGATCTTTGTTGTTCAATGAGAACCATATGGGAAGATCTGAAAGCATGTTTGGCCCATGGGGGATCAATTTCTTACTTTAAAAGCAACCCTCCACCATCTGTTAGTTTAACATGTTGCCAAGGCAATTTCTAATTTGTAGACATTTAGCTTAGATCCCCATGTTTCTGAGGATAACCACAGTGTAGTACTGAAATGTTGGCAGTAAACAGCAAGAGTACTACTGATTGCAGAATGTTTTCCTTCCTGTGCTTTCCCATGACAGTAATCTAATGTTCTTACTAAGAGATACTCCCTTGTTGAGAGTCTGGGGAGGACTGTCCCACAAAATTCCAGTGTTTTGCTTATACCATCAACATTTTCTCTACCACCATTATTTCACAAGAGTGAAAAAATGCTAGAGATCTCACTAGTGGGGGGATAGTAAATAAAAGGAAGTGATACATCCATATCACCAACTTCATTAACAAGATGGCAAAAAGTTAAGTCAGAGTAGAAGCACAGGCTGTATAATAACAGAGCTTAACTGAGCCAACCTTTGACTTGCTATTTGAAGGAATGTGCTTTAAAGAAAGTACATACTCACTTTATGTATGAGCCAGTGTGGCACAGTGGTTTGAGTGTTGGACTATGACTCTGAAGACTAGGGGCCCGTACAGACAGGCCAAAATGCTCCTTAGGACTGGAGCATGGCTTTGGCACGGCTTCCAGACTCTTAGGACGCATGCATCATTTAAATAGCATACCTCCAAAGTGACCCGAAGCAGCTTTATTTTGGTCTGTCTGTACGGGGCCTAGAATTCGATTCCCAGCTCAGCCAGGAAACCAATTGGGTGACCTTGGGCAAGTCTTATGCTCTCAGCCTCAGAGGAAGGCAATGGCAAACAAATCTTGCCGAGAAGACTCCATGATAGGGTTGCTTTAGGCCTGCAATAAGTTGGAAATGACTTGGAGGCACACAATAACAACAAACCATAAAGAAAAATGAGGGTGGAGAACACAAGAAAGAGAAGGAATTATTCATTTTATGAGAAATCAAATACTTATATTAGAGTTTTTACTTCTAAATATATCAGAGACGGCCATTAGTATCTGCTGGGGTTTGGTTCCAAGATGACTGCTAGATAGCAAAATCCATGTTCAAGTCCCATTAAAAACAATGGTGTAATAAAATGGTATCCCTAATATAAAATGGTAAAATCAAGGTTTGCTTTTGGGAATTTATGTATTTTTAAATACTACATTTTCAACCTGTGGATGATTGAATCCATGGCTAAGGAATCTGTGGATATGGAGGGTTAACTGTATTATCAGGAGCAGCTAATTAGAAAAAGAGAAACAATGTTAGAAACTGATCATTTAAAGAACTACATTGGAAACAAGGATTGGGGGATAAGTTATACAGATAAGCCACACACAAAATGTGGGTTTTTCAAGAGGAATTTGAAAGAAGCGAGGACGTCTGCAAGCACATACCTGCAATGCTGAAGACAGTGGGAGTGTGCCTATGGATTGGCAAGCACTATAGTCCCACATATGATTAAATTTTTCATGCTCTGAAGTTTCACCTATCTCTTGAGTGTGCAGCTTAATTTTCCTGAGGATGTAGAAAGGATTTATATCAAGGAGATGTACAAGGATGGTGTCAAAGGGAGGAAACACATCTGCCACATTGGATTGGCACTTGCTTTGAAATATTTTTTTTCCTAACACATAGCTTTCAAGGTTTTGGTAGGGCCTAGCTACATTAGTCTTTGTGAGCAAAAACAACAGCATCTTCTTATCCGCCCTTATCTAACCAATGAAAGCTACTGTTAAAAACAATGTTTTATTTGGCATAACATTTGCAGATGCTGCACACTTTATCAGCAGGCTGGAGTGATGTATTAGATCCAAAACACATGGCAGAAATAATCCAGTTTGAGGCCGCTTTAACTGCCCTGGCCCAGTGCTAGGGAATCCTGAGAACTGTAGTTCGTCGTGGCACCAGAGCTCTCTGAAAGAGAAGGCTAATTGTCTCACAAACACTACAATTCCCAGAATTTCCTAGCATTGAGCCAGGGCACTTAAAGCAGTTTCAAACTGGATTATTTCCTCAGGTGTGTTTTGGATCTTAGGCCTGTTACAGACTGCCAAAATAAAGCTGCTTTGGGTCTCTTTGGTGGTATGCTGTTTAAATGATGCATGCATCCTAAGAATCCGGAAGCTGCACCAAAGCTGCACTCCAGTGCTTAGGGATGGAGTGTGGCTTTGGCGTGACCTCCGGACTCTTAGGACCCAGGCATCAGAGAGACCCGAAGCAGCTTTATTTTGTCAGTCTGTAACAGGCCCTAGTTGACAGATTATTCTACCCATGGTTGGGTGGAAGTCTGTAAATAATGATGTGAAAGGGAATGCAAATGTAAAAGATACATTTATTGTTACCTTAACTGACATTAACAAACGATCTGTATAAAGTACAGGTATCCTAGCACAGGTGAACTCCATAGCATGGATATTGTGATGAAAAGTCAAATAGGTTAGGACTATCTGAAGCTGTGATATTTCAGGACCAAAATACGACGCCTAGGAAAGACCCCTTGTGATTTCACAGGCAATGGTCTCTGGAGGTATCATTAAGCATAATAGTTTCAGCATTAGCTACAGTTCCAAATTTAAATTGGAAACACCAAGTCTAACAAATGAGGGCTATAAACACACACACACACTTTCATATCCTCTAACATTTCAGACATGAAAACGAGGACATGTCTGGCCAAGAAAACATCAGATTGTGGTCAAGATGGCAACAGTTATTAAAGAGAAAGACCACCCAAAGTAGGAGCAGCTGCAGTAGTTTGCTTTTTGCCTGATCCTGTTGTGAAGGGCAAGATTTCCTGCTTCTTTTCCTCTTCCCCTTACTAAGGGGCCATTCAGACTACCTCTTGTACCGATTTGTAACCCGGATTAAAAGCTGGAAGTTCCCATTGGCACTGGTTTAAACACATCAGAATTAGGGTCTTTCACACTCGATCCAGGGCAAATCCCCCTTTCCGAAAGTGGATTATTTCCTGTGTCTTTTAGGAAAACCTGTTTCTTCCCTGCTGCCGGCAAATGTGAACTTGGCCCAAGTTCAGGGGAGGGATTTAGGGCAGAGGGAGGGTAGAGGGCGGAACATGCCTCCTCTTCATCTGGGACAAGGAGGAGGAGGAAGGAGCAGGAAGATGGAAGCCGTGGAGGGCAGAATCGGGGTGAAGGAGGAGGAAGGAGGAGGACAAAGGGTCAAGTTCAGGGAAGGAATTTAGGTCAGAGGGAGGTCAGAGGGTGGAACATGCCTCCCCTCTTGCAGGCAGCTTTCTCTCTCTCTCTCTCTCTCTTGTAATTTTATTTTTGACAGATTATGCGAATGCTTTTTCTATGGGTTGATACATATAGATAAAATGTGTCTGCTTGTGCTACATTTCCCTTTCGTTTGCTTGCTGCCAGCACAGCAGGTCATTTTGCAAGTGGCATTTGTAATTATTTTTTGTGTAATATGCGAATGCTACAATGCAAATGTTACAAATGTTTCCCTTTCAGTTTGGCAAATTGATACAAAATGCTTGTGCTACATATGTGTATGTAAGGAGAGGTAGCATTCTGGGGTGGCAGAGATGGCATTCAGGTGGCCTCCCCTGCAAGCAACAATTATTATTATTATTATTATTATTATTATTATTATTATTATTATTATTATTATTATTATTATTATTATTTTGACAGATTATGCGAATGCTTTGGGCTGGAAGAGAAGGGAAGAGGTTCCAAAAAGGAGGAAATGCTGGGCTGGAAGTGAAGGGGAAGCTAGAGGCTGGCTTTCAGAGGGAAGGCTGTGGAAACCCGTGACTTTGGGGAGTCACACTCTCTCAGCCTCAGGAAAAAGGCAATGTCAAATCTCCTCGGAACCAATCTTGCCAAGAAAACTCCAGGATGGGGTCATTTTAGGGTTGCCATAATCTGTAATGACCCAAATACACACAACACACACACACACCTGGAGGTTTTTCAATTTGACAAGTTGACAGAATATGTGCACACTGCCGCCAGTTTTTTTTTAAAGGAGGGGGGAAAGCGCCCATTTGGTTGGCCAATGTTTGTAGGATATGTCACCTTTGACGAAAGCGGAAGTGAATTTGATTGACAGCAAAGGTAGCTCCATTTTAAAGCGGTACTGCAAATGTGAACTTCAGAGGGGCAAATTGCCCCGATCAAGGTAAAGGGTAGTGGGCACTTGTAACTGGGATGATTTGGTATAGGGGCAACCAGATCTACCCAGTCCGATCCAGGGCAAATGGGCTAGTGAGAATGGGGCCTGAGTTAACTGAGTATAAATTGCTCTTGCACTTTGAACTCAGTTTGCAGCAACTGAAGTAAGCTGAGGACAAAAGGGAAAAGTGGAAGGAGAAGAGAAAAACTGATACCTTTTAAAAGCAGTTGAGATAGGATTAATCAAGACTGGCTCTGCCAAATCAAGGCAGTTGGAGAGTATACATGTGTGTCTTGAGATTCCTCCCCCTTGTCCTAAGGACTAGTCCAGGCCCTGAGATTTTGGTACTCTTTGATAGTTTCATGGATTAATAGCATTTTATTTTACCTGTAATCAGATTAAGGCTGCAACTGGTAAATTTGTCCACCTTAAGATTTTGTGACAAGGCTTTGCTTTTCTGATATTTAAAGGAGAAAGGGGAAGAAGACACCTAAGAAAGGAGAAAGAAGCCAGCCCTTAGTAGTCTTTTCTATTGAAATTGCTCCATATAATACTTAAAATGACATTCACAGGGGCTGTGAAGAGAGGACTCTGAAAACCTTTTTCTTAGTGTGGTGCCTTCCAAAGCTACCTTAAGGATGGTGGGAGTTGTAGTGCAAAATGTAGGAAGGTACCAGGCTGAGTAAAGTAATGATGCAAGATTGTTTTGACCACATTTATTTTAATATATTTGCTTGTTAGTGGAATCTAGTATTTTGAGGGTTGGATCCTTTGCTAAGGATCACCTCTACAGTGTTTTTGGTACAATACTCTGAAATTGCCACAGGGAGGCATTCATGGTGTGATATATTATGTCCCCATTAAATTAATGACTTTTGCAACCTCTGAAAGTAACTTTAAAGCTGCAACAAATGTTAGTTTCAATAGAATAATGAAACAGTATTTTTGTTTGTTTAACAAATGGTGCTATTTCATCTGAGCATTTCTGGATATGTGCTTTTTCATCCCACTGGACTCATATTCTTCGAGAGGTCTCTATGCATGGTTTTACATATAGTCTAGCCCAGTGTCCATGGCATGCCCAGATTAATAGTGTGTGTTTCTTTTGACAGATTTAGATAAAGGTTTAAAATTTCAATTTTCTCCACAAGAGGGCACTGTCGTTTACATAAACAATTTATGCACATCTGGATAGTATTCAATTCATTATTTGAGCATGCATCAATGTAAGAACAAATAACCTTTAAAAAGCAAGTGCATTTCCTTCCTTTGCACTGTTTAATAGATATTCTCTCAGTGTTTTAAATACACAAAGCCATCAAAATGGGCCAGGTAGTCCTACTGTTTATACAAAACAGTTTTTGTTCAATTGCACAGCCTGACAAAAGATTTTTTGAAAAGGTTTAGTCACGTGCTTTAAATTTTCCCTAAGTTTTATCCAGACTCACCTAATCTTACAAGTAGTACCACAGTACCTTCAAAGTGTTTCTGTCTCTTACAGCTTGTTCATGATCCCAGTGATTTCATGAGTAGATTATAACAAATTCTGATTTCTTGAGCTTTGAAATATTTCACCTGGCCCAAAGGTAAGAACTGTGTAAATCTTTCCCCGTGCGTGTCACTTCTTTCTGTATGAAAAATGAGAGATGGAGGTGATTTCACACAATTGTCTTTCAAGGGGCAAGATTCCACAGTGTACTTACTCTGCCAGTGTACTTACAGTAGGCATTGTTAGTGGCTAGGGGAGATGAAGCTTCACTGGGCAGCCGTCTCCACGGAAGGAGATACTGGATGCCTTTTTCTGCAACATCCACCAAAACATACATGGGGTGTAACAGGATTCTAGCCATGAGTAGAGTTTCCAGATTTTCTGGACAGCACTATGAGATGCATGAGACCACCACAGGGATCTAGAGAGGAAGGCCTCTTGCAAAATCTCAGAGCTCCTGTGAAATTTCAAATCTTGTGGAAGCTCCCAAACCTATGCAGGTTTTATGATGGCAGCCTAGCCATCATGAGATGAGAATTTTCCTGTTCAATCTCAGCCTGGGTGGAAAGAGCAGGGACAATATTTGGTTGCATATTTGCCATATGCTCAGGGATTGATCTGGTGAGAACATAGTTTGTGCCTGCTCTCAAATTAAGCAGTTGTGGCATCCTGTATTGCCCCAATATAGAACTGGACTTTACATACCTTCCAACATTTCAGAGATAAAAACTGGGACAGGTGTGGCCAAGTGATACCCAAGTGTGGCCAGGATGGCAAAAACTATAAATGAATTTTGCCTGAATTTACAGGGAATGACAAGACTTCACCTCTTCCTCTCCCCTTTTTGAGTTGTGCAAGCTACTTTTACGCTACAGTTTGCAGCAGTTGAAGGAAGCCAAAGGGGAACAAAAGGGGAGACTGGGAAGAGGAGATAGAAACAAGTGCGTTTTAAAAGTAGCTGAAAAAGTGGAAAAACAGAGAATTAACAAAGGATTAATAGGACTATCTCAGTCAAATCAAGACAGTTGGAGAGTATGACTTTAGGACCCCCAAATTCTGGGTATCCTGTATCCAAAGGTTGGATAGTGTAAAGTTCCCTGCAATATACATATGTGTGTGTGTGTAAAGAATATTTGTGTAATACAAGAAATTGTTTTGCAGTCTGATCTGGTTGGCTATCTCATTAAAATCCCCTACAAGCAAAAGTTATCCCATCACACCACACTGAATTTTCTAGAAGTAACAACAGTAAATACAGCAGTGTCACATAGGCAATGGCAGTATACATCCCAGGAGAGATGGAAGGTCAGTTGCTGGGCTTGATGAAGAAAAAGTTGTTTCCGAAAAACAGTTATGATTGCTTTAATGATTCATCAGAGATGGCAGTGATTCTGCCTTGACCTTCACTATATTATAAAGGACCTCACCCCACCATAATTTTATGCATATTTAATATATGATCCTTTTGAAAATGAGCATTGCCCAGACAGCTGTGTACCTATTTATGTGGCTTCTGCCCAGGTTTGATGTTGCCGTCACCCTGTGTGATCAGCTGCTAATGGATATCCTAGAGGACATAGGCTCCCATGGATACCTGCAAGAAGATACTGGAGTTTATCAGACAAGGGAAATTGGGAGTGTAATCCAAAGGCAAACCGAATGCAATCATGGGGTTTCACGTTATTGTGTGATAACCTACCACGCACAATTTCGGGCAATGGGAAGTCAGTCCGAATGCAATCATGAGGTTTCATGTTATTGCATGATAGACTACCACACACAGTTTTGGGCAATGGCAAGCTATTTTTGGGCAATGGGGAGTCAGTTTGAACACAATTTGAATTTATGTAAATTCGCTGAACTAGCCAATTCACGTGAATACTTTCTGGCCCCACTTTCTTTTCATTCAAAATTAAGAGAAATTCCTCCCTTGTGATAAACTCCAAAGATTTGACATGAAGTCAAAGGCTTTCATGGCTGGCATCCATAGTTTTTGTGGTTTTTTGGGCTATGTGGCCATGTTTTAGAAGAGTTTATTCCTGATGTTTCGCCGGCATCTGTGACTAGCATCTTCAGATAATGCTGACCTGGAAGAGATACTGTGTGTGTGTGTGTGTGTGTGTGTGTGTATTTCTTGTTTCCTGTTGAAGTTGTCCAAATGCCATTGAAATCCACAAACACTTGGACAACTTCAACAGGAAAGAAGAAACTCTTAAAGTAAATAAAGTTTGGTTACCAATCCTGAAGAACACCAGAACCAGGACTCAGCAAATGCAAATGAGAAACCACTCAGGGTCAGAGGCTTTCCCAGCAGACAATGGCCCCATACAGACAGGCCAAAATAAAGCTGCTTCAGGTCACTTTGGAGGTATGTTGTTTCAATGATTCATGCATACTAAGACTCCGGAAGCTGCATCAAAGCAATGATCCAGTCCTAAGGACTAGAGCACAGCTTTGGCACAGCTTCCGGACTCTTAGGACACATGCATCATTGAAACAGCATACCTCCAAAGTGACCCGAAGCAGCTTTATTTTGGCCTGTCTGTATGGGGCCAATGATCACCAATTAGCAGACCCACTAATCTTTTTGCATACCGCCCACCTAGGCCCTGCCATCACTACGAAACAATACACAGATTAACAGGGGAATCACTTATCCTCACCCAGGATCACACAGTATATATATAATCCATCCACTCTCTTCCAGGTCAGCATTCTCTGAAGATGCCAGCCACAGATGCCGGTGAAATGCCAGGAATAAACTCTTCTAGAAAATGGCCACATAGCCCAGAAAACCCACAAAAAACTATAGATACTGATTCCTCTGTTTATGCTCATTAAGAGATTTATGAAAGCCCTTTTTTCCCTTTCAAAAACAGGTAGTTATGACTACACCGTTATCTCTAGCACAATTGTGTGCACTCTTTAGAATGAGCTTGTTTTGTCTTCTGAAACATCTCATGATGGTGGGTTCCCATGATAGTGTTTAGAGTCTAAAAAAAGTCTTCAGTGGATCTGCTCAAAATTAAACAGGCAAATCCAGTTATTATGTAATAAGCTCTACTCAAGTCCTAAGTAAACATTTTTAGGATTGAATTACAGAAAATCTTTCTTTTAGTCAGTTGTAGCTGTGCATTCTGAACTGTGCTCTCCAGTATCAGTCATCATGGACAAGAATTCCAGCCTGCTTTTCTTCCAGAAAGATTTACTACTTCCATAGAAAATATTATATTAAGAATACTCAGAGGGAAAAAAACACTTTTGTTTTTCATCTTATGAAGAATTTGTTGTTGTTGTATGCCTTCAGTTCATTTCCAATTTATGGTGACCCTAAGGTGAACCTATCAGAGGGTTATCTTGGGCTGAGTGGGTGTGATTTGCCCAAGGTCACCCAGCAGGTTTCCGTCAAGTGCAGAATCGAACCCTGATCTCTAGAGTCCTAGTCCTATGCTCAGATTACACCACCATGTTGGCTCTATAGTTAAATATAAAGAAGGGAATATTAATCATTGGAAAAAAACGTATTGATATAAAATAAAGAGTAAAAGTATGTGGCCATAATCCCATAGTTAAATTTAAGAATGACAACAATTGGTTTTGGATTTAGTTTTTAATTGCATTTTACTATTAATTTTAATCTTCAGTGTAAAATCTCTCTGAAACCATTTTTTTCTGTAATGTCCAATATGTGACGATGGATGTAGTAAAATAGCATGTGTTTTGTATTCAGTTTTTTAAGCTTAATATTCTACATATTTTATATAGGAAATCTATGGTAAATGAAACATTAAGCTTTCCAAAACTGATATAATCAGCATGGTATATTGAGACTGTTGCAGGGATATTTAATATGTTTGGGTAAGAATGGCAAACTGAATACATAGCGGCACGCACGCACACACACACACTCTTAAAAAAATCTAGGTATACAAGTTGCTTTCTAGTAAAGGGCTAATTGTAGTGTGAATCAACCATAAGTCCCACAGCCCATTAGGTTATAGTTTATGAGATTTTTACCCAAAGGTAAGGACCTCTATTAAAATATACAAGAGTACATAGAGCTAAATACCAGTTTTTAACAGTGCCCTATACATAATGTTTCTTTTTAATTTGCTTCATTAAATGTTTTTGTAATTAATATATTTAATGGGAATTCTACAGTAAGAAATACAGAATTTATTGTGAGTTGTTAGTTTTTAAAACACACACACGCACACGCACACACTTTGCTCACTAGACTTTCCATTAGTAAGTCACAGTGTGTGAAACTCCTTGTAATGTTTATGTATGCAGACCAGAAATCAGCTACCAAAAGCAGGTGATGTTTTCCATAGTGCAGGAAAATATTCCACATAAACAATCCTTACGATTGGGCTAGTCGTGGGTATGGCACATGAGGCAACACCAAAGAGATTTCTTTAAAGTAATCCAAGGGAAAAAATTCCCAGGGTGATAACGGGACATGGAGGTACGCAGCAGGGCTTGAAGGAGTGAGTTATGAAGTGCAGAAAGGTATAGTTCAGAGAAATCAAGCCTCTTTGTGAGTTTGAAAGTAAACACTACTCTGCTGCCAAATATAGAATGCAGGAGAAAAAAAAATAACTGGATACTTGAATTTGTGATCCATGTGAAGTTTGAACAGCCCCTGGGTGAGTATATCTTTATTAGGGTTGCGGCTGTGCCTATGAAAATGATTCAAGTTCTGGAAAGAGCTGAATTCATCATACAGAGACTGAGATCAACGATGGATTTAAATGTTACACCGAGTCCATGTTGTGTGCTTAGGATTTTCAATTAGAAAGCTTTCTAAAAGACAGCTAACCCAAACCAGTGGCCAGCATATTAATGGATAAGAAACAGATGCATATCACTACGTTTAGGTTGGGCCAGGAGACCTTAGTTATGCATTCATAAGTAAGCAGGCAATGTACAATATGGGCTGTCATTTTTAGTGTTGAGCTTTTGTAATTCTAGCTGAGCACCAACATGATGCCACCTAAAACATGGTGGAAGACAGGCTTTCATATACTTTATTTTGAAACACGAGAGATGTGTTTCAAAGAGGAGCAGCATTTTTAACACAAAGACAGAGGTGGTCAACTTTTTATAGGTTTTGAGGGATTCATTTGGAAAGTTGATGAAAAATCACAGGCATCATCAAACAACAATGTTCATGGAGGGGGTGGCTTCTTCATAATGATGACTCTGGTGGTCAGGATGAGCCTGTCTCCACACTGAAAACACACAGAAAAAACAAACATACTTTCAGAATTACCCTGTCCTTCCTTTTTTCTGGACCAGCTCTTAACTAACTAGCTACTGTACCACAGCCCCCCAAACACACACAGAATTGAACACATATATGCATCCTTTAACATACATGCATAAATAATAGCTTCTCCCCTTCCTGTTTTGTTCTTCAGTCCTAGTTTCTCTACTTCTCATTAAACCCCCTGCTAACCTCCAACCAGCTCACTCCCACCAAACATACAAAATATTGTGAGAACTGTATATGGGCATTTCTCTATGGCAGATTCCAAGATCTCAGGGCCTGGCTCCTCCTCTATGGAAAAGGGAGGCATCTCAGGGTAGCGCACTGCCTTGAAGAGAATGTGTGTTTCCTTATTTGTTAGAGCTCATATGTGCCTAAACGCATACTCTGTGCATCTTGGATTGATACTTAACATAACATAGAAGATTATCGCACTGCCTCCAGTGCCCGACTTACGCTTCCAAATTTGGCTCAAATTAGGAAGTTAGGCTGATTTTATTGCAAGTCCTTTTCTGTCCAAACGGCTTCCTGTTGCCTCCAGGGCTGAATTCGGGCCCTGTAAGTCGCTTCAGCAGCCATTTTCCCCCAATTCGGAAGCTTATGTGTGTGTGCCAGTATGCTGCAACAAAAAAGCTTCATAGATTTGTGGAAACATATTTATTCTCTTTGCTTTTTTTTAAAATGAAAAATAGAAATTATGCACAGTAAGTGTCTGAAATCTGGCATAATTATTTATTACTATTCAGGTGACAATGCTACAAAAATGTCTACATTTTAGGCCTAGTTCCATGCAGATTCTGCCAGAAAACATGCCTCTGGGAGAATAGTGTCCCACTGGGGTGCATGGAGTGAAACACATTTTCCTCATTGACAAAAAAGCATATTTCTCTATGTTTTCCAAATATACACATTTTTGTTGCAGCAAGCATTTTAGCACATTTACTGGCATATAACTTCAAGAACAATAAATATTCTGATGTTTGTGGTTTCTCCCCAGTGATAGAAAACTGACAGAATTGTACATGCTTTCATTAATATTGTTGCAGACTTGGAAATGGATACATTCGTAAAATTGTTGAGTTCACATTTCTTTTCTACCTCTAAATGCCACTTGCACAACTGAGTGCTAATAATGACATCATGAAAGGGTGTGGTAGTATCTTAGGTCATTTGAGGTGAAGGCCTTAGCAATACAGCATATGGAGAAGAAGCTCCCAGCTGCACACTCTGCTATCTCTGGTTGAAAGTATTCAGGAGTAATTGAAAGCAGTTAGGTGGTATGATTGTTACTGTCACCCTGGTCAAGATTTTACACCTCTGAATGTAGTGTATACGCTTCACCAGCAGAACTACATTACAGATCACCTTTCATCAGCCCAGTATGCATTGTTTCTCTGCTCTAGTACCCTCATCCATAGCAATTCAGTGGTTAGTAATGGGAGTGAGGAACAGGAACGAGAAAAGTATTTATGTCCCTATAGCCAGAAGCAGAAGTGATTCATCTTCTAAGATCCACTGGGGTCCTCTGGAGGTTTTGGTGGTTGATGTCATCACCATCACTCTCCATCAAGATATGGTGACATAGGACCTTTACAGTTCTCACCACGCTGCCTGGGCACCATCTTGGCGTGCATCTGTTCAGATGGTGCATGCCATGATGCCGCTCCTTTGGCAGCGGCTGTGGCACCCCTTTGAGGGCACAAAAAGGAGCCATTTTTTTCTGGCTCCTTTTTGTGCTCTATGGAGGCTGGATCAGTGCTGCGGCATGCAGTTGCTGCGATACCTATCCAGGGCAGAAAGTCTCACCATCCCTTTCTGCCCATCTGTAAGCTCCATAGTCAGGCATTCCTCTTATCCTTCCTGCTGTCTAGCAGTGAAAGGCTATGGGGGAAGGGACAGTGACTGGGTTGGGGACTTTGGTCAGTGGATTTTACCCTTGTGTAAGTCGCTTACAGGATGCTGGCACCTGTCTCTTTATGTCCTAAAGGCCTAAGATAGTAAAAGGCAACAGAAAGGTTGCCTTTTACTGTACAAAGCATCCTGTTCATTTAGATTAGATTTCAAAAATGTTTCAGATAAGGCAAATGATTACAGGAGAGACTGCCTTTTATAGGTTCATTCTCTCCTCTCCCTCCATCCAGGGCTGGCCTTGCCATTAAACAGAGAGAAGCCACTTTAGGTGTCTGAAGTTAAGGGATAGAAGAGCATACAAAATTGGATGTAAAAAGTCCAAATGGAGCTGCACTGTTCCCCCTAAGCTAGCATGCTGGTTTCATTGCAATGGAGAACACTATCTCATCCCCAGTGTTGGAGTTAAGACTCAATGGCCAACATTGTTCAGCTCTGTAGTTGGTTAAGGAGGAAAGCATGATCTAGTTCAGCAAGGCTGGGGCTGGCCCTGACTTTTTCTCTGGAATAGCCTTTCTTAGAAAGACCCATTCAGCATCTTATCTGCTTTTCTTTTTAGACTCTAGTTTAATTATTACTATGATTGTGAAGGCAACACTTTATTACTGTTGACTTGCTGATGTTTCTTGATTGTGTTGTGGTTTGCTTTGGTTTGATTTTTATTGAAGCAGTTAATTGCTTATGTGCCAGCATATGGGCCTTCTACATATCTTCTGTACATATATGGGCTTTCTATGACCTCTGAAGCACTTAGAAAAGTTACTTTTTTGAACTATGAGTCGCAGAAGTCTGAGACTCTTAGGCATTTCTGTAGTTAAGCTTCAGATGTTTTTACTTCAGAAAAAACTTTCCCCCTCCATTGCCTCAGCCTCTTTATTTCTGATTCTCCTGCTTTAAAGTGACCAGTCTCTTGCTTTTACATGCTTTGTCTCAGCCTTCTCTTGACATACTCAGCAGTTATGTCAAGCATTTTCCCCCTGACTGATTACCACTGCCTGCAAAGTGCTGACTGCAATTCTTTTTTTCCTTTAGGGATGCCTCATTTTCCAGCAGGATGCCAGGGAGATAAATGCCGGACATCCCTGGCTGATTATTTTTGCGTGCTCTTTTCTGAATATCAGGCAGCTTCTCAGTTGGCCTATATCTAGGGCCTATCTTGATTATGCTCCAAGCAAATCCTTGGAGATTGGGCTGATCAGGTTCACTAATGGTCAGACTTCTCTTGGTATTTGCTTACATAACACTATCAGAACACATGTCTTAAATATTTTATCATCTTTAAAGGGTCGTTTTCATAACAAGGCATTGTATTGCACTGGGGACGAGAGATTAGGCTAGAGAAGAGATGGCCTGCAGTACGCTGCAGGAAAAAAACAATAGCTTTGGACATGTAACCTGTGTAACTTGCTGCCTTGTCAGTCTGTTAAAAATACATTTTTCACTACCCCCTGAGAAGAGAAGAAGGGGCTTAACAAATGGGCCCAATAACAGGTTTTAGGTTTGTTTGTTTTTTGATAAATGTTCTGCAACATCCCACTAGTGACTAGGTGATTTCAACAGCTGTTTCTTTGTTGGCCTGCTGGGTTCTCCTTCAATATCTTCCTTGACTTTTAAGTAAGTATTTGTGCTGCTTTCCCTTGTGGAATTAAATGCACTTGCCATACATTTTCTCATTTAAAGTAGTATGTTTAGTGAAAACGATCTTATTCTAAGGATCTTCAATCATACCACTGATTTCATGCAAAGCATTTGTTCAAGCAAAGGTTATCCCCTCACCAGCTAGTCTGTCTTTAATAGTTGTGCAAGAGGCTTAAAAAACAACATTTTTTGATATGCTGTTGCAGCAACAGGTCAAGCGTCTCCTGTTGAAGTCTTGCAGTCATGAAGCTGTTTAAGCTGTATAAACCTGTTTCAGCATCATATTTTAATCTGCTTCTGGAGAGCTAGTTGTCAAGTGGAGCAGGAAAAAGTAAATGGCACTACTTGACCAATGTGAAGAGAATACTGGACTCAATATAACTTTAATTTGGTCCACTACAGAACCTATATGAATGCATGGATGGATGGAAATTTTAATACTCATCCTTATTATCAGGAATACAACTTTCCCTGCACCAAAGAATACTAGATTCAGGAGAGCACCCTGACCTTTCTGTATAACATTTTCAGGGGCTGGAGGGGCAGGTATAGGAGAGAAGTTATGGGAAAGTCTCCTTCCACTGGCCCATTTACATACGCCTAAGGCTATATTCAACCCATTGGGTATCCAGTCCAATGCCAAGATCACCTGTCCTCCACTGCTCTGCTCAGGTCCTATAAAATTCATGCCCATGACCTTTCTGATTGAGTCCAACCATCTGGCATACAGTCTTCCCCTCCTTCTACCCTCTACCTTTCCTAGCATTATTGTCTTTTCTAGTGATCTCTGCCTTCTCATTATGTAGCCAAATTATGCCAGCCTCAATTTGATCATCTTGGCTTCCAAGGAGATTTCAGGCTTGGTATGCTAAAGGACCCATTTCTTTGTCTTTTTGGCTGTCTGTGGTATACTAAGCATATCTTGAGATTTGAATGTGATGGATGCATGCTGGTGGATCATTTGATTTTTTTTAAAAGTCTGCTTACTTTACTCTCTATCTTTTGCATCTGTACATGGTGATGGGGAATACAATGACTTGGATAATTCTAGCTTTAGTGCTCAGTTGTATGTTTTTGCTCATTAGGGTCTTGTCTAGCTCTTTCATGGCTGCCCTTCCCATTACTAGTCTTCTTATTTCTTGACTGTAGTCTACATTCCAATCCTTTCCTAATGAAGTCCCGTTCTGATCTTAGAAGCTAAGCACGGTCAGCCCTGCTTAGTACTAGGATGGGGGACTGCCAACAAATACTTGGTGATGGAGGCAATATTTCAGAGGACAGAACTGGCAAAATCAGAGAGATCTCCTTCAAGAGGTATCAACATAGTACACAGACAGTCCAAATGAGGCTGCACTGTATTACAAGCCAGAAAACCAGCAGCAATAATAATCACCAATCAATTGTTTAAAAGGAGGGAGAGAGCAAGTGATATAAGGCAGTGGAATTAGCTGTAGTTTTTTGTAACAACAGAATGAATGGATGATGCTATAAACTGAATAGCTAGGATTTAAGCCAACCAAGTCTACATTTTGTGTCTTCTTTCTGCTGGTCTAGGACCGTAATAATAAAGATTCTGATTGAGACCGTCTTCTTTCTCAATTTAAACAAATGAACAAACAAAAGCAGAAACTGAAGATGTATAATTGCGTTTGAGTGCTTTATTATACTGGAATTGCAGTGATATTATTAACATTTGTACAAATGCACAAAATCTCTCCATGTTAGAAAGAGATGTAGAAGTCGGGCTGAGTTGTACAATCTAAATGAGCTCATTGTCCATGAGTAACAAATGTGTTCACAATGCAACAAAAAGAAGCATAACATAAAATTAAACATATTAAAAGCAACAGCGGCAGCACATATTTACAGGTATGTACCAATTTTGTCGTTCTCCTCCCTGGCAGGGAGGTAGTTGTTGGTGTATTTTTTTAACAGAACAGAACAAACTCAAAACCTTTGCATACAATTCAAACATCCTTAGCCAACATCCTTAATCCCCCAGTAAAATTCCATAGTGTTTACTCTTCCCAGTGCTAAGTGTTCCTTTAAAAAAAACCCACAATAGAGTTGAGTAATAATATTCTATAGAACCAACTTGCATTTATTAGCTAGAGTTTAAAATGGAATAATTTGGAGAGGTAGGATTGGATGGCGATGATGCAAAAATAAAACAAGTCCCCCCTCCTCCCCAAAACCAGGAAACAATTATATTGCATGCAATCTTGACATCTTTACTCCCATTGAGTTGCCTTTGATAGGTCGACAACCAGATTAAGGATGGTTTAAATAGCCCAAATATAAAGAAGTCCCTTCACCTTCTGACAGCTCTGGTGAGAAGCTTGCTTTGAATACAGTTCCCACAGTGGAAAACAGATTAATTTGACAAAGGGATTCTGCAAATTCTCCCTTCCTTTTCATTGTCCTCTTTAGCAGAGCCAGGAAAGGGTTTTTCCCCCTTTTTGTGGTGGAGGGTAATCTAACCTCCCAGAATCCAACAGTTTGGGATTCTGGAGATCTATATTCCAAAAAGTAATTTTTCTGATTTCTATCCTTTTTTTTTCATTTTAAAGAAATCAATACCTGTAAAGCCGACATTTTTGGTTTGTGAAATAAGGTGTTGGATGGAAAAAAGAGCAAAAAGAACATCGTTCAAAGCTATTGATTCAGTGTTGAGAAGCACAGTGTTATCACAAGAATCCAGAAGAAGCCTTTATTTTTGCTGGTATCACGTTTAAAAATTATTTTCAGAGACCATCAGAAAGGAATTTTTCACCTCTCATCCCTCTTTAGGTTCTCCCTCATATATATACTTTACAACTACACAGAAATAACCTGCAGCCTTGTCAACTTGAGAAGCAACATTAGGGAACAACCAATTGACACAGAGGTTGCAACAGAATGCTCTCAAAGAGAGCTGCATTATGAAAAATCATGTGAAATGTTTGTTTAATAAAACAAGAGTCCACAAAATGGTGTATTTCACATATTATATGACTTTTTTTTTTGTAAACAGAATTGAGCATAATGTTCAGTTGTTATCCAAAGAAAACATGGAAAGAGATCAGATTTCTACTCAGGAGAGTTTGTTTCACAGAGCAAAACTAACATTTTGGATTTATACCTTCTCCCTCCACCCTGTAAATAGTTTACAGAGACAGGACAATGTCAGGAGGAGTTTTCACATAATACAAATATTAATACGTGTGACATGAAATGTCAATGCTGGGGTGGGGAACATGAAGCCCTCCAGATACTGGATTGCAACTCCCATGAGTTTAACTCTGCACAGCAAAGATGAGGGTTGAAGGGAGGCCACATGTTCCCCAGCTTAGGGACCCATTCACATCGCACAACTATAGTACTATTACTCCACTTCAACTGCCATGGTTCCATTATATGGAAACGTGGGGTTTGTAGTTTGGTGAGGAACTAGTGCACTCTGGCTGAGAATTCTAAAAAGCACTATAATTCTGTAATGTGAATTATAGAGGTCCCTGGGTTGAATTCAGACTCAGTAAACTACTCAAATCAGTGGGATGAGCAAGTCTTCAAGAAATTCAAGTCCCACTGATTTCAATGTGTCTGCTTTACATACAACTAATATTGGATCCAGCCTTACTCACACAGGTGTATTGCTCCTGATCACACTTGTCAGAATGGCCACAGGTATTGCTCAGGGGATGAGTGGTCGGGTGAAGAAGCCCTCAGAATAGAAAACAAGAATCCCAAATGTTGCCACCACTGCTTTGCTCACTGATGTCACAAGAGCATGAGCAAACAGTAAAACACATGGTTTTAAAAACTCTTCCATCAGACAGGACTTTTTAAAAATCTCACATTTTATTGCATTAAATATGACTGTCCTTATGAGACCCAGTTTTTAAAAAAACAACGGATGCTGTCTCCCAGTAATTCACAAGGCAACGGGTTATTAAATCCTTTGCATGCATAATTAGAAGCCCAACTGGCTTCCGTGCAGATTTACTCTGAGATAAGTATGTCTGGGATGCAGAGAGAAATGGGCCTGGAATTAAAAATGAATGCCTAGAAACTATTTTAAATAAAATTGAATAAAAAAGAGACAATATGCTCTCAAGGGTTTGGCTACAGATGGTGTGGGTGCAAACTGCCCCCAGTAAAATTATTTGAATCCCCAAATTTCTAGTATTGCAGTAACTTAAAACTTCAGCTGAACATTAGGAAATACAGTTTAGGCACCCAAAGAGAAGTGGCAGGCATAGTTACTAAGGGGATGAAAAGAAAGCAAATGTAAAATATTTTCAATGTCTCACTTTCTTCTGTGCTAGAAATTTGGGGACTGAATGAAAATTTCATGGGGGTGAGAAAGCAGATAATGCCATTATTTTGTCCTCCATAGCTTTACCCCTGCAAAGATATCTGATCCATATATGCATGATAGATTTAATCTGGTTTTCCAGACACAGAACCCTTGGAATCATACCCCGGGGACAGCCCTGGAGATCTTTATCAGAGAATTGTAAGCTTCATTTTCCAGAATTAGGTAGGGAAGGGTGCTCTCTCTCTCTCTCTCTCTTTTAAAGAAGTTGTATCTTAGGATAAAAACCATAAAGGGAATAGGTAAAGAAAGTATGTGGTCTGACTCATACTCTTGACTGGTTATTTTCCCTCTTCCCCTTCTCTGAGCAGTTCTCCTTTGGAACTGGTGCAAGAGATAAGGGTAGCTGTGCCACCAGTTAACCATCTAATGACATCACTGGCTGACATTTTAGAAAGGAAGGGAAGGCGAGAGAGACTGCTAAAGTGCAATTTTCAAATAAATAATTGAAATGCAGTAAGATGCTAATTGGTTTCAATGGTGTCGGTTCTCTAGGCACTGTTTTAACACTTGCACAAATTAAAACTTTTACTTCCCTTCCCCGCCACCCCAGCCCCACGTCAGATAATTTTACAGGATACGTAATGCAGCTTCAAAGGTTTTTAAGCTACTGGTAAGTAGTACGGGACCCAAGAAGAACTGATAGGGCAGTTTTAGTGCAACTCACTACATGATATTAGAAAAGAAGCATTGAGCAGGATTCCATTGGAGTTGCTTGTAAGGAGCGTATTAATAAAGACAGTTCCAGTTATATGGGTTATTTCCCTTTAGCAGGCCTATGCACATCTTCAACAAAAATGACGTAACTGTATGCTTGCACATTTTTGTTGTTGTTTTTACATAAAGCAGATGCTGCTTTAAAGAAAATACTGAGTTCTGGATATTTCCAGAAAGTAGGCCTCAGCAAGGATTCCATCTAGGATAGATTACTCTTGCTTGAGATCTACGAAAATCTATCTATCTATATTTATATATATATATTTTAATATATATATATATATATTTATATTTACATATACATACATTGAGAGTTGTGCATTGCAAAACTATGGGGCAATCCACCCAGACATACAACTGCCAACTTCTGTTTTTGTTTCAGTGACACTTACGTGAGGTTAAAGCTCACAAATAAAGTTGTACAGCAGCCCATTGCTGGGTAGATTAACTCCAGTATAACTAAGAAAAATACAAACAGATTCTATATAAGAATGCTGCCTAAATGGAATGTTAAAAATAACATTTAGTAATAAATACTTTATAAAATTCTATGTGAACACCTACATTAATTCCTGTTTTGTTTTAAATTTCACTTTGGTCCTCATGAATTTCCATAAATCCATTATATACTTTTTTTCCTTTTTTTTTTTTTTTGTAGAAAAAAGTATTGTTGGCTAAAAAGCAGAGTCTAACTAAAAGGCTTTTCTTTATAAAACCCACACTCACATGAACACACGCACACGTGAACACACACACAATTTTTTTTGTGTTAAAAATATAAATTCCCTCCAAAGAAGGTCTTCTAACAGTTGTAGTTCGCTTGTTAGTGAAAATAAGAGTTAGCTTAGTTAAAGCGATGACAAAGGACAACTTTGATGACCGCCATTCATTTTCCATGATAATAAGGGGCTGTACATTTGTACTTAAATGACGTGGGTAAGCATGCCATAAACGTTCACCGTTGTTAAAATGAAAAAGGGTGTACACTATTTATCTGCCCCATATATGCAGAAAAACACACATAATAAAACAGGCATTTTGCATTGCAGTGTAGCCCTTGGGGATATATATATATATATATTGATTGCAATCGGAAGTGCATGGAATTTTAGAAAAAAACAAACATAAAGTCCAGTTTTGTACAGTGAGACATAAATAGCCAAAGTCAATAGTTGCATCCCAATGTTAACTGCTTGCAGCTTATTCTGTAAATGTTAATGTCAAGTTAATGTATAGTTGTTATTGTTGCTGTTGTTGTTTTTAATGGAGAGTGGCCTTTTAGCTCTTCCTCATGTGAATATCATGCAGGACTGTGAATGCGAGGGGAAAGTTCCCTTTTAAGAACAAGAGGGAAAGACTAGAAATTTTTGAATTTGGAAGCTAAGAGTTACTCCTTACTATCTATTCCACATCCAATAAGAACACAAAGTATGAGCATAAAGCAAAAGAGGAGTGTCTCAGTGATGGTTGGTGGCTCTGATATAAATGAGCAGGATGCTACCTTCCAAATAGGCTTAGTACCTTGTATAATTTGAACATTTAAACTAAAACACAGAGCAAATGTACTGCTCTCCTGACATGTGATCAGTGACATGTTCCTGCATGAGTTTGTATTTTGATGCTCCTGAGTATAGTTAGCTGTTGTTAGCAGTAATCTCATTATGTCCAACATATGGGAAGATGAAGCATAATGTTCTCCTCTGTCTCTGCTTCCTATCTGCAGGATTCACTTCTTGCCTTTGAGATCCTCCATGGCCATTTAGTGCCTCACAGTGTAGGGGGAAGAGAAGTGTCTAGCTATGCCCCTATTGGCATCCGATGGGACCTCTGGGGTCCTCCAGAGGTCATGCATTCAAGGTATATATTTGTTTTTGATTTTCAACAAGCCACAGTTCCTTATCAAGCCTGAAATCAGGGTACTGTTTTATCTGAACTACAATTTGACGAGAAGCCAAAATTTGTAATCAGTTTGCTCTTGGCTTGAACTTAACAACATTTTGAACCAGGGTTGGGCAACTCTCAGGGGATAGGTGGCCACATTGTGCTCCTGACTGGGGAAACTGGAAAGCTGCACCCCCGCTGCACTCAACTTCTGTGAGAGAGAGATATATAATTATTTGCTCCTGAATGCTCCCCAAATTTCCCCTAGATAGCATGCAGGGATTTTGTCACATTATATCCCCTCCTTGATCATTTTAGATTTGAGAGGGCCCTTTTTCCAACAGGAAGGGACCTGGAAGTAAATCTAAATGGTTACTACCTGTTGAAAAAAGGTGCTTCCTAAATGTAACAAAAGAGGCTATGGGGGTATTTGAGGATGAAATTGTGGGGTTTTTTGACGGGGCTGTTCTGGGAGCCCTAGAAAATAACCTGCAGTTGGCTGCCTGGAACCTGTGGACTATACTTTCTCCACCTTTGGTTTAAGTCAACCCTGAATTTATGATGAACTGCGATTAGTTTTAAACTGAAGCTGAAATGTTTGAATTCTATTGTCTAGTGCAAATAAAGGGAAAGTGGGAATACACAAATGTAAGACTTGCATATAATAGAAAACCATGGTTTTCTGTTGTGTATGAATCTGCCTGAAACACAGGTTCTTCAGTTCCCAGAGTAATGAAGCCTGGCTCTAAATTAGTTTTATATTTATGCTGAAAATATATCCTTAGTTTTAGGGAAACTTGTGTGTGTGAGTATGTGTGTATGCTGGTCTGACACCTGTTGAGGCTTGGTTGTATGTAATTTTTAAATGTGAAGGTAGTTCATGACAATTAATAATTTCTATCCACTACTGAAAATGGCAAGGATGCAGGATTAATTAAGGATAATTATTAATGTTACAAAGTGCATGGGAGCTGTGGTAGTGGTAAACTGTGATCTATTTAAAATGTGAAATTCTGGTTCTAAAGTCTTCAAAGAAAGACAAATTCTCTGTATTTTTCAGCTAGACAAAGGGCAGTGCATGGGAATCGATCTGGAGGGAGTAAGGGCTGTGTGCACATCTTCTGAAATAGTGGCCAATGTAAAACCCAGAAGCAGGATGAGGACTGTCTGAGGCCACATTCGCTAGTTGTCCTCAGCAATAATTACTTCTTACGCCTGTGGGTGTTACTTTACGCTCTGTGCCACTGGATCTACCCCAGTGGTCCTCAAAACTGTGACCTTTAAGAGATTTTGGACTTCAGCTTCCAGAAGCCTTGGCCATGTTGGACAATAGTCTGGGATTCTGGGAGCTAAAACTCTCTTAAAGGGAACAGTTTGGGGACCACTGCTCTATCCACATGATTCTTTCATCCACATGCTACTGGAGTAGAATAGTAAAAGTACTGGAGTGTGACATTAGGAAGAATCAGCTGTTGTACTGAATACAATGGAGGGACCTCTCTTGAGGTCCCGGTTCTCTAGATCTAGGCATATATTTTCCTCTTCAATGACTGGCAGTGCAAAAGAAAAATACTGCAGTGCTGACATAATGAGATTTGACCTTATCCTCTGCCACTGAGGGTTTTTTACAGCAAAAATCTCACTCCCCCTAACCCTCTTGGCTTACAGCAGGCTTCACCTGTGGTTAAACTGCTTTTAACTTTTACTATTTATGAAAAACACTAACTCAGGATCATAAAAAGTGTGCAATTTTTTAAAAGAAACTTTTATGTCTCTCTTTTTTTAGGGGGAAAAAGTAAAAATCCAGCACAGCTGTGAATGTGGCTATTGAAAACAGTGGCCAAGCCAGCTGTTTCTGGGCAAATGGCTGGTGAGCCTGAAGGCTTTCCTTCAACATTAGTGTTGAATGTTAAGGGAAATTGTGCAAGCAGCCGGAAATTAGGAGTGAAAGTTTTTATATGAAGGACAGTCAAGATATTTTAGGGGAAAGAGACAAATATGCAGTGCAAAGGGAAAGAGGGAGGAGATTGGATCACGTTTGAAAGAGACAGAAAACTCCAGTTCAAAAAAGATGCACTATTAAAAGTATGCATGTTGCAACTTTAAATTAATGTTCCATTTATACAGGGGCATCATGGTGGTAGGCAAGTGAAGGGTTTGTGGATACAATAACATTTAGAGAACAGATCTGGAAAAAACTAACTGTTGGACTACAATTCCCATAATTCTTTAGCTAACATGGGAGTATCTGGGAGTTCTATTTCAAAAGGTAACTTTGTCAGGCTCTCTTAGAGAGTGGCAGATGACCATGCAGGCACAATGTTTCTATCACCTGAAGCATTAATATCTGAAATGTTTACAAATGTTTTTCTTATTGGTTATGGTTATGTTGGGTAAGGAAGCCCGCTTTTCACCAAAATATCAGAGACAGACATAGAGAATGAGAGAGAAAATTTTCAAGAATTTAAAGTCTATGTCACAACATATTCAATTCCAAGTGAAATTTTACAAACACAAAATTTCAGAATATAAACGGCTTAGATAAAGGGGGTAGAGATGGAGAGGAGGCCCAATGGGGCATCCTACCATTACCCCCACCCCGCCCTGATAATAGGTATGTAGAACATGGACACATTTTTCAAAACTGGTACATAAGGCTATAAATGTATTGGAGGCCTTGGTGCTTTTACATGACAAACGTACGTATTATGATGTCTACCACACTTCTTCCATGTATTTATAGCCCAAGTATGCTTAGTTGCTTGTGTATGGCTGTTTAATATTTCTTATGCCTCATTTCAGCAGTATATGTTTCTCTTGGTTCAGCCGGCAAAAATAAGAAAGAAGATGACTATGTACAGGAAGATTTTGGTTCAAACAAACAAACAAACAAACAAAACAAACAAACAGCTGGTACCAGGAAACTGGAAAAAGCACCAAAGTATCTCCCAAGCTGATAGCATAGTCATTGCATAACTCCCTTTATTATTACTAAGTATAAAAGACATTTTAATAACTATAAAAATGGAGCTCATAGTCTTTCTAGGGGCTGAAGAGTCTCTTAGTTCTGAGATATCTTTGAAAGAGCAACACTGCTTTGAACAGAGAGGGAATCTGATCTATCACTTTTTTCCCCATTGCAGTTCCTCACTAATGGGTTTTAAAGGATTGGATTCAGATCTGTTCTGTGACTTGCAAGCTGACTGAGGGTTGAGCTTCCTACGACGTCACTGACAGTTGAGGAAGTCGTAATGGTGTTATGTTGGATGACTTGTTGCTGGGAGCAGGGTGGGACAGGACTAGCAGGTGGACTGCTTTCTGGACCTGAAAAGAAAACAAACAGAAAGAAAGGCTCATGTCTATACTGGTAGGAAGAAACACATCTCCCAATCTTCTTTTCTGATGAGCACTATACTGTTCAACAGGCCCCAAAATGTAAATAATACATACACACAAATCTAACTTCAGGAAATCTAGAATCTAAATGTTAAATGTTTTTTGTGTGCCTTCCTGTCGTTTCCAGCTTATGGTGACCTATCATGGTTTTTACTTGGCAAGCTTTAATCAGGGAAGATTGATAAAAATTTATTTCAATCACAAAATATAAGATATATGAGACACTGGGAGGGAGTCTTATGGTTATAGCTTTAATACAGTAACACTGTAGTGCAAAATCAGCACAGTGCTATTTGCATGTATTTGAGTATCACCTCCTCCTTTGGTTGTATGTGTTATGAAGTCAGAGGTGTACCAACAGAATACTGAGGATACACCGCCTCTCCAGTCTAGGCTTCTCCTTTTACTTTAACAGGTGATGTCAAAGTGAGAAAAGAAGGCTGTGCTAGCCCCAAATGGTGCATGGGAATATGGAAGTGTTGGCTTTGATGAAAATGCTGCACAATCCATCCTCAGAGGATTCCTGCATGGCAAGGAGTTGGATTTGATGGTCCTTGAGGTCTCTTCCAACTCTATGATTCTATGAATAATCTTTGAAGATTATAAGAGATCCCCCCTCCTCAGAAGTAAGGAGAACATCAGCTGGAGAAGGAGAAAATCTTATCTAGAGTTTTCCTGCTCTGAGGTATGGCTGAAAACCTTTCAGCCTTACTAAAGCAGGAAACCTAGTTTTGGTATCAAAGGTACCCTTGATTTGGAGCCTGAGCTTGGAAATTTTACCTTTTTTGGACTGCATCTTCCACCATTCTCCAGTCACTGTAGCCATGCTGGATTTTGGGAGTTGTGGTCCAAAAAAGTAACTTTTCCAAGTTCTACTGGGAAGACAGCCCCAAATTAGCTCTCCAATAATTATACAATAATGATATGCAAATTTGCATACATAAGTTTGTCAAATACATTATTGACATTTTTACGTACACAACTGAAGTTAAGCAACGTTCTCATGTAGAATTCTCTATCTGGGCTGTACCACTTTAAATGAGAGGTGAAAGCTCACATGTTTGAATGTATATTCAATGTATATTGAGCGTATACACTGAATACAATGTATATTCAATATGACTGAATAGAAGTGGAGACATAGCCTATCAAAAGCAAGATGTTAGGCTAATCAATTTAATGTTTTATGTGGCAGGATTATTTTTTAAAAATATGGAAAAATATTAAATTATTCATGCCTCCAGTGACATCTTAAAATGATACAGCCAGATACTGGTTTACCATGCAAGCCAAAACTAGGCCACACAATACCACACAAAAAAGGGTTTCCCCCCAAATACCTTATATTTAGAGAACCCTCCCCCACAAGTCCCACCTGGCACCAATATTGATGCTGTTGTTCCTTTATGTAGCAAAGACTTACTTGCTCACACATTCAAGAATTTTACTAATTGGTTTTAGTTTGTATTTTTAGTTTGCTAAATTTTATTGATTTTATGCTTGCTTCTGTATCTTTAATCTGTTATATGGATTCCTAAAGATATTTCTTGCTTTAAATGGTTTTAACACTGCCCATACAGTCTTGAATCTATAAATAAATAGATGATTTTATAATCAGGTTTTCCCCAGATGATGTTAGAACAATTTGCAGAATGTGTGTGTTACTATGATTCTTAAAGCTGACTCCTACTTATGGCAGCCCCATCATAGTTTTTGTTGGCAAGATCTATTCAGAGAAGGTTTGCCTTGCTTGTTGAAGGTCACCACAGGTTTCCATGGCTGAATGGGAATTTGAACCCTGCTCTCCCAGAGTCCTAGTCCAACACTCAGACTACTATAGTACATTTCATAGTGGTTATATCCCATCCTCTATCAGAGTTGCTACTGAATAGATGATTCAGCATGTCTATTCTAGTGTATCCTGAAGAAGGTTTGAAAATATACATCCGTCTAAAACATATTGGAGTTTTTATACACAAACATGAGAGATAGGATCTCTCCCTTTGTTGCTAGCAATTTTTCTCTTCTTTTCTCTATACATGGATTAAAAAAGGAAACAATTAAATAAAATCCCAGTGACATAAGGGTTTCGTTGCAGTGTCTAAGGACCCCTCCAGATGGACCAACAGTTCCAGTAAATGTTGGATGGTTCTTCCTGCTCACACACCTAATCATGATCTAAATATACTGAGGTTTTGTGCACTCTTTTTTCCTCCTGCGGTGTGGTGGAGGTTCCTTCCCTCTGTGTCATCTGCTCCATAAACTCAACCCTTCCCTCATATTCCTCCCCCAAATTGGCTCTATGTTAGGGGCATGGTTGGGGATGGGAAGAGATTTGTATCTCACTGATCCAACATTCTCCATTTACTCATAGCACAACCTCAGTACACCCCTTTATTCCTCTCCTATTGTTGGATCTCTAACATTGGAGAGGTAAGTGCTACAGATGTTTCCTAAGAGGCTGGGATCTCTTTCTTCCAAGAACTCTTCTTCCCTGCTCTCTCTTAGCCCTAGGGCACCCTTTTAAGAGTCATAAACCTGTAGCTCTAGATGCTACTATGTATGTCAAATACGTTGAGAGACTTCCAATGTACACTTTGTAGCACAGCAGGTCTCAACCTGTGGGTTCACAGGGGGTCGCCTAAGACCATCGGAAAACACATATTTCTGATTATCTTAGGAACCAAGACACAGCAATTTTATGGTTGGGGGTCACCACAACATGAGGAACTGTATTAAAGGGTTGTGACATTAGGAAGGTTGAAAACCACTGTTCTAGCACAATGATTGGCCATGTCTGATAAATTGAATTGTCACAGTGTAGTACCATGTGTGTGCGTGCAAGTATGCATGTGAATGTACACATGTACAAACACACACACACAGTATTTGCAGAATATTTGGGTCTTCTGTTGTTATTTCCAAGCCATTCATATCAATATCACTGTTCATCAAATATGAATGGGGGAGAAGAGAAGGGTGTCATTAATTCATAATATCAGATAATATAAACATGTTACCTACTTACTTAGGTATCCTTGTGATTCTTTCTGCATGGCTGTTATCGGACAGTCTTTATGTGTTAACAACAACTGTTTCAGCTGTGCTACTTCATTTTTCAACATGGAAACCTCGTTCTAGAAAAAAAAAGAGAAACTTATTGTAATAAAATGTGTACATGTTAAGACACTGAAGACACTGCAATAAAGACAACAGGGTTTGACATTTCAAACAAGTCTTTTTGTTTGGTTTTTCCATAGTAGCTGTACTGAAAGAAATCCATTTTCTGATATGCACCTTTAAAACCTAGTCTATGAGCTCTAAGACACAGATTTTTAAATTACATCTTTAATAGGATTACTTTGATGCAGCAAGAAATCATAGCAGGTGACCTGATCACAAATTCTACTGTTCATTAGCAAAATGGCACAGGATTGGGCTTGAGGATCCCACTATCAGAACAAAAGGATTACTGCAGCAAAAGCTGCTATCAGTGTCCATCCAGTTTGGAAACAACTTGGTTTAAATAACTGGTTATTTGTAATTAATTCTGCTTTCCAGTAAGTGAGGCATAACTTAGTTATATCACATTTGTAAAATAAGAAGGTCTTGCTGATGGTCACCACTCCTTTTGCAGTGTAACTGTGCCTGCTTCCATTAATTTTATAGTTACAGAGGGTATGGCTTTACTATTTAGTGGAGTTTTGTTCCAACAGTCTCTGCAGCTTGTAGCATTCTGAGTTTTTTGAAAAAATCAATTTTACTTATATTTGAATGATATCAATAGTTCTTTTTTAATGCAGCTTTAAGGGTTACTAACTATTCTGAGGAACTCAGGATTGTTACTGTGACAGATTGTTTGTTACAAATATTTTTAAAGCTGTGTGGTTGTTGTGTGCTTTCAAGTTGTTTCTGATTCTGACTAAAGCAGACCTATCATGTGGTTTTCTTGGCAACATTTGATCAGAGGAGGTTCATCATTGCCTTCCCCTAAGGCTGAGAGCATGTGAGTTGCCTAAGGTCACCCAGCGGGTTTCGTGGATGAGCTGGGAATCAAACCCTGGTCTCCAGAGTTTGAGTCCAACACTCAAACTACAATGCCATGCTGGTACCAACATATATACCTCTTATAGACATTTCACTTAGGGCTCTTTCATAGCTGAGTGAGGAATCAAATCCTAGTCTCCAGAGTCATAGTTCAGCATTCAAACCACTACGCCATGCTGCTAACAGTAAGCTCTGATCTCATTTTTTAAAAAACTGACATGAAATTCTTTCATGTAGGATGTTATACACATGAAGCAATAGATACACAATGACGAAACCTATATTGCAATCATTCTGACCACCTCAAGTTATTTTTCTAGGGGAGTTGGAACAGGAAATGTGCCTCCCTATAGAGGCAAGCTGAATAGTGTAGCCAAGGTTGCCACATTACTCTGGTGTTTGACGCAGAAAATCCCACCAATGTATGAGTAAATAATAATGTGCTTTTCATGACTTGTATAACATGCTGCTTGAGGTAATTATCCCAATCTGCTAATGTTAAGGCTGGCTTGTAATCAAGGACCACCTAAAGAAGGAGTGGCATTCTTTCATATTCTTCCTTTTCCTTATCACCTACATATCACTATGCATACATGTTACAACCCACAGGGGACTCAAGATTAGAAAAAAAATATTTTGAAAATGAGACTACTATATATATATATATATATATAGAGAGAGAGAGAGAGAGAGAGAGAGAGCATAATTTTAGATTACTAAGACTGCACCCACACTGCAGAAATAATCCAATTTGACACCAGTTTAGCTGTCATGGCTCAATATTATAGAATTCTGGGAATTGTAGTTTGTTGTGGCACCAGAGCTTTTTCTGTAGTGTGGATGCAGCCTAAGAAAACAGTGTGATGCTAATGGTTTTGCCCTATGATTAGAAGGTGCTTCCAGTCAAGGAAAGGGAGGTCCTGTTCATGGAGCAAAAAATTACAATCCAAACCTATACTTAAATTGTTTTAAAAGATCTACAATGAATATATTAATTTGCCTGAGAATTTATCTCTTCATCAGTATGGGCTAGGTTAATAGAGTCAGATAGAATGAATCAGAGATAGAACTAAGACATGGAAAGATGGCTAATACAGATGACCGCCTTGACTAATATCATCCCTACACTCTCAAAAGGTAATTTAGATTTGCAATACATCATAGATTACTTCAATCATTCAGAAAAAGGCTGTTCTGAATAAGATCTGCTTGTTCTTTGCATAGATATAATGTAGGATTAAATACAGATTTACAGCTGAACTTTAATTCATTCCCCATGTGATGTCATACTGTACAATCAGTGCATTTTGAAGCATGAAAAAATAACTTTGTAAGATAAGATAGCTAGCTATAGGTTGGCATCCTGTTGGTTCCTCCCATCTACAGTAGATCTTTTTAAACAATTGTTGAATGGTGAGTCATGATACAGGACTTTATAACACAGGGAAAATCGGTGGTTTAAACAGGCATTTTCTGGGGACAGTTGCGTGATTGTTGCAAAGATTTTCACACAACAGACTTTATCACACCAGGAAAATTGGGGGTTTAAACAGGCATTTTCCAGGGACAGTTGCGTGACTATGGCAAAGATTTTCACACAATGTCACGATTAGAAAGGACTTATCCCAAGAAGAACCAAGAATGCTCCAGCAACAAATCATTCATGGAGAAATCCATGAAATCCATCTAAGCATGATGTGTGTGAAAATCTTTGCCGCGATTGCGCGACTGTCCCAGGAAAATGCCTGTTTAAACCCTCATTTTTTCCCTGTGTGATAAAGTCCATAGACAAATTCCAGTGATTTAATAGGTTTATTCTAGTCAGAACTAACAAGAGGATTTAGGCACTAGTCAGTCAGTCAAAGCTTATAATTAAACTGCTGCCATTGGTTTTGGTCAAATCCCCCTTGGTGCCAATACGTTTCACAACCAAAGTTTTTGGTTTATCCCTAAAAATACAAGTTAGTTATTTCCAAGTCTGCAGAACCTTTGCATGTTAAATTAATCTTCATTAACCAGGAGCTGAGGGAATCCTGTACCCAAGAAAAATTGATAGACTTTTAAAACTTCTGTTCCTAAAGGCCAGCAGTACATTGATCTGTAGTGCTTACACTGTAGTACAGTGCAACTGAAAAGAGAGAGAGAGAGAGATTAGTGAAGTAGACATATGGGGAAGCGTTTACTGCTATGGCCAAACTGCAATCTGCCTTGAAGTTCTTCTTGCTACATCCCACTGAAATGGCAGCATGCTCATCTTGCACCAATTCCATTCGTTTTATAGGGGCTTGTACACAATAACTTCCTGTTTCTAATTGCCTGCTGTCTTGCTGAGCACTGTACCTTCCTGGAAGGCTCAAGAAAGAGCTGTTGTCAAGATAATACTCTTTCTAAGCAAAGCAAACATGATAGTAAGAAGAGCTAACTTTCAATGGTGACTTTTAGCATGGAGACATTTTAAAGTTAATAGTCCCACCATTCTTAGACCATGCATTATTGTGCAAAAGGCAGCTTCCAATATTTTTTATTACTTATAACAATCTAAAGCTGGGACCTGTAAAATATATTGCAAAGTTAAGTGCTCCTGTTTAGCATTCCAATCAGCCAGGTATGTGCTGTTTCAGGATACTCCATTCCTGATCTCATTAGCTTTCTACCTCATCTCCAACTTCACCTCACAACAGACAATGTTCTTTGGCTACTTCGGTATGCTCATCATTCCACACTGGGACTATTTTGGTAACCCCATTACGTCTGAGTGGTGGATAGTGCTATTTTGGTGGCAGAAAGATTAGTACTCTGAGAATGATTTCCCTGTTGGCACATAGGATCGTCTTAGTTGCCTAAGTGCATAGCAGAAAAAGTGTCATGCAAATTGCAGCAAAATTTACTTTAAAGAAGTCATTAATAGAGTGGACCTTTGATATCTCCTGAGGTTTGGTTCCAGGACCCCTGTGGATACCAAAATCCATGGATACTCAAGTCCCATTAAATTCAAGGGCATAGTAAAATTGTGTGCCTTATATAAAATGGCAAAATCAAGCTTTGCTTTCTGGAATGCATTTTTAAAAATGTATATTTTCAATCTATGGATTGATACGGAGGGGTAAAAGTACCATAGTTGTGCACTTAAAATAAGGAGGGAAGGAAGGAAGGGGTGGGCAGGCAGGAAGAGGCAGGCAGGCAGGCAGGCACCTCAGGCTAAATGATAGAAGTACCCCTCTCTCCACATTTCTCTACTATCTTTAGACATTCCACCACTATTGAACAAAGATGATGCTAACTGTCAAAAAGTCTTTTTAAAAGGTAAGCTGCCAAAACAGGAAAACAACAACAACAACAAAAAGAATGGCAAGTGGCAAGCAAAACTTTACATTAAAATATAAATTAATTAAACTGTTCAGTGAAGCTCCATATCTTTTAAGTCTTCTTGACTAATCTTTCCCAAATTAAATGTATTTATAAATAGTAATTTAATGTGTTTGGATCCTCTGTGGTTGCACCAGTTTAAGCTGAGAGGGTGCTGCACGCAGAGTACAAACAGTGCCTCTGTCTCATAGCCATGTAGGCAGTGGCCCGTACCTGGAGCTGCATATTTGTCTGGGTGAGTTCTTCTGCTTTCTTTTCCAGTGACATCACCCAGACCTTCCTCTTCTGTCTGCAGCGTGTGGCAGCTGCTCGGTTTCGTTCCAGAAATTTCCGCCGCCTCTCGTCTGGGTCTTCATCCACCACTCTCCTTCGCCGACCCCCAGTGGGCTGAGGCGGTTGTATTGTCTGTGTGGGCTGCATCTGTTGGGCTGCTGCTGATACCTGAGGAGAAGAACAAGTAATTTCATGTATGTAATCATTGAAAGGATAAGGCCAAGGTGGACAGCGCAATAATAAATGGAGATGCACTGCTGTAAAAATAAATAAATAAATAATAAAATAAAACATGGCCAGCCTATGTGGTTTGAATACAGACATTTTGGCAAGATATGACAATGGCAAAAGCTCAAAGACTTATGCCAAATGCCCTTAAATTACATTTTGACTAACAGCCTGCATGGACCAGCAGGATGTTTTGAAATAGCCTTTTTGGATTGGAGCAAAGGACTTTCCTCCCTCTCCCTCCATCTTATTAAAATGTTTCATTTCATTTTGGTGGTAGTAAAGACAGTATCCAATTCAAGTATGAAAGATGGAGATCATGCCAGGAAGGAGTATTAATCACAAAATAGAGAGAACCTTGGGATGTTTAATTTTGTTCATAATTTAAAGGCATGTATATTCCTTCACACCAAATATAAGTTTTTTTAACACTGTTTTCCTAAGGTAACAACTCATTAATTTGCTTTAGTTTGTACATATCAGGGATGGGCAACTGGTACAGGTCCAGAGGCCAATTTTTTTTAGGACTGCTAAAAATGCCAAAAACAAAAACAAATATAAGAACCCTGGAAGTCTAATTCTCATTTTGGAAAATGGATAATTTTTGATTGTATGCAGTGTGCCAGAAGACTGCAACCAATGTTAAAAGGTGCATTGTTTCTCCTGAATATTTTTTAGGAGAAGCAATTCACTTTTAAAAAAAACTAGTAAAAGGATAGTCTTCTGAAGCTAGACAGTTTGAACACTCCAAAAACATCCTTTAGGTTTGACCAAAAAGAAATAAATTGAAGTTTAAAGTCAGTTTAAAAGCTGGGGATGAACAGCTAAAGGGCTCTCATGTTATCTGGTCTTTGGTTCTTTTGGGAAAGTGTGGGCTGATCTCTATACATTGAAAGTGTCTCAGATTGTGAGATAGGTTAATGGAAAATAAAAGAAAATTCATGTTCTTGTGGGGAATGGCAACATTTCAGAAGGCATGTAGGCTTTTATAACTGGAAGCACCATGTCAGTTATCTGTGCAAAAGCAATGACTAAAACATCAATATCAGTAATTCTTGGTAACTTTACACAGGCATGAAGACCAAGGCATCCAATTTTCATTAGTTAATAAACTTATAGATGTTTGCAGGCCTTCCAGACTGGAAAGAAACAGAGATCATGGTACAATGATATCTGTGCTCATGATTAAACAGAACTATGATGGCACACAAGCTGGTAGCTATCCCTAGAATTACCAAAGCACTAGGAAAACTTGCAACTATTTGCTTGTTGCCAATGGTTGAAAACCACTGAACTCACATCTAAATAAGACAATACCTGGCTGTGAACGTGGGTGACCTAAATTACACCTTACTAATGACACTTCACATCAAAACATCAGGATTTGAACACATAATGAAACAACTGCATGGTGGCCTTCACTGCATGTCTAACCTAAGTCCACATGCTATTAATTCCACATTTTAGTTTGCTTTCAGAGTTGTATGAATTGGTCCTCAATGTCATACACCCCCCACCCCTTTACTGGCTTTAGAAAGTTGAGTTGAGTAATGCCAGATATTCTTCACAGCAAATATGTGTTTGCTGCTTCCACAGCAATGTAAAGGCCTCAAAGGTCTCTTTTAAACTGTCAGTCTAACATCAAAGGCTGCAAGCAACACCTTCTGAGCCATCAAGGTTTTGTTGTTTACATTTCTGGACATCAACATCTTTGTACCTGCCCTTCTGGTCTTTCCTTCTTTATTCAAGCTATAAATTCTATTTCTAGGCTCTGCTTTTCATGTTAGATCTCTCTTGTACTGTACACTCAGAATAGCCCCTTCACCCCTTATGTTTTCTTACATGAAATGTAGAGTAGAAAATCAGTCAGAAATGTGGTGACTGTAAGGTTTCTACTCAGACAGCTTGATTTATATTCCAGAACATAATATGTAAAAACCAGATCTACTGCTTTCTAAGCTAAGCAGGTCAGATCGTAACCAGTATATGGATGGGAGACAAACTGAGGACCATGCAGATGACCTTCTGAGCTTCGTGGAAGATGAAAATGAAAATATGTACATTTAGATGACATTGTTATCCAATAGAACCATATCAGGGAAATTGTCAGGTGTTTGTTATGTCCAATTTGGATGAAGACTTTTAAGTTATTGTATAGTACTATTTCAGGTTAGAAGATCTATTAAGAAATTGGATGCAAATATTCGGAGGAACCCATATGACCATTACATATTGCACTATGTAGCACTGCTATGTAGTAGATTTCAGCCAGACCCCACAACCCTACTTAGGCAGTAGTTGTTGGGATTGGTGTGCATCCATTTCCATGTCAATCAAGAAACAACTGCCTTGGGCTGGGTGGCTCTATCCAGAGTCTGGCTGTCATGAGCTAGCTTCAATGCATCTGGGAAGCTCTTTCATAGTGAATAGCTATATGGATGTATGCTCAGTTGACTACTCACTGAATTCTACATGGACCTTTCTAATGAACATCCTGAGTCCATCATGATATTGTGGGTCCTGAGTAATCTATTATTTTAAAATATATGATCCATCCCCAGTTTTAAGGTCTTTGGGGGAGGACTTTCCCTTGGCCCCACCAACATCACAGAGATATTTGGTGAGGACATAGGAAAAGGCTTTCTTAATGGCTGCTCCTAGGCTGTGAAACTCCCTTCCGCAGGAAATCCAATTAACCCTTCTCCCTGCCCTTCTTCTGCAAGGAGGTTAAGACCATTTTATTCAGGGAGGCCTTGCATTTTTAATCACACGGCAGAACAATCTTTAAAACTGGTGTGCTGTGTTTTTATCTTGTATGTTTTCAATTATGTTTTAAATGTATTTTAATCTGTTTTTAAGCATGTGCTTTTAATATGACTTATTATTCTTTAAACTTTTGTAATATAACATTTAGATAATTTTTTTATTTCAAATTGGGCACCTTGGTCCCATGGCAGGAGAAAGTCTGAGTAGAAACAAAATGAAATAATGAAATAAATAAACTAGACTCTGCAAGCCCAACATCTGCACATTCCACGTGTAGCTGGAGTGTGGCACTGTATTTATGTGACAACAGATAATGAGCAAAATGCAAACATTGCTGTGCTTGCAGAAGAGTAAATAAGTGTTGTGATTGTATAGCTATTGATTCATTTGAAATATATTCATATTTGATTATGGAGGTATTTCTAGTGGATTAATTTTAAAAAGCATAATGCCAAGCACAAGATTATGGCTGGAATCCTCTTGGTGTCATACTCATGCCTTACAGCTATAGTTGGCCCTCTGTTTCCATTGATTTTTTATCCATGGATTCAATCACCCACAGCTTGAATATTAAAAAATAATACACATTCCCATAAGGAAACCTTGATTTTTGCCATTTTATATAAGGGACACCACTTCACTATGCCATTGTATTTAATGGGATTTGAGCATCCACAGATTTTGGTATCCATGGGGATCTTGGAACCAAACCCCAACGGATACCAAGGGCCCACTGTACTTATATTTATAGGTTGTTGTTGAAAGATACTTCTGGTACCTCCCTTGTGCAATGATCCATTGATTTTTCTGCAATCTTTTTTCTGTTGCCAGGATGCCTCCCAACACATATTTAATTACTGGGGGAAAGTAGGATATGTGTGTGTGTGTGACGTGTGTGTGTGTGTGTGTGAGAGAGAGAGCGAGACCAGTATGTTTCTGCAGTTCAATGTACAAACAAGACAGAAGCATCCTCCACAGATTTGGGAAGATGATTTTTTTTCTTCATGTGTCTGGTTGCAGAAACACAACTGTCTATTACCTGAGTCCTGATTGCCCATCTTTGCCCCATAAATTGCTGTTTGTGCAGGTGTCCTGGCAGCAGAAACGCAGGTTGTGTACAGAGGGAGAGGAATAGGAAACAGAGCTACATCTGGTGGTGTATGTTAGTGATATATGGCATAAGTCCACCTTATGTCTATGTTTGTTTGGTTTTTGGTCATTGCAGAAGTTGGTATTCAATTCCACAGTCTGCAAAGACCATAGCTCCCCCATCTCAAATCACCCCTGTACTACAATAGCCCTACATACCAGATGTCCTAACCACAAAGGAGGACAAGGCACCCCAAAATGGAGGACATTCAAGAAAAATGGAGGACATGACAAAATAAAAGCTAAAAACACTAACAGAAGTATAAACTTGTGCTTCTTCATCATGCTCAAAGACAGAAGACTGAAATGTAGGACATGTTCTGGAAAAGAAAGACATCTGGTCACCCTGGCCACATCCATGCCCATACTAGTGCAGATGGAGAGCTGGGAGAAATCAGGAAAACACCTGGCTATATTCCCATATCCAGACACCGACCAATGATATCATCTGTTAAGACTTTAGAGGATCCCTGTATATCTTGGTGGAAGATGTCCTCAGTCTTCTGGCTATGGGAATACATGCTTCCTCACCCTTCTTTCAACAGCAACAGGATGGCAAGGTGGGAAGGTTTACAGTGCAATGGTGAGTCCTGGGGTGGTGATGGGGAACAGTTTATACATGTGAAACTGTTACACTATGTACAACCATCTAGAATTGTGGCCTATGTGTATGGCAGATGCTGCTTATTTTACACTTTTTATCTGTATTCAAGAGAGAGCAATATAAAACTATCTTAAGTCCAAGTCCTTATGACTGAAAATTCACCTGAAAGACATTTCATTATTAAAAACAACAGCAACAAAGACATGAAAATGTGTGTAATAATTGGAATCAGATCAGTTAACACAAAGTAGAACATCTGTCATGAAAGAAAAAAAGGACATACTAAATTTACTAGGCTTTGCCTTGATCCCTGATCCAGTACGTTTCTTCCATTCTTTATAACCAAGTGCTGTTTTTAGTCATTCATTTTAGCAACCCATAATTCATTACACTTTGCATGGCTGTTGAAAAGTTTGAAATTTAATACAGGGGCAAGGCATAAAATAATCAAAAATGTGGCAAAAGGGGAACATAGCTCCTAGCAATTCAGATCATGCTTTGGTTTTGACATGAACCTTGAAACTTAAGTATTTGGTTCAATAGAAAGAGTTGGTTAATAATTAGTAAAGTGTACCATAAGATTAATGTGTCTGCTGAAGCAGTCTGACCCCCAAAAGAGGCCAGTACTGAGGGGAATTATAGATGGGCTTGGAAAGTAATAACCTTATGTTTATTACTCACTCGAACCATCTTTTATCCCAGTCTATGGCCACTTCAAAAAGTGTCATTGCTTTTGTGTTCCCATGAGGAATTCAAACTGTTATATTGTCCAGAGAGCTACCTGACCCATAGATGTTAACATTTCCATTTATTCTCCAAGCAACACTATACAATGTGTTTTAACAAATAACTCTTTCAAATATAGTACAAAATAAAAGCAATGGGATTGCTGTGAGTGAGTGACAGTATCTCTTGCATCACACTCCAGTATGGGATCCTTAATCTGTTTAAAACAAAGGTATAATTAAGCTTAAAAGGGGTGCTATATATTCCTAAATATTTCTCCTTTAGATAGCAGCCTTAAATACACATGGAAGGAAGCAAACTCCATGGCAATAATTGGGGTTTACTTTCACATAAACAATCTAGCAAGAAATTACCCTTCCTAAATGACTTCCGTGTGTGACCTTCATGGTAAAATATGTGCTGCCCCATACTAGATTGTGGTTGTATTTACAAATTGGCAATGCTATCATGTTTTACAGTGATCACCTGTAATGAGGGGTGGAAGTCCTCATTTCAAGCACCCAAATGATTTCTCTGCCTAAGTGTGGATCAGCACCAAAAAACTGAGAGTACTAACAATTGTTTTCAATTCCTGCCATACACAATATTTTCTGAATTATAGTCAATGTAGATTTGATTATTAATTACAATTTCAATTAATCTAGCATGCCACTCTTAATTATTGGGAGTGCATTAGTCAATGTTTCTTTAGGTAATGGCTATCCATCTATCTATCTAGATATGGGAAAGTGTTCAGATACACAACTTTCACAATTTCTGATCAATGAAATGATGACTATGCTGACTTGAGCTGCAGTTTAACAACCTCTGGAAGCCCACACATTTCCCATGTTGAGGCATATTCTTCTCTTATATACATAGTGGGTCAAATGTTACACTACTCCCCACAAAAGACTTGGAGAGCCATTGCTTAAAATTTCTACTCTCTTCTCTTTTTATACTTTCTTTTTTTCTTTTTCTCTTCTGCTACCATCTTATCACTTCTTATTTTAGAATTCCCTGTCATTACTCTCTAACTTATAAACAGTTGTTTGAGATGTTAAATTTCAAATAGTGTTTTATACTACATGGGACATGTAATATGCTTTGCTCCACTGTATTTAAATCCTGATTATATTCTAGAGAAAATCCTTCACACAAACTTGTATTTTTTTAACATTAATTTCAGCAATGTTACATCTAAGTTAGTTTGGTTCCAGCTACAGAAACCACTAGCAGCTGCCTAGGTTTGATCCAGATACTGTACTGCATTAGCATTAGTTTGGTGAATTTTACCACATTCAAACTTCCTTTGAAAATAACTCAGCTGAAAATAATGTTTTCCTTTTTGACTGATTCTCACCATAAAATGTTTTATGGTACTGGGCAGGCAGGTTACTCTGGCATATGAAAACAAACCACATAAATGATCTTATTTTGCCTTCAAACACATGTGGAAGGCTATGTGCTTTAAGATTTTTTTTCCAGCCATACACTTGGATAACCCACACTGTGTGTAGCAGATACAGTTGCTGCTGGTACACTGCTGCAAACAGAAAAATATCCAGTGGGAGCCCCAGGAGCAAGCAGTGAGGCAACCCACAACAGTTTAGTCTGCTGTATAAAATCTGGAGTCACCCTGAATATAGACATAGCATGACTGTGAGTTTCATTTTCATTGAATTTCTCAGACTGCCACCAGCATTCTCATTTTATCATCGTGCTGCATAACAGTACAGGTTAAACAGATATCCAAAGTTATCCAGTTTGATGGATTTTCCTCCCTTACTGTCTGCAGGATTTTTCTCCACCAACTAAAATATTTTTGTATGCATTTTTGAAAAAATATATACACATTTCTGGTTGTGAGCATTTCCTTGTGTATAATTTTTAAAAGAAAAATAAGATGCTTGGAGTTTCCTCCGAGTGAAGTGAAAATAAAAGATATCTGCAAGCTTTCATGTCTTGCAAAACACAAACTGGATAAATTTGTACAAAATCTCAGTTAATAAAATATCCCCCCTACACACATTTCTGTATCTAGAATATATTCATGATCTTGAAGCGGTTAATCTGAAGATATTAATCAGGATGTTTAGTACAAGGGAGACATTCCCGTGTACTTGGAAAAATGTTAACAACCAACTAACTCACCTTATAATCAATTTTAAAGTCTTTCTCTCTCTCTCTCTCTCTCTCTCTCTCTCTCTCTCTCTCTCTCTCACACACACACACACACAGAGAGAGGTGGGAATTGCATGGCTTTCTAGATATTGTGGGACTGTTGCAATCAACACCATCTGGTGGAACACAATTCCCATCCCTGATAAAACATGAAAGAATTAATGGCAAAATCTATAGGCTAGATCCAGGAAATCTCCACCTCCATATCTACACCAGCACAGGAGTGGTAGCGGCAAAGACAGCTCTCTTGCCTTCATTTCTTCCACATTTTGCAATAGCAGTGGGGCTTCCAGGCATGACTCTGTTCTCCTGTGCACTGATGGGGCATGGATACATTGTTTGGGTGTGTTCTACCTGTTTTAACATACACTGTGGAGAAGGAGCACACTTCACAGTGTAAGGTTTAGTCCAGATATTCTAGGGAAGCTGGAATGCACTTGTCAAGTGGCTGAGAGAGTAGACACACAGGAAAGCCCCTTAGCTGATCTTGCTCACCAGAGTTGATGATGCTCTGAAGTACAAGATACCTCCTTGAACAATGCCATTCAAAGTCGTATGCTGGCCTAATACAGATTTATGCCTGGGATATGTCACCAACATAATCATGGCATATGAGTATACAATGGACCTGAAGAAAATAGAATCCACATCAAAAACCATTTTCCTGCTACACCCACATTTGCACATAAAACGTTTTCATAAAGCTCTACCTGTGCTTGCCCGCTTGTGTGCAGTGGCGGATGTGGCGAGGTCTGATGATGTGTTGGGTGTGCATGCAGGTGTGAGTGAGAGTGGTGGTGTGGATGGTTCTGCTGGTGATGTGCTTGAGGATGAGAATGGTGTGCTGGATGCTGATGCTGCTGGTGTGGGTATGGATGATGAGGTGGAAGTGTCTGATGCTGATGTGGATGTGAGTGCATATGATGGTGGGCAGTCTGGTCTTGTCGGGAGCTCATCATTTCCATCATATGGCCCATGGTGTTCATATTTCCATTTGACATTCCTGCAGGATGATGAGTCAATGCTGCCTTCAACCTCTGCAACAAAATGAGAAGAGAATATTCAGTAATCTACATACCTACATGCATGTGTATGTGTGTGTGTATCATTGTATAAGACATTGCTTGCCTCGCATTTTCTTAATTTTTTCAAACATTTTCCACTGCATTAGATTTATGGGTTTTGTATTGTTTATTAATTTCTTAAATAGGAAATATACTTCTTAACATGATGCAAATTAAGCAGATGAATATACCAAAATCTCTGTTATTGACACCAGTACGATATTAAATTGTTTCACTTTGGCTGAATAAGGAATTGTGTATTTCTGAGGAGAAATGCTAAAATACCAGATTCATAAAATCTTTTGCATCTTTAAGATAACCTTCACAGATGTGGTATTAAAGAGGAAAATAATATTTTTTCTTATTTCAATACATTTTCAGTTTCATAATGCATTTGCTATTGCAACAGCAAAATAGAACAAATCTCTGGACAAATTTAGTATTCTACTCTATAGTCCTTCAGCTCTGGCTCACTGTAGTGTGAAAGAAAATGAATTACTTTTCAAAAGTATGACTGGCCCAACCTCTCTTCACATCCCTGGTTGTCATTAAAAGGGAGAGATGTATATATAGCTCTGAGGGATACGACCATTGCCTATGGCTGGAGGGCAAGAAAGCAACACAATAGTTTGACCAGCAATCAGAGGCAAACCTCAAAAGTGCTGGAAATGGGTAGAAATATTGAAACATGCCAAATTGTTGAAATCATCTAAGTACAGCGTATTCAATAGAGACTCTGAGACTAACATTAACAAAGGTGATCCATGGGGATTTTGTACAATTATAAGAGGCACAATGTGATGTCAGTGGGATGCTGAATATGCTTTGGATTTTAGTCCAAATTCTAAAGGAGCTATCCTAGGTCAGAAACTCTATCCCTTAATCAATTCAGCATGTTGGACAGTTCCTTTAAAGCTCAAACAAAACGGTAGAGTAAATTCACTGCTCCAATGGTTTGGAGCCACCAACCATTACAAGATAACAGGCCTTTTAAAATCATTTTGTTGCAAAACAGTCACCAAAGTGGCTACCAAATGAATATAACATCCAGTACAAAGAGTCTCATGACTGGAAAGACAACTGTTTATGAAGTGTTGCAGGAATTAATTATGCTGAGCATATTTAGAAAAGGGGCAGACATAAAAGTGTTGATATTCGTTTCATTATGTTGTTTGTACAGGAAATAGTGTGCAATTTTGTTTGCCATTTCGTGCTCTTTCCTCAAGCATAAAATGAAACAGTGTAAGGAGGTGAGGATCCTCTCCCAAGAAGCTGTGACGTTTTCTGTGCATAATAAAAAAGACTGTGAGTGTAGGTTTTGACTGCAAAGCTATGCAGTTTCTCAAACCCTCATGCAGTTCTCAGAAACTACACAGTTTATGTTGCGCCCGGAACAACAACAAAAAAGTTCCCATAATTTGTGGGAACTTTTGTCATGACACTTTTCTTACTGCCTACATTTCTCAAGTGTTTGGGAACTCCAAATTTCATCTCAGTCAGGAAACTGACCAATTTTTGTTCCATCTCTCACACACGCATGCACCCCCTCTACAAATGCTTTAAATATATTAAGAATATTTGCCATATTATCATCTCTTTCTCTCTTTTGCCTTTTTTGTTTATACTGAAGTCCTGCTAAGTAACTTATTGTAATATATTCCTTTTTCAAAAAATGTTGGTTACATATTTTAAAGTGTGTTGAACTGTTTGCTTTCGAATGCATTTTTAGTTACTTTTAACCTAGACCACGAAAAGATGCTAATAATCCTAAGAGATTTTGTAAAGGGATATTTTTAGCACCTTTCTGAGAGTTGCCTCTGTTTGTTGATATGCTTATCTCCCTTTTGGATGATGTCTGGAAGCATAAGGAGAGAGGAAGCATAAATCACTTATCCAGTTTCTTTCAAATATCTGGGATAACTCTTTAATGATGTCAGAGACTGACCAACAGAAAAAGCAGTTATTTTTCCAAGTCAGTCTAAGAAACAAGTTATCATCTAAATGCATAGGGCGAATTCCAAATTTAGAATAGACCTATTGAAATATGTGGATCTTTTTGTTGTGTTGTATGCCTTAAAGTAGTTTTGATCTTGGTGATCCAGAAGCAAACTTATCACAGGATTTTCTTGCCAAGGTTTTTTCAGAGCAGGTTTGCTACTGCCTTCCTCTGAGGCTGAGAGAGTGTGACTTTCCCAAGGTTACCCAGTGGGTTTCCATGACTGAGCTGGGATTTGAACCCTTGTCTCCAGAGTCATAGTCCAACACTTAAACTGCTACCCCATGCTGGCTCTGTGTAACTTTTCTGTCATTATATAAGCCTCGCTGATTTTAATAGGTCAGATCTTGTTGAAACAAATGTGGATTTTGTTGATAGACAGGAACTGAAAGTGTAAATGTTATCATTAAAGGGAAAAATGGGGGAAATGAAACTGAATATTTATTGAAGAAATCAAGTACCAAATGGAAATTCTAGTCTGAAGTTGCTTTCATTATCACTTAAGCTAAGGGATTTTAGTGTTAACATAGATTAAACATAAGTCAGCATCCCTGGGCACTGCTCTATTTTCACTTAACTACTTGTAGAAGAATAGTTTTCTGTATCGAGAGGTAACCAAGTTAACAATCTGCTGAGTTGAACTGAGCACAATCTGTACCCTTAGAGGCACTCTGTCTAAAGTGGTCTCTTTCTAGCACTAGATTTGTTTCATTTCATGTGATCAGCTGATCAACTAATTTTTTCCTGCATACGTTTTATAAAGAAATGCCTTCGTGCTATAAATTCAAATTAAACTTGAATTAAATCCAGAGAATTCACTGCAAGAACACAAGGCTCTGCTTTGCACAGCCAAATAACGTGTGACAGGTAGGCACTGTTTTATACACAGCTTTCCATGTCTTCTTCTGGATCAAAGAACTGTATGATGTTTCAAAACCCATGTCATCTCTCCTGTTTCCCTTTTCTTAATCAACAAGAGGTCTCTCACATTTTCTTAAAATAATCATTCAAAAACAGCGTAATGTTTGCCAAACAACAAGTTATCACAAACATATTTGCCAAATGGTGTATGTACCGCTGCATCTAAAGCAGTAATCCATAAAGTATTATTGTAATTCTGTCTCTATTTAGGAGGCTTGAAACAGAGGTTATTTGTACCTGGTGGGTGTAAGATGGCCAAAAGAAAAGAACAATTGTGTGGAAGAGTACATTTTGGCAGGTAAAGCTTGCCCGTCAAGCCATATGTCCTGAAACAATATATTTTACAGAACTACCAAACGTACTGGAGTCCTGTTCTGTTTTTCATAAGGTCGTGTTATGGCGGGGTGACATCAGATAGTAGTGAAAGAGAAGCTTGGAAAAGTTACTCCCAGAGCACTGAAGTTCAACATGTAACTGTTACCAGCTGTGCATGGAGCTGCAGACGTGGCAAGCATAGGGCCTTTGGTCAATAAAAGTACTGCCCAGTCTTTCCCAACCTGAGACCCTCCAGATACTGAACTATAACTCCCATAACCCAATACTGCTTTGCCAGTGAACTGCGTCTCACAAAACCAGTTGTAACACTGCTCCCATTCATGAATGCTGCATAGCCTACTATTGTACAGAAAAAGTAGTAACAATTTTTTAAATATAGACACAGAGGCTTCATCGGCACTGCAGAAATAATCCAGTTTGATACCCTGGTTCAATGTTATGAAATTCTGAGTATTGTAGCTTGTTATGGGACCAATCCTCTCTAACAGAAAATACTAATTGTCTCAAAAATTACATTTCCCAGAATGTAGCAGTGAGCCGTGGTAATTAAAGTGGTGTCAAACTGGATTATTTTTGCAGTGAGGATGCAATCAGAGAGATCAAAGCTTTTAAAAAACATCCAGAGGGGATCTCAGACTCCAGCATTTTAGAAATCCACTTGAATCTCAGTGTAATGCAGGAATTCAATGAGATTTGATTTTAGAAGACCAAGGTGTCAAAATGCATGCAATTCTGTAAATTTTCCTGACATAATTATATTAATCTCATCAGATTAATTACTATAGTAATCTGATTGGAATGGAATTAAGTTTCACCTAGATCCTGCACTGACCTAGACATGTCAATGTCTAGTCAAGCCAAAACAATTGACAAACCAAGTTTTAACAAGTTAAACCTCCAGCCTTCCCTCATGTCCCTGTCAAAATCAAATTTCTGACAAAACAGGCTAATGAATCATTTGCTCCAAAGAAACAAACCAAAAATTGAAATGCCTTCGCTCATGCCATCTGTATAGGTAAATAAATCTCAAATTAATTGTCCCAAGGAAAGGAGCAGTACCATTAAAAAGAAAGAGAGAGAGAGAGAGAGAGAGAGAAGAAAGTATTTTTCTTTTATCTGTTATCAAGAAAGTCTCTTTCATCCTTACCTCCATTTTAAAAACAAAAATCCGGCTTTTCTGAGGGTTTCCCCTGCTGTACAGAAAAAATGGAGGATTTCTTCTACCACTCTGTGTTTAAAAACACAAATATATATTTTGCTCCAGATGCAAAATAATATATGATGGTAGTGGATGAAATACACCAAAGAAAGATATAGTAAAATACACCAGTGTAAGTCTTTTTCAAGTAAGGCAACCCCCCCCCTCCCCAAAGTAGAATCTGTTGAATGAAATGAGTTGGGCAACTACCATTATTTTGGTAAGAGGCCAGTAACATGTTATACTAAGAGTGTTTATTCAGCCCAAATATAAAACTCCCACAAACCTCTATTTGCCAGAATTTTTATAAATGGTGACTATTAGTCGGTAAATGTGCCCACGCACTGTTTGTACAAATGAGTCTACTTTGATGGTGAACTGCACCATTTGCCATTATAAATGACCTATTTCTCAAGCCCTCCTCCCCTGCTGTTTCCCCAAAGTGTTGGGGTGAAAAAGATCACCATGTGCCTGATGGAACAGTCTGCCTGAAATGTGTGTGGACATGTGTGTGTGTGTATGAGAGAGAGAGAGAGAACTCTACAGCAAAACCATGCCTTCAACTCTCAGAAGAATACATTATTCTGCTTTCTCTCCCCAGACCCTTCAACCACGTCTATTTATTTGAGATTGCAAATCAAGAAAGTCAGAGAAACTTGACATGCAGCTGCTTTCTGTCAGCAGGGGTCATTTCTATGTGGTCTGTGTACTTTACAAGCTCCTTGTTCACTTCTCTCCAGTGGAAGGGTGGGCCAGCTGCCCTGGATCCAAATTCTGGTTACGAAACCAGCTCTCTCTACCTCATCTGGTCCCAAAGAGGCCGAAGTAACTGCTCAACCCGAATCTCTCTTTAACACCATGCTTAGATCAGCCCAACAGTTTGCCTGGCTCCTACAAAACATTTACCACGCACACACAGGCACACCACCATTCATTAAAGCATTGCTGCTTGTGAAGAAGAAAATATTTGATGAAACCTTTTTCCTCTTTCTTTTCAAAGCAGAGGTGTAAACATTACCCAGATTGTGCAACTTGCATAGATTAAATTCTACTAGCTTCTGACTTGTTCACTGATGGCTTATCTGGAGTTATCCATGCATTTTATTTTACAACACAACTATGCAAATAATCTCACTTATACACTCCCGATTTGTTGTTCACACCATTTTTTTATTGGAATCACATCTCTACGCATCTGTGCAGGTTCTGTTTCCCACACGTGTCAGCACTGTGAATAGCGATGGAGTGGATGATATGGATATACTGGAAAACGTGCAAGACATGCAGAGTTTTATCCCAATTTATCCCGGGTCTGTCTGCATCAGTAGCATCACTGGCAGGGTGTGGGGAGGGGTGTGTGGACTGCACCGGATGACACCCCAGAAGGGGGGTTGATACCTGGTCAGCTCCCCCCCTCGGCACTGCTTCAGTCCTCACGGGAACTCCTGGACCCTGTGTGAAAGCTCCTGGGGCCTGCGTGAGCTTTCTTGGGGCCTGCACAGGAGCTCCTGGGGCCATGTGGGTGCCATTCCAGGCTGTGTGGGTGTTCCTGGGGCCTGTGCAGATTCCTCTCCAGCCTGTGCAGACTTCCCTCTGGCCCTTGCGGGCACTCTTGTGTGCTCCTTGACCTGGAAACTCTGCCGGAAGTCCCACCCCCAGAAATACTGCCCCAAACGCCACTGATCTGCATCGGTTGTTCACACAGCTAATAATGTGAATCTTTCAGGAAAACTTGAAAGAAACCCAGAGATCAATTGAGTTTTTTTTAGGTTTTTTTGGCAACTCCCAGAAAAACTTCAAAATTCAGGTGAACAACACAGATTCAACCCACATTCTTCTGTGTTTATTTTCAAATCCCAGGATTCCCTAGGATGGGGCCATGACAGTTAAAGCATTGCCAAGCTGTATTAATCCTGCATGCAGCAGTTGCCTCAGCCTCAAAGGTGCTACTAGATCCTTTTTCCTTTTTCTCACCTCCGTCCTTTAATCTCTGTCCAGCATTCAGCTGCACGCATTATCACTTCCACCCACCGCTCTGACCACATCTCTCCTGTGTTGGCATCCCTTCACTGGCTCCCTCTCCCTTTCCGCATTCAGTATAAGCTCCTGCTGTCGACATTCAAAGCCCTCCATGGACTGGCCCCTCCTTACTTATCAGACCTTCTTTCTCCTCACCTTCCCACCAGGGCCCTCCGTTCTGGTAGTCAAGGTCTGCTGTCTCAGCCCAGGATTTCCTCTGCCCCATCCCGGATTCGCCCCTTTTCACTTGCTGCCCCTCACTCCTGGAACCTTCTTCCTCCACAAGCAAGAGCCATCACTTCTTTAACCAGCTTCAAAACGGAGCTGAAAACCATCCTATTCAGAGAAGCCTTCCCAGGCATCGCATAATTGTCGCTTACTATCTGATGTTCTGTTGTTGGCTGTTTATCGATCCATTTCCTGTATTCCTATGTACTGTATATGTATTATCCTACTTGTGATTATGTATTTTCTCTGGATAATGATTAACCATCCATTATGAAGCCTTGCCCTCCCTCCAGTCCATCTGCCTTGGTCCAGGCCTCAGAGGTTGAGAGGAACTGCTGGACCTCTTACCCTTTCTCGTCACCACTCCCTTCTCCTTCTGTATCATGTCTTTTTTAGATTGTAAGCCTGAGGGCAGGGAACCGTCTAACTAAAAAGATTGCATGTACAGCGCTGTGTAAATTTACAGCGCTTCATAAATAAAGGTTAATAATAATAATAATTTCATGCAGATACAGACTAACACAGCTGACTTTGGATATTATCTTTTAGGTAAAACAGTGTTATTCTATAAGGCTTCTCAGATTTTAGAATAGCTTTGGGGTAGAGTTGTATATTTGTTGATGTTAATGTTATCTGATGTCCTGAAGCTATTCTGAAGTTATTGTTTTGATTATGCTGTGTGTTTTTAAAAAATTTTTGTACAAGACTTTAATAATTGTTAGTTTCCCCCCCAAAAAAAAACAACAACGAAAGATGGGATATCAACATATCAATAAACCAGCAATGCTTTCCACTGAATTGTAAGATGAATGGTGAGTGATAAAGCAGCAGCACAGGGAAAAAAATCTTATCCTTTTTTTTCCAGTTAATCTTTTATTATTATTATTATAAGAAGTCAACATGAAACT
>NC_056527.1:43726682-43733876 GCF_019175285.1 Sceloporus undulatus | reverse complement strand
TGAATCAAATGGGCCAATATTTGTGATATTTTGCAAAGGAAGGTTTCCATTCCAAAACATATTTATATCTGAAAGATTAGGTTTTATCCAGTGGCACTTTCAATTACTTCTCTCAAATAAGGATTCAATTCAGATTTAATAAGACAGTTATTGCATGCTAATGAAATATTAATGCATTATTAAAAACATATTTCCCCAGGTTTCACAATTCCAGAGTAAAGGCATCTATCTGGATCTAAATACACATGGCTTTAATCTTCTATAGGAATTGAATTTAAACATATCTGCTGAAAGATTAAGTGTGTCATTTGATTATAACCCAATTATATATGGAATACCATTGAACAGGTAATAGGTAATATTTATCCATGAAAAGATTGAATGTGGTTTTCATTATTTATTATTCCATATGCAATAATCACACAGACACACAATGCTACTAGTTATACTGTAATTGTACACATTTACCAGTTAAGTTTTATGATCATCCTGGAAAGTGGGCACATGATAGACCCTGGTAAATTGTCCATTCTGAATAATCCTGCCTGAACCTCAAACCCTCTTCTATCTCTTCTATTGTACATGCGCATGTGAGATCGGTCTTTTATAGGTGCACTGTATTTATATTATTTTAATACATTAGTGATTTTAAAGTGTTTCCAATATTTTATTCAAAGCCACTCTGCTAATGCATTTAAAATAAGGCATATAATTTTTATAAGAATGAACAAACTGAAAGCTCCTTTTTTATTTTTTAAATTTTTTTAACTAACTATAGATCCACATGGTTTTAAAACCAGGGATTAATACAATGTGGCCCTTGGGGTATATGCCCCAACCTATTTTTGTGGTTTCCCCCAAGGTTTCCCAGGCCCTGTCTTCATCAAAATGGTCAATAGCACACTCCTAAGGCTTTGCAGTATGGGCTGGTCATTTAATGATGCTTTGGGATGCTTTATCTCATTCCCCCCTTTCTTTTTTTGTATGTACAAGCTTTCCCACTCAAACAATTATTCCTGGTTTGGATAAAAAATCCAAACAGGTTTTAAAAAGATGAAATACCTGAAAATGTGGCAAAGTAGGCAGTTTGTGTATGTATGTGCCTTCAAGTCACTTTTTGATTTATGGTGACTATGAAGTCCAAACGTGGTTTTGCCAGTTCCTTCCTTTGAAATACAACCTACAGCACCTGGTATACATTCATGGTCACCCATCCAAGTACTAACCTGCTTAGCTTCCAAGATCAGACAGAATCTGGTCCTTTAGGACATTTAGCCAGTAATATTCTTTGGTGTGTGTGTGGCTCTTTGCCATTTGGGGGCAAATGTTATTTTCATACCCCACAAATTTTGGGGTGGTGTTGGGGGCATGGGGCATTCCAAGGTCCTGGAGGGGGCAATACAGCCCAACCCCTGGCCATGGCACCTCCCTGATTTAAACTATGTTTAATAATTTGTTTTTCATAAAAATAAATTAAAACAAGCAGTTTAAAACCAGCACAGATTCTTTAGTTTGGGTGTCAATTTAACATGAAAGGCCATTCTGCCTTGTGGACATGAAAGAGTAGAAAAGGAAGTGGGCTACTCAGAAGGACATTCACATAGCCAGAAGCCATGGTTTTACATTATATCAGTCATCCCATAATCTTGAGAATCTGTTCAGGTAGCACATTTCCCACTTGTGGAACACTTGCACCATCTGCTTCCATACACTGGGCTCAAGGGAAAGCCTTCCACCTGGGTTGATGCCCCGTTGATACCCATCCATCTGTATGTACAGTGAATGCATGAAGAAGAGAAGTTTATGAGGACAAGCATATAGAGATCTTCCAATACGATTGTTGAGCAACAACTTTTAACATTTTCTATATATTTCTATACATTGAATGAAGGTATGTTTCTTTATGCACCCACTTATTTCTTTTCTGCTTATTTAATGAAAAAAAAGATACCCATTTAAATGCCTTTCATTCATTCATTTCTGTTTCTTTCTTTCTTTCTATTTAAAAAACACATAGCATGGATCTTAGGATCTTACAAGATATACAGTGTCCTTTTTATATAGGATGGATATATATATGTATATATGCCAAGAATGAGGTCATATCTTAAGTTGTTGGCCAAGTTTTCAACCAATTGGATCCCACGTCTGAGACATGTAAAACCATTTATCTTCCAAAAAATCTGGCATTCACATTAAACACTTCAGTTCATACTTCATTAGGTGCCCCTAGCAACCCAATAAACACACAATAACTGGGGAGGTTTTCTTAAATAAAGAATGAATTGATTTAATTAGAAATACTGTTTCAATTAGCTTTCAGTTTAGGAAACAGAAAGAATTGATTTCTTTTTAAAAAGAAAGCAACAACACACAGCATGCTGTCTGCTGCGTAGTTATTGCCTAAAACAACCAGTGTGTTCAGCCTCAATGAGTTCTTACAGGATGTGCCTCATAATGGTACCACTATTATTTAGTATTTCAATAGAATAATTTAAAATTCTCTTTAAAGAAGCAAAGTGCTTTATAGTATGCATATGTGTGTTTACTATGTTTGCCCTCAAAACAACTCTGTGAATAAGCTTACTGTTGTTCCCAATGGACAGACAGGAAGTCCCACAAACCAGAACATTAATCCTGGGGAAGAAGTCAGGCTTGAAGTCAGGTTATTTGAGTCCAGTCTCAATCTAGATCTGACCGGCATGTGCTACAGATTACTAGACAGATTGGCTCAAACTGAAGACTGGAGATCCCAATGTTTATATCAGTCATTGGCTACCTAGAGAGGTTTTATTAAAGTGTAGTTAGTGCCAGCATGGTGTGGCTTGAGAGTTGGGCTATGAGACCAGGGTTTGTTCCCCTGCTCAGTCATGGAAATCCACTGGGTCTATGGTTAGTCGACTTGAGTCACACACTCTCAGCCCCACAAAACCTTACGATAAGCTCTCCTTAGGGTCACCGTAAGTCAGAAACAACAAGTTAGCGTGTGCGTGTGTGCTTTATAGTGTACTGTGCACACAAAATGAGAGCATTGCCCCACAAACAAGAGTTTTGTCCCTCTCTCGTCAAATTTTCCTTCAGTCCTAAAATTTCTAGCATTGAAGTAACTTAAAATTTCAATGCAGCATTTAGAAATACTGTACAGGCAGTTACCAATGGAATACAAACATGACAACTACAATTCTAGGTGGAAATGATTTTCAGTGTTTCACTCTCTGCAGTGCTAGAAATTTGGAGATGGAAGGAAAATTTCATTTTAGAATTCTTACTTGGAGGAGTAATGCTCTCATTTTGCCCTCTCCCATTAACCATACCATGGGCTTTATAGTGCTTGCCAATTGCACATGAAGATGACTCCAATGCCTGGCAACACATGGTGCCAAATATTTCACATGGTCTTCTCCCAAGACCATGAAGCGCCAGGCTCAGGCCTTAAGAGTCCTTGATATCGCCTTTCCCATAGTAAGGACCTCACAGGATGATGCCCAACTAACCTATTCAAAAGGAAGTCCTCCTGAAGTCCTTCTTAGGGCTGAACCAATATTTCCAGCTGTTTCTGACTTATGAAGTTCTGGGTCCCATTCACACTAGAGAGTTATAGCTCTGTTATTCCATTGTCATGATTCTGATATATGCTATGCTGGGATTTGTAGTCTGGTGAGGCTCTGGGATGCTCTGGTTGACTCCCTAAATCAGTGGTGGCTAACCTATGGCATGAGTGCTAGAGGTGGACTCAGAGCCCCCTCTGTGAGCATACACGCCGTCGCCCCAGCACAGAGTTCACCAGAATTTGTTACTAGAAGCCCACAGGGACATGCCACTTTGCAATAAATAGTGGGGTTTGGGTTGCATTTCGGGCACTCCGTCTCTAAAACTTTTGCCATCACTGCCCTAAACTGTAATTCCCAGGACTTCATAGGACAGAAACATGGTGGTTAAAGAGGAATTATAGCCCCTGTGAATGGGGCTCAGGGCTCCTTTGTAGAGTATTTGGAACACTCCCCCTTCTCCAATTCAACTCAAGCGAGTAGGAGAGAAAATTGAGCTGGCAACTACAGGTGCAGTTGTGACAGTACTCAGCATTATTTTAACATTGTTCTGATTGCGATATTTTGCAAAGCTCTGTTCTGATTTCATTCCTTCTTTTATCTAGTAATGTGAATCAATAGAAGAACTTCATTAACACAAAGGCAACACTGATCAAAAGTGAGTTTTCTGATAGAATGATAGACTAATAGAATCATAGAGTTGGAAGAGATCGCAAGGGCCTTTCAGTCCAACTCCATTCTGCCATGCAGAATATCTCAATCAAAGCATCCCCGACACATGGCCATCCACCCTCTGTTTAAAGACCTCTAAGGAACAAGACTCCACTACACTCCGAGGGAGTTTGTTCCACTGTCAAACAGCCCTTACTGTTAGGAAGTTCCTCCTAATGTTGAGGTGGAATCTCTTTTCCTGCAGTTTGCATCCACTGCCCCAGGTCCTAGTCTCTGGAGCAGCAGAAAACAAACAAGCTCTCTCCTCAATATGACATCTCTTCAAGTATTTAAACAGGGCTATCATATCACCTCTCAAACTTCTCTTCTCCAGGCTAAACATCCCAAGCTCCCTAAGGCATTCTTCATAGGGCATGGTTTCCAGACCCTTCACCATTTTAGTCGCCTTCCTTTGGATACGCTCCAGTTTCTCAACATCCTTTTTGAATTGTGGTGCCCAGAACTGGACACAATATTCCAGGTGGGGCCTGACCAGAGCAGAATAGCAGAAGAGTGGCACTATTACTTCCCTTGATCTAGACACTATACTTCTATTGATGCAGCCTAAAATCGCACTGGCCTTGTTAGCTGCCGCATCGCATTGTTGACTCATGTTCAATTTGTGGTCTACTTGGACTCCTAGATCCCTTTTACATGTAGTGTCGTTCTGCCAGGTGTCGCCCATCCTATATCTGTGCATTTCATTTTTCTGTCCTAAGTGCAGTACCTTACATTTCTCTGTGTTGAAATTCATTTTGTTAGCTTTGGCCCAGCTTTCTAATCTATTAAGGTCTTTTTGAATTTTGAGCTTGTCCTCTGTGGTATTAGCTACTCCTCCTAATTTGGTGTCATCTGCAAATTTGATGAGTATGGCCCCAATTCAGTAATCCAAGTCATTGATAAAGATGTTGAATAGCACTGGACCCAAGAAGAACCCTGTGGCAGCCCGCTGGTCACTTCTCTCCAGGATGAAAAGGAGCCATTGTTGAGCACCCTTTGGGTTTGGCCGGTCAACCAATTACAAATCCATGTAACAGTTACTTTGTCTAGCCCACATTTCACTAGCTTATTTGCAAGAATGTTATGAGGAATCCTGTCAAAGGCCTTACTGAAATCAAGATATACTATATCCACAGCATTCCCTGATAATTTTTCTGCAAATTTCTTCTCCATCCCATCTACATTGCTAGATAACGAATCTAGTCCACAGTTATTTGACAAAAGGCACCCCACTCCACATGTCACCAATCCCAAATAGCTTTGTGAACTTGAGCCAGCAATTTTTACACAGTCTTCCAATCAGTCCGAGTATAAGCATTTCAGCACTGTGGTCCTCTGGGTCTAAATATAAGATTTGCAGTCCTCTGGGTCTAAAGATATTCCAAACTGTAGTCCACTCCCTTGTAATACAGCATGGGAGCTCTTTGCCAGAGAAATCCAAGTATCTCACTAAACTATAAATCTCAGGATTCCACGGAATAGAGCCATGACCTTTAAAAGTGGCATCCAAGTGCTACAACTATATAGTCCAGATACACATTTAATTTAGTTCTCTAATCTCATTAACTTTCTAAAGTTCCAGTGCAGCATGGGATTTGAGGGGAGAGCTAAAATGGAGGGGGAACATTGATGAGTGACATTCCTGCAGGTAGTTTTGTTCTATTTTTGGCTGATTCCTCCCTCTCCTGTTGCAAGGCTGCTCTGATATTCCAACCTATGTCATTCTGGGAAAATTCAGACTCTTCAGAAGTATCTTTGCTGGGGCTTGGGTTCAAGAGTACAAAAGCACAGTGGGAAAGAAGACACAGAAAAACACTGCCATATGCATTCTGCTGTTACCAGTTCTCAAGAATCAACCTAACATATGGAAACTAGGGCATGTTAAAGACGCGCCAAAGCGGCATAGTAGGGTTGACTCGGTGCGTATTAGGGTTGAGAAGGGGCGTCCCTTCCGGACACCCCTAACCCTAATATGGACCGAGTCCGTACAAAATGGCGGCGCCCGTTCCACATGGGCGCCGCCATCTTGATGTAGTGGATGCGTTGCATCCGCACGCCGCATATGATGCTGTGAGTGCACCATTGGCGCCTTGTGGCGTCATAATTGCGCTGCAAAGAGAAGCGCCATTTTGGCGCTTCTTATTTGCAGCATGGAAGAGCCGCACGGTTTGGCTGCTGCGGCTCCTTTGTGGTGCAACCGGCAGTGGCAGCAGAGCGCCGCTTCTCGGCACTCTGTAACTCGCCTGAATTACTTTTTCCAATGAATTCCCTGCCAATCCTTCTAAAATTCTGGAACAGTTTCAGTGTTCTAAGTATCCAGCCCAATGATTGGAAACTGATTGATTTCTCTCTATCCAATACCTTCATTGCTAACATATTTTTAAAAGTGCTAATTGAGGTTTTTTTAAACACATGACACTAAAATCACCTTCTAATATTAACAAGTTCTGTTAATATTCTGACTGCATGATACATGTGATTTCTCTTCCAAAGTCTCCTTGGCATTAATAGCAGTCATATGCCACACCTTAAATGTGAGAATGAAAATGTGTTTTGTTGTGTCACATTAGCAAGCACCTTTGATCTGACTCACAGACTGAGCAAATTTTAATCCAAACTAAACTCTTCAATGAGAACCTCCCCCTGCAGTTGCATATAGCCAGTGCGGTATAATGGTTTAGGTGTTGGAATAGGACTCTGGGAGACCAGGTTTCAAATCCCAGCTTGGCCATGAAACCCACTGGGTGACCTTGAACAAGTCACACTCTCTTAGCCTCACAGCATGGCAATGACAAACCCTATTTTAAGAAACTTGCCAAGAAAACTCTATGATAGGTTCATCTTAGGCTTGGCATAAGTCTTGCTGTAAGTCGGAAATGAACTGAAGGCACACAACAACTATATGTATATATATATATATATATATATATATATA
>NC_056527.1:43722177-43723682 GCF_019175285.1 Sceloporus undulatus | reverse complement strand
CCGTCCGGCGGCGCGGCAGTGGCCCCCAGCAGCAGCAACACAGTCCTTGGGGGCGGGCAGAGGCGGGACGCTCTTTGAATTCAGTTTGCAGCAACTGAAGTAAACCCAGGATGAAGTGGGTATCTGGGTGAAGGAAAGAGAAAGCATCTGAAAAATTGATGATGGAGGATTAACAGGGATTGGCCTTGTCCAATTGGGATAGTTGGAGGATATGTCATAGTGTTCTGTTTTATTGACTTTAATTGTTTAGTTTTTTAAAAATCAATGGCCTGTTACAGACTGCCAAAATAAAGCTGCTTCAGGTCTCTTTGGAGGTATGCTATTTAAATTATGCATGGGTCCTAAGAGTCCAGAGGTCGCGCCAAAGCCACACTCCATTCCTAAGCACTGGAGTGCAGCTTTGGTGCAGTTTCCGGATTCTTCGCAAGCATGCATCATTTAAACAGCATGCCTCCAAAGAGACCTGAAACAGCTTTATTTTGGCAGTCTGTAACAGGCCAATATGTTTTAAATAGTTTTAATCGGATGAATAGTTTAATTGCAAATAACTTTTTCTATGTATTAACTTAGTTCTATGTGTTTTTATTTCTTATTTGCTTTGACTTTTGTAAGCCACTTTGCATCCCAGTGAAAGAGAATAAGAAACAGTACAGATACTAATATTAATTTTATTGTGTGCCTTTATGTCATTCTCAACCCTAAGGCACACAACCTAGCTATCATGAGGTTTTCTTGGCAAGATTTGTTCAAAGGAGGGTTGCATTTGCCCTCACCTGAAAGAATGTGATTTGCATCAGCGGTTTACAGACCGCCCCTTTCGGGCGGCCTGTTTCTGCCCCTTTCCCCGCCGGATCGGGGCCTCAGCTGCCACAGTGGCAGCCTCTGAGGCCCTGATCCGCCACTTTCCAGGCCGCTTCCCCATGGCCTGGAAAGGGATGTCCTTGGGGCTTCATGCCCCAAGGACACCCGATGGCTGCGAGGACAAAGAGAAAGGGGCCGCTTGGCCCCTTTCTGCTTTGCGTTGCTGACGCAGCCGTCTAAAGGCTGCGCCAGCGACGCAAAACTGGAAGGAGCTCCGAAACGGAGCTCCTTCCGGTGCCACAGAAAGGGCGCCCGAGGCGCCCTCATGCGGCACCAAGACATCACTTCCGCACCGCCCCATTTGGAGGCGGCGCGGTCATGACGTCGCAGTGGCGGCACCCATGTAGAATGGGCGCAGCCATTATGTGCGTGCTCGGCACATACTAGGGTTAGGGTGTCCGGAAGGGACGCCCTTTCCTAACCCTAGTACGTGCCAAGCACGTAGTTTTGGCACATGTGGAACGCGCCATAGTCACTCGATGGTTTTTCATGCTTGTGTAGAAATTCAAACCCTGGTCTTCAGAGTTGTAGTCCAACACACTCATACCACTACACCACCCTGGCTGTACTAATACTAATACCAGTACCAATAAATATAATATGCTGAACTATATTTACTATGCCAAATACTGTATTTTCCTACA
>NC_056527.1:43708575-43722152 GCF_019175285.1 Sceloporus undulatus | reverse complement strand
ACTGGGAAAAAGATAAGAGTTTTTTCCTGTGCGCTGCTTTATCACTCACCATCATCTTACATTCAGTGGAAAGCATGTAGATATCCCATCTTTCGTTGTTGTTTTTTGGGGGGCAACTACAATTATAAGTCTTTACAAAATTTTAAAAAACACACAGCATAATCAAAAACATACTTCAGAAATCGTGATCAGACATCATAACATTAACACACAAATATACAACTCACCCCAAAGCTATCTAAAATTGAGAAGCTATAGAATAACACGGTTTTACCTAAAAAGATATCCAAAGTCAGCTGTGTAGTCTGTATCTGCATGAAAAGGACTAGTAGCACTTGAGGCGAGGCAACTGCTTCATGCAGGATTAATACTTGGCATGCTTAACGTCATGCCCCACCTAGGGAATCCGGGTTTGAAAATACACGTGATGTGGGTTGAATCTGTGTGTTCACCTGAATTTTGAAGTTTTTCTGGAGTTGCCAAAAAACCTAAAACTCAATGACTCTGGGTTTCTTTCAGTTTCCTGAAAGATTCCATTATAGCTGTGTGAACAACCGATGCAGACGTGGCGTTTGGGCAGTTTCTGGGGGTGGGACTTTCGGCAGAGTTTCCAGGTCAAGGAGCACACAAAGTGCCCGCAAGGGCCAGAGGGAAGTCTGCAGGCGGGAGAGGATCTGCACAGGCCCCAGGAACACCCACACGCCTGGAATGGCACCCACATGGCCCAGGAGCTCTGTGCAGGCCCAAGAAAGCTCACGAGGCCCCGGAGCTTTCCACAGGGCCAGGAGCCCCGTGAGGACCGAAGCAGTGCTGAGGGGGGAGCTGACCAGGTACAACCCCCCTTCTAGGGTGTTCATCGGTGGAGTCCACACACCCTCCCACACCTGCCAGTGATGCTATGATGCAGACAACCCGGGATAAATGGATAAAACTCGCAGTCTTCACGTTTTCCAGTATATCCTATCATCCACTCCATGCTATTCACAGTGCTGACACGTGTGGGAACAGAACTGCACAGATGCCTGAGATGTGATTCAATAAAAAATGGTGTGAACAACAAATCGGGAGTGTTAAGTGAGATTATTGCATAGTGTGTGTTGTAAAATAAAATGCATGGATAACCCAGATAGCCTCAGTGAACAAGTCAGAAGCTATGAATTAATCTATGCAAGTTGCACAATCTGGGTAATGTTTACACCTCTGCTTTGAAAAAAAGAGGAAAAAGGTTTCATCATATTTTCTCTTACAAGCAGCAATGCTTTAATGAATGGTGGTGTGCTGTGTGTGCGTGGTAAATGTTTTGTAGAGCCAGCAAACTGTTGGGCTGATCTAACATGGTGTTAAAGAGAGATTCGGGTGAGCTTACGTTCTCGGCCTCTTTGGGACAGATGAGGTAGAGAGAGCTGGTTTCGAACCAGAATTGGATCCAGGGCAGCTGGCCCACCCTTCCACTGGAGAGAATGAACAAGGAGCTGTAAAGTACACGACCACATGAAAGACCCCTGCTGACACAAGCAGCTGCATGTCAAGTTTCTGACTTTCTTGATTTGCAATCTCAAAAAATAGACTGTTGAAGGGTCTTGGAGAAAGCGAATAATGTATTCTTCTGAGAGTTGAGGCATGGTTTGCTGTAGAGTCTCCTCTCTCTCTCTCATACACACCACACATGCCCACACCTTTCAGGCAGACTGTTCCATCAGGCCTGGTGATCTTTTCACCCCAACACTTTGGGGAACGCAGGGGAGGAGGGCTTGAGAAATAGGTCATTATAATGGCAAATGGGCAGTCACCTCAGTAGACTATTTGACAACAGTGCGTGGACAATTTACCGACTAATAGTCACCATTTATAAAAATTCTGGCAAATAGAGGTGTTTGTGGGAGTTTTATTTTGGCTGAATAAACACTCTTAGTATAACATGTTACTGGCTCTCTTACCAAAATAATGGTAGTTGCCAAACCCAGTTGCATTCAACAGATCTCTACTTTGGGAGGGGGGGGTTGCTGACTTGAAAAGACTTACCTGAGTGTATTTTACTGATATACTCCAGTTAATCTTTTATTATTATTATTATAAGAAGTCAACATGAAACTGTTTTTTTTAATGAGCATTCCACAGGCATCCATAAAAATATCATTCATCTCTGTCCAGTGGCAGAACTGGGGATCTTTAATGACATTTCAGAAACAGATAGAACTCTTTTTGATAATGACATGTAAGGAACCGGAATGGGAGGCTTGGCTGGCAGGGATTTTGTCACATGGTGGAGGCTTTCTTGTTTAAGCAGGGCCTTGTTTTATGGTTTTTATCTAATGTTTCATCTGCTGCATCTGTCTTTTTCATTACATTATTGTTGCTGTTTTTGAATTTTGTTGTATTTCATTATTGCTTTTAATTGCTATTAGCTATTCTTGCATGAAAGCACCAGAATGATGGGATATAGGTTTTTCCAGAAAAAAGTGCATTTTTAATCAACAGAAAAATGTATAATGATTTCAAGGGGAATATGACTGCTCCATAGAAATCTATGTTAAGGTCTATTCACCAATTTTTCTCATAAGCCCCAGACTTGATTTTCTTAGATTAATGTGAAAGGGCAAAGCACTGTGTGTGTGTGAGTGTGTGTGTGTGGGGGATACCTTGCTCCTAGAGACAGGCAAATCTGTCAGTTATATTTTCTTTTAGATTCTCATTTGAAGTTCCATCTGTCCTGAATGTGAGGTTTTTTTTTTTTTTTAAAGAAGTTTGTTTAAGAACTTCTTAACACAGTGTTGTCCTTGCATACAGTATCTGGCCATAGTCTTACAGTAAGATGCTTCACAGCATCTGCCACTCTCCATCAGCCACTACTATAGGATAGGAGGGAAGAATGTGTCATAATTCTCCCATGGTAGAACTTTACCATATGTCAACTGATGCACGAGGTCAGCTATAGTTTCATAAGAACTCTTACTGTTTGATCAGTTCTTTCTCCAGTATGATTTTGAGGTTCTGCCTCCTCCTCTGCTTTGTTCATAATGCAACAAAATGGGATAGAACTGCCAACCAAAGGAGGCAGAATGCCATCAATAGATATAACCCCACCCATTTCAAGAAGAAACCATACACATTAATGAAATGACTGTTGTCATTCATTATTTTTTGTAGAACACAATGCTAAAGTGCATCATACTAGATTTTTTTTAAAAAAATCTAAAAAGTATTGTTGGTCATTAATTGGCTCAGACAGTTACCCTTTTTTTCTGCAGAAGTACTATTTACAAAAATATTAACTTCTTATCTTATTAGAAGGTCTGTGCCTGGCTAATAGGATTCTTCCTTCAGACAGACATACCTTCAGCAATGTCATGCTTTCTGAATGAAGGACAGAGGAAGAGAAAACAAATTTGCAACCTTGGCAAAAATGTTTTTAAAAATATGAAAGTACAAAACACTGCAACCTATATAATATGGAAGCTAATGCCAAAGTTTACAAGGCATCTAAAGATGCCATTCACTTTCCTTGCTAAAGAAACAAGTATAAAACCCTCCAAAAAGCAGCCTTGAAATAATAAACAAAAGAAAATCCTGACATCCAGGAACTCCTTGACTCACTGGGGCAATTCATTTGCAGGGAAATACCAGGGTGCTACCATTTTCCTATGTGCTGTCTATGTCTTTTTTCTGGAGATCCATGTGGTAATTTTATAGACCTCAGGAGATGGACAATCAGCATCCAAATGGAGAAGTCCTCTCCTCAAAAGGATACAGGCCTCACTCAAGTCCAGCTGGGAGGATTAAACTAAACAGCATGAGGTACTCCAGCAGTCTGATGCATCCCAACCCACTCTATGTTGCAAGACAGTTTGGTTGCCTGGTTCTGTATTGCCCAATTTGTGCAGGCAGAGTGATCAGATGTCATTACCACAAAGGAGGACAAGGCATGGCCAAATAAAAGCTTAAAAAACACTGCTATAAATATAAATTCATTTCATAGTGTTTATTTGCAGCCACACATACTGTATTTTATTAGGTATTCAATCACATTTTTCTGATGAACTTCTCTTCCTTAACATGCCTTGTTGGTTTGTAATATACTTATAGAACTGTGAGCAAAACAAATGCTTCAAATTGTACTTTACCAACAACAAAACCTTGACTGAATCTAACTATTCCTTTCAATTGTCTATTGTATTGAAACTAATGGAAAACACCTTTCAGCATCTGTATTGTTCTTCTTAGTCATGCTCAAAATGGAAAATATTTTGGATACCATCCTGGACAGAATGTTGAAATGTAGGACATGTTCTGGAAAAGGAGAATGTTTGGTTATCCTGTGCACAGAGTTGTTTATTGATGTAATAAATGCATTTTTTGTCACGGTTTTGCAGGATATCGTGGGACCAATCCAGCTTTGTGCTAGGAGAACTGTGTGCGTATCCTACCCCTCCTTGATGTGAGGGGCCTTTTGACTTGGTTGGCTAACATGGGTCTTTTGACTTTCTCATTTCCAGGTGGCAATGAAACTGCACATTAGCAGATGTCCATGTGGAATCCAAGATGTCCAAGGGGCCACTCCTTGGTAGACATATAGGATGAATGTGGATCTATAAGAAAACAACAGGTTGCCTGATTCTTGGATCTTTGCCTTATGTCAAGACAAGCTTATGCAGTGGAAATTAATAAAATTGTGGCCATGTTTTCTCTAGTTATTATATGTATTATGTTTGCATCCCTGTAACTTCATCTGACTATCTAAGTAGATATACAAGTAACAAAATATAATGGGGAGAACTGCAAGTGTGGAGTACAAGGTGCTGATGTGGCTAATACAGCTTAAATTAGTAATGACTGGGATTCACTATTTCCTTGGGACAGGTACTAAGTATTACCCTAGGTCAACCTTCAGAGCTGGAAATAATCTTCCACAGTCCTATATATACAGGGTCCTCTCCATTCACAGCTAGAAGACCTGGCAACAGCTATCATCCAGAGAGCTGTTCTGATTATATGGAGATCACTGCCACAAGGAAACAGAAACCAGCTCACATTTTGTGTGTGTGTGAATCTGTTCATCCCTATCAGTGTAGCCCTAAAGCTGTTTGGTATTAAACAGAGATACAACGGGAGAAAGCAGACATTGCAGCATTAAGCTAGCAAACCACATCACACACCCCATTCATTTTTAACAAGTATCTTGTGCGTTTAAGTTGTGGCAGCTTCAAATCTGAATATGCCTTGCCGGTGGAACAGATGATCATTCCTTCCCGCAGAATGTATGCCTCTTGCCACAGTCTAGAAGCTTCATAATCTACTATCAGCATGGCCAAATAAGTTCCTCTCATACAGCTACTTTTCCTTGGAAGACTGCCAATATGTGGAAGACAAGTTGTGGGAGAGGCAGAGCTCGCAGGGATGGGGAGTAGGTGGGTTGGTGGGGGATTGGACAAACCAAACAACAAAAAGGGAGGAAGGAGTGAGATGGAGGGAAATTGAGGTGGCTAATTCATTTCTAGTTTTTTTTCCTCCTGCGGTTAAAGCCCTAAGAGATAATTTATTACATATTTTGATGATGTTCCAGCTGGCAGCAGGGAGAGTATGATCTGTTTATTAATTTGATTAGTCTACTTATTTATCGGTGGAAGGCTTAAGGGTGCAACCGCAGGGCATTTGTGCCAGTTTCTGCAGCTGGGCTTTTAGGAAAATGTGGCTGGGCTGTGTGTGGAGAAAGTCTTTTCACCCTTGCTGCTCTGACAGTGTGTGTCCAGGGCTGTTTCCCAGCAGATGTCTTTGATGTGGAAGAGCCTAATTGTGGAAGAACCTTGAAAAGTAAATCATATACAAGACAAGTGAAATGTTCATACTTTTGGACAGATTTCTAGTGATGTGCATATTTCTGAAAAGTCACTTACAACTACCTATATTTCAAATGAGGGTGGAGACTTTTATGGAAAGAAAATGGGATGGGATCTAGGAAGTGACATTTCTCCCCCAGGCCTTTCTAACTGATTTATTTTCTTTAGACCTATCAAAATATTTTAAAAGCCTCCCAGTTGTTGATCAGTATTGCTTGTGTCCTATTCCAATGCAATGCCAGAATTAAGTAAACCCAGGATAATGGATGAAGAATGTACCTCTTTTGCACTAGGATGGCACAATTCAGCTCATAGCTTTAAAACAGTAATATAAATAGGAGAGATATCTCCCCCATTTTTGAAGAAACAGAGGACACAGGCTTGGAAGAACTGAATGTCAAAACACCTTTTAAAAGTTTGTGTATAGCATGGCTGGTCTCGGTTTAATAGGTGTATCCTTTACATTCTTCATTTTTAAGAACTGGGAATAAATTTTGCCCTATTCTGGTGTATCTAAGCAGTTAGAACAGCAATGCAAAAAAGTGAAAGTGTGACACCTCTGATGGTTACAAGTCCAAAATACACAAACCAGACAGTCTAATAGGAGTCATGGGGTGAAGGGGGAAGAAGAGGACATTGGTGGGGGCATGATTGTGCTTTGCAAGTGTTTTACTGGGCACACTGATGCTCTGTAAAATGGGTGGAAGACCGTAGGTGTGACAATGTGGCTGATCAAAGGTTCAGCCATCCAATAGGATGACATCAAGATAGCAGGCAGTTGCTGGCAGTGTGTTTGTGCACATACATGTTGTGGAGGTGAAAAAAAAATTACCCAGAAGCATGGCTTGATGCCATGCTATGTGAGCAGGCCATTATTATTATTATTATTATTATTATTATTATTATTATTATTATTATTATTATTATTATTATGCTTTATTTATAAAGCGCTGTAAATTTACACAGCGCTGTACATACCATCTTTTTAATTGGACGGTTCCCTGCCCTCAGGCTTACAATCTAAAAAGACTCGACACAAAGGGAGTGGTGGTGGGGAAGGGGCCTCTCAGTAGGATAATACATATAAAATACATAGCATATAGGAAATGATTCAATAAAACAGACAACAAAAGAACATCAAATAGCAAGTGACATTATGGCATGCCTGGGAACGCTTCTCTGAACAGGATGTCTTTCAGCTCTGTTTTTTTAAGCTGGTTAAGAAGTGATGGCTCTTGCCGCGGGGGAAGAAGGTTTCCAGGAGTGAGGGGCAGCGAAGTGCAAAGGGGTGAATCCGGGATGGGGCAGAGGAAATCCTGGCTGTGACAGCAGGCCTTGACTACCAGAACTGAGGGCCCCTGGTGGGAAGGTGAGGAGAAAGAAGGTCTGACAAGTAAGGAGGGCCAGTCCAATGGAGGGCTTTAAATGTCGACAGCGGAGCTTATACGGATACGAAAGGAGGGGAAGCCAGTGAAGGGATGCAACACCAGAGAGATGTGGTCAGAGCGGTGGATGGAAGTGATAATGCGTGCAGCTGAATGCTGGAAAGAGATTAAAGGACGGAGGTGAGAAAGAGGAAGCCCAGCCAGGAGAACGTTACAGTAATCAAGTCGGAGATCACTAGGCATGGACCAGGATCTTGGCAGTAGAGGCGGAGAGATTATGTCGGATTTTGGCAATATTGTACAAAAAGAATCTACAAGCCTTGGCTGTGGTCTGGATCTGAGGGATACACGACAAGAGAAGAATCAAAGATAAAACCAAGACTGCGGGCTTTCGGACTGGTTGAATAGAAAGTTGTCCACAGAAGCAGAAAAGGAATGTTGAAGGGTGGGCTTAGGAGGAAGACAAGAAGCTCCATCTTGGGACTGTTGAGTTTCAACACCACTGGTGCATCTACTGCGAGACAGCTTTTTGCGCCGCCTTGGAGCTGCCAGTGTGGCCAGTGAGGTTTTCAGCCACTTCGGGAAAATGCAGGGTCTGAGCCCCTCGTTTTTCCTGCCCCTCACTTCTGGGCACTATATTTTCTGGTGTTACTAAATAAAGCTGGAAATCATTAATGTATAAGAAGCACTGACTCAAGACTTATAAGATTCATTTGTTATGTAACATTTGACTTTATAGGAAAGGGTTTTTTAAATTAGCAATATTGAAATAGATTTGAGGTGATGGAATGTGACATATAAGTATACAGACATAGATATTTGTATTGTCCTGGGTCTCTCTGTTTGTTTCTTCTTTCTGTATTGAATAAAATATATATTTTTAAAAGACTGTGAAAATAGGTTTTCTTTACTTTACACTGTCTGCATATGATTTTATTCATGTCAGGTCCTCCGGCAATTAAACTATGTATATGTTGGGTATGAAAAACCTCTTTTTGAAGAAATCAACCCAGCAAACCTAGATAAAATCCTGAAATTTAAATAAGCACCAAACGGCTATTGGAGTGAGCGACCAGGAATGTAAAAAAACTACATTTCAAAAGCAATCTTATGAGTGGAACAAGTTTTAGTTTATTGTTGTAATTACAGGCTGAGCCTCCCTTACGCTTGGAACAGAACTGATTTGGATGGTTTGGGGGGATGTTTTAATACTGTATTTGCAAATTCATACATAATGAGATATCTTGGAGATGGGACTTAATCTAAACACAGAATCATTATGTTTCATATACACCTTATACACACGCCTAAGGGAATAGGAGACACATATTTTAAATATGTTTGCAAAATGAAACAAAGTTTGTGTACAATGAACCACAGAATGCAAAGGTGTCACTATCGCTGAAGGTCCCAATAGTCCATATTTTGGAATTCTGGATAAGAGACTCAGCTTGTAGCCATTTTAAAGTTACCTAAGGAGCATTTTAGGGGAATTTTTGATAAGAGTATTATATTTTATGCTGTGGTATATTTTTATAACACTCACTAAGGGTTCTCTGCTTCTTTAAAAAAGTGGGTATAAAGCATGAAGTACAAAAAATGGTGCAATGAGTTACAATGATGTAAAAAATTACTTTTAGAAGGGGTCGTTCTAGCATTAATAAATTTCACAATTAACCCCCATTTGTAACAGTTTGCAGCAAGAATAAGTTTGAACAGTTATATGCATTTCCACTATAAATTTTCTTAAAACATTTTAACAAATATATTCTGGAAGTCTGAGTGGCTCACCCCATGATCTGTCTTGTTCTCTGTGTGTATCTCTGAGGCTCATCTTTGTTTTTGGGATTTGTCTTCCAAATCACGCTGAACCATGAGTCTGTATGACACATGATTCTACTATTACTGAGGACGCATATCAACATTTTATAAATTTTTCCCTTTTCTCACTGCAACCATATTGAATAGTTTTGTGCAAGTGAAGCTTATAATTACTCATATAAATCAGCCCAGTGTGGTATTTCTTGTGATCTCTTTCAATAGCCTCTCTTGAGGATAAGAATCCCATCTGCTTCACTCCATTCAGGCTAATTGAAGGGCACTGACTTTTCAAAATGGATTCATTAATGACTCCACTGCACACGTTCTCAAAGTTTGTCACAGTGAGCCTCTTTAAGTCAAGGAGGAAGGCGCAGTGCCGAGAGGGGGGAGAAAATAAAGAAAGTACATCTGGGCCATTCCCAGATGCAACTCACGATCATTTCACACAATATGTACACCATGTGTAGGGGAAACTTCAACTGCCATATGGCTGTTCCATGCAGCAAGTCATTTTGTGCACATCACAGCATACTGAGAGAGTGCACGGCCATCCCTGAACTCAAAGGGTTTCCTTGTGTTTTACCAGACTATGATGCATGGCAATGGCAGAACAGCTGAGGGTGATTACTGTGTGTAAACACCATACTGTGACAATTTGTGCTGTGGCTTTTAGCAACCCAAAAACCAGCATGGTTTGAATGTTGGACTAGGACCCTGGAAGACCAGGATGAAATCCCACTTCAGCCATGGAAACTCACTGAGTTATCTTGGTTAAGTCACATTCTCCCAGGAGATTATGAGATTTGGGGGGGGGAGCCAGGAATAAAAGGCATACTCACGGCGAGTTTGCGCTGAAGATTTTCAGATGATGTTGTGCTTATCCAGGATTTATCCCATTAAGATCCAGGAATGCTCCAGCAACAAACCCTTCATGGGGAAGTCCTAGGAATAGTTTAGTTGCAGGATCATTCCTGAATCTTCACGGGATAAGTCCTTGATGAGCATGATGTCTCTGAAAATCTTCAGCGTGATTGAGTGATTATGCCAGGAGTATGCCTTTTACTCCTGGCATTTTTTCACCATCTGATAATCTCCTCAGTCTTAGAGGAAGACCATGGCAACCGCCCCCCTCTGAAAATATCTGACCAAGAAAGCTCCATGTTAGGGTTACTATAAGCAGGGGTTGATTTGAAGGCACATTACAACACAGCAGCACCCAGGCAATATGGTCACCTCATTGGCTCATGCCTGGATGTTTTCACTTGCACACCAAAACTGCCACTACCTTCTCCTCCTCCTCCTCTTTTATAAAGTTTAAATAGAACATCTGAAAATGCATACAATACAAAAAATGAAAATATAGTTAAACTAACCATGGAATTAAAAACAATTAAAATGACAATAAGAAAACAACAAATAAACATTACAACAAAGAAATAAAAAATAAACAAAATGAAAGGCCCTTGTGCCCGAACCATCAGCCATTAAAGCCTGCTGAATCAACAGGATTTTGTGCCTATGAAAGGATAGCAAGGAGTGTGCCAATCTAACCTCTCTAGGAAAGCTGTTCCAGAGCCTGGGAGCAGCCATCAAGAAGGCCCTCTCCATGATCCTGTGGGGTGAATGGTGGGAGTGGCTGGAAAGAAGGGCCTCCCCAGAAGATCTCAAATATTCCGCATGCTTATATGGGAGAATATGGTTCTTCAAATAACCTGGATCAAAGCCTTATAAGATTTTATAGGTCATAACCAGCACACTGTGGCCTTTTGGGGTCTTCTGCATGAACCCCATTCTCAGAGCAGTCATGCTAGTTAAAATAAAATGGGAACATACCACTTTCAAGGCAGCCATCACTGCACCTGCTCTCAATTGCACAACCAGGGCTGCACCATGCTCTCTTCCTGGCTCTTCCTTAATTAACTCCCCCCCCACCACCTTATGCCATACCCAGTATGCACTTAGTTTTTGTATTGTTATTTCCCCACTTTTTCAGTGAATTCTGGAGCTCTGTTACTGTGAATGAAGTAAAAAGAAATAGAAAGAAAAGAAATAGAAATAGAAAAATAAAGGTAATCAGGAACAGTGAGGGAGAGGGGCAACAGGGAAGTGGAGGGGACACTGACACCAAATGACTCACAATTGCACAACTTCCTGGGAGCAATATTTTACACTTGGGTGATTGTGTGCTTGCCAGGTCATTGGTGGGTTTCCCCTATCAATGAAAAGGGATGGGTCAGGATCAGCAGAGCTAGGTATCATAGGCATTGTTGTGTGATGAGTATATCCAATGCCTCTTCTTTCTTGATGTAATCACGGCTTAAAAGCTGCACAGTGTAGTAATGTCCTTGGACTTCTCTCTGCCTCCGACATGCTCCATTAGGGCCAGACCAAGATCATTTGGTGAAAGCAACAAAGGACAAATTTCATGTACAGAAGCTAAGCAGACTGATTTGTCACCCAATACCTCTGGACGGTATCAGGCTGTGGAAATCTAGTTATCTTTCTCTATGAGTTTTGCATAGAGTTCTAAATGATGCGGAGAGCATTATCCCTATGTCTAGAGCATATAAATATTTTCAAAGCTCCCCTTGTAGATATGCTCCGAAAGCAGAGATGCTGAGAAGAGGAAGGACTGCAAGGACTTGTGGCAAAGGCTGTGGGCACAACTTTGTCCTTTCTCTTAGGGTTACTAACTATAACAGAGAGAATTATTTTATGACGCTTTTGTGTCTTGTATAAGTAAATACTGTCTGCTCTAAAGCCACTGTGGTTCACATTCTATGACATCTCAGCAGAGGTTGGAAAAATTAGAGTCCCAACTTCCAGAATCTCCTAGCCAACATGAACATGGGAAATGCTGGCTATGGGATTCTGGGAGTTGTACTACACAAAAGTAACATTGTCAAGATGTTTTTAGAGCTCAGTCCATGTTGACACCTCTGCTTCTCCCTGTGATCTAAACAGGTTTCTACAATCTTATTATTCTTTTCAGGCTTGATTTAAAACAAATGTAAGTGTGTCAACAGATTATTTTATTAGTTTTTCAATACAATGCTTCAGCACACCTGTAATCCCATTCCTTGCCACTAATTTCATATACATTCTGCGTCTATAAATATTAAGGCCATATGTAGGGTTTTTTTCTGTAAAAAAGTAAAAGATAGCTTGAAAGAAAAATAAATATGCAGGTAACATGAATGCCAACTCGGCTGCTGCCATTTAATTTTTGAGTGAACATTTTAAAATTTTAACAGCCTAATGCAAAGGGAAATAAGAATCTTAAACCCACTTTAAGTAGGTATTAATTTAAGGAAGAGAAAGAGCACAAAATTTAGATATGCAGCTATGCTAAGGACCAAATTTTTTCTCGTCTTTTCAAATCAATAGATACTTATTGTATTATCTATTAGTAGTGTTCCTAACAACACTAAACTCAAAGGGACATATCAAAATATCATAAATTAGATTTTCTCTTCTTTGAGAAGAAGGATCAACCCTCCATTTTATTACTGGTCATGTGACAAGCAGCAAACTAGGTAAACAAGCAAACAGGATTTCAGAGAGAAATTATTTTTGACTAGAAGCTTTCTCGTTTTATATTTTTTTAAGCAAATAAAATATCAGTGGAAATACACATTTGTAGAATTCAACCTTCAAACTGAAATTACTGTGCCAAGCCACAGAAAGATGGATTACAACCTGTATGCAAAATAATCACACATTTTCTAATAATGGACAACATTTTTCAATACTGATTTTTACAATACGCTCTTATTTGGCAAACCAATGTCAGTCCAAATGCTGGTATTTGAGGGGATCTTGGAGCTCTTGTTCTATAGCCATAACACTGAACCCAATTAAAAATATCTGGGAGTAAACCTGCAAAAGATTGATCCAGCCTTATTGCAGATTTGGAGGATTATTTATGACAGGTCTTCCAATGACAGATCTCCCAGTGGTGCACTATGGACATGCTGAATAAAATGCTCCTAATTGGTATCGGCACAGGCCAGAATATTCTGAAACTGACCTGACTTCCACCATTATCTGGGCCTCTCTGTCGTGAGACTGGGTAGCTTTTTGCACATGCATCATGCTGCGCCGCCTAGTGTGACCACTGCCACAGGCATTCACTATGAGGTCAGAATAAGGCACCTAGCATAGATCACAGAGCTGGCCACCTCATTCTAACCTCAGAGCAAGTGAGTTGCCACAGTGGCAGCTACGCTCGGCATCACAGGAGGCTTTGCATGCAAACAGCCACCCCCCCCCGGGTCTGGGAAGATCTGGAGCAAACAGGACATTTTAAAAAACCATTCTATAGGGGGGGTATACCATGGGAATGATCTGGCCAGACATCGTGCAGACTGTTCACAACAAGACTAAGGTTTGGGCCGTGTGTCATTCTAGACTGTTTGCCAAAAGGACAGGGGGAGGACATTTTATTTGGCCTTTGCAGACATGGCCCTATATACATAGTGCCTCAACCATCTTTTCCTGGAGCTTGCATCCATTGCTCCGGGTCCTAGTCTGTGGC
>NC_056527.1:43706962-43708475 GCF_019175285.1 Sceloporus undulatus | reverse complement strand
AAATATGTACTTTAACTGTCTCTCATATAAACATACACACACACCATCAAGGGAAAAATGGGATAACTACAGCACAATTATCTGAGGGATGATGGGAGAATCCATTTCTCTGCCACACGCATGAGGCTGTTGGCTGGGGACAGCTGAACAAACAACTTGCAAAAGTCGTTTAGAAGACAGCCAACAAGTTACACCCATAATTTCATCTCAGTTAAGAAAAACAACTCACACTGGTGAGAGGCCTGAGGTTGATTTCCCAGCCTCTAACTTACAAAGTGTCAAGATGCACTTTAGGTACCACCTTGCTGATTTATAGTACTCAAGATGATGTCCACCCAAACAAGCAAATTCTGTGTGAAATTATGCAAAGCCATTATGTTTCCTTGGCAATACTACTGTATGCGAAACAGAAAAACGTTGATACAGAATGGCTTGATAGAATAAGATTAACTATTTTGATAAATTCATTATTTGTAAAATGTAAGAAACTAAATATTAAATGAAGAAAGGTGACAAACTGAATTGGGGAAAAAAGCCACTTTTTCAAATGGATCAACATCTTTGGCACAAGGCCACTTTGGTTCAGACTGCTTTGGAAAATAGGCAGAAATGGTTGAAATCTCCCTGAAGAAAGCCACTTTGTCTCAGGCTGGTGATTCATGCAAAGAAAACACAGATCCATAGAAACTAGGATCTCTCTGATGCCCAGTTTTATGTGGTCCTATATTTAATGGGTCCTATAGGATGGAAATACTATTCAAAAATATTTGCAAAATGGTTTAAAAACATGTTGTGTTGTAAACACATACTGAAGAGAGGAATCATGGACTGACGAGAATCTGCACAGGTTAGGACTTATTCTGCACATGGTTGTTTTGAACAGAAAACAGTGCTTTCTTTGCAGAAAACAGATTTTTTTTGGTGCAGAAAATACTGTAATTGGAGATTTATTCTGAACAAAATTCAAACATGTTTGATTTGCACAGAAAACCATATTTTCTTCCTTTGAGCAAGGGAATAATTACATCCCTTATCTTGCATTGGGAGAAAAGTAGGATAAAAAGTAGGCTGTAGATCAAATAATAAATAAATAAATAAATATTCAATCATGCCATTCCCCTTGCTCTCTGAAGTGGTGTGGTCAAAGAATGGTACCACACAATGAGCTATTCACCTGGAAAGTGTTTACATAGGTAAATCTCAATTGTTACATACAATAATGTTGGTGGTTACCTACAAAGATTTAGTGTACTTTAGAGATTTAGGCCATCCAGAAGAGAAAGGGACATAGATATGGCCAGGGCCATAGTTCAATATCAATTTCTGAAGAAATGCCATAGCCATCTGATCCCCTGGCTCCCCATCCAGGAGGAACATATAATATAGTTAGTGAACAACACATTATGTTTAAGAAAACTAAGGAACCGAAATGTTACAACTTTCCCACCCAAACACATATGTGAAGCTATAAAATGAAATATTAACAACACAGCAAACTAGCAGCTGGCTCAGC
>NC_056527.1:43696925-43706862 GCF_019175285.1 Sceloporus undulatus | reverse complement strand
GGTGGTGGTGGTGGCACTACTACTGTCGCCCCCTCCGCCCCCAACGACAGCACATCCATAGCAGCCGCAGCCTCTGTGGAGAAAGCAGAGGAGGAGGAAGAAGAAGAGGAAGAAGAGGAGGAGGAAGGAGAATAACCCTTTGGGGTGCCCACTCCCTGGAGCAGGCTCCCTGTTCTTCTGTATGCACGTGACTGTTGTAAAAAATCCCTCTCTCTCTCCCTAAAAAAATATACCATGAAAAATACAAGAGACCCTTATAATGGCCACATAAGGAGGAGGGATGGGGGGAGAATAAGATTGAGAGTGAGAGTGAGTTCCCTTTCTCTTGCCTCAGAACCATCCTAGAACACCATGCTCTGTGGAAACTAGAAGTAAGTTCTCCACAGACCCTACTACGCTGCCCTGCCTTTTGGCTTTGGCCGCCCAAACCTGTTGTAATTTTTTTTGTGACTAGATAGCTAGATAAGATTTTTACTGGTATTTGTGACAGGAGAAAACATACATATATGTGTGTGTGTGTGTGTGTGTGTGTGTGTATATATATATATATATATATGCGCATGTATACACACACACACATATACATGCATACATGCTCATATATATATATATATATATATATGAGAGAGATGTCCTTACTTGCACACGAAAGGTGTGGGGGAATGAAGTCCCACATAAGTTACCTTCTCTAGATATACTACCTGACTATATATTGGTCCCAATCAATCCCAAAGGGATAAGTGCATTAGGTTCAGACTCAAACTACCTAATTGACGCTGTACTTCCAGCTCCTACTGTGTTTTTGTTTGTTTGTGTGTTCCTTCAAATAACCTGGAAAAGGGTGGGAGGGAGGGGGAGAAATCCTTAAGAAAAAGAGCTACAAAGTGCATAAACCACTACACTCGATACCAGTGTTTCCTACTACCTATTTTCAAGACTACCTATTCTCCAGCTTCACCTACCTATCTCCCAAACGATACTGTATTTTGTTAATGAAGGGGGGAAAGGGGGGAAGACGATATTGATGTGATTTGTTCTTGTAGGACTGAAAGCCTAGAGAAGGAGGCATCAAAGGGAAAATGCCAGGCCTCCTTAGCTCTGATATAGTATTTCACGTGGAGTATTGCTAAGTATAATTTAAAGGTTTCTTTTTTAAAATAAAAATAAAATTAAAATAATATATTTATTCCAGGCTAAGCGGAAAACCAGTATGCTGCAATGTAGGCGTTCTTCACAAGTCTTCGCTAGTCTGAATTTCTCCGGAATTGCGGTGATTGTACAAAGCGACCTCATCTCTTTTTGTATTTAGGTTGCTGGTGGTCTGTTGATGTTTCATTTTAATTGTTTTTTAAAATAAAAATATCCATGATTGTATCTGATGCAAATGTAAGCAACAACAGGAGGAACGAAGAAGAGAATTTAAGGAAGCGGTCATCAACTTGGTGCCCTCCCATCTTTTCCTTCTTCCTACTGTCCCCAAAATAAACTAGGTATTAAAACACCAATAAGGTTAACTACATTTTACACATTAGAACGAAACTTGGGCCTCTTGTTGTCCTGCAACTCATTTTTTTTATTTATAACAAACCATTTTCCTAATCTGATCCAGATTAGGCTCTACCATCCAGTTTTGCAAATCCATGCCATAAATAAATTTGTTAGTCTTTTATGGTGCCACAAGACTCTTTGTTGTTTGTACTCAACTTTGCAGCATGATGCAATGGGTCCGTTTTATGTTTTGTTTTTTTGTTTCTTAAGAGATACACCTCTGTAGAAATCAATTCCACCTCGACACTTTGGACTACACTTTATTCATAAACTGTACATTACAACCCGCTGTGTTCATTGTGAACATTGAGGTATTTCATGTGGAAATTGGGGTGCAGCCGCCGGGCGGGAAAAGGAGTTCGGGAATTCTCTATGGAGGTTCTTTTCCATGTATGGCTCCCCTTCAATGTGTTTTATGTTATACAGAAATAAAAGAAAAAATGCTTGTTGTCAATGGATCTTCTTTCTCTTTGTGTGTATGTGTTACACCCACACAACCATGCACAACTTCTGAGCAAAATAAATAAGGAACCCCCCAACAGCTACCAAAGATATTCCTTAATTTTGCTGCTGCTGATATTTGGAAAGTAAGGCCTGTTTTTCCAATTCGCTCAGAAGATTAACCTCAATGAGGAGCTTTTAAAAGAGACCAGTGAATATATGCGGACAAAAAAAGAAAAAACCCAGCCCTTTCCCAAGGGGAAGGCTTCTCCATGGAGTAATAAAGCAAAAGGTGTGTGATTTTGCTGAATCTAAGTGGCCTCTTTGGTTAGAAATGAGACCCGCACTTAATTCCCCAGTAAATCCAAATTGTGTTCTAAGAGATTTACTTGAGCGCGGATAGGACTGCGGTCTTGGAAAGGGACGAAATGAGATGCTGGTTTTGGTTTTAGCAGCCCTTTGCAAGGCTTTCTCGGAAATCCGCATTTAGGAGGGAGAACGAGAGAGTCCCAATATTACATTTGTCGGATTAAATTCCCTACATTCCCGAACAGAGGTGGGTTAAGGCACACAGTATAGGCCGCATTGGCCGAATAAGAATAATAAAAAATGTAACACGTACACAAACCACAACCCCGGGAATGCTTCCAAAATCTTTCCCAACCAAGATTTTCTTATTTTTCAACCAAGATGGGAGGAAGGGCGGGATAAACCACACTAGAACTGGTTGGTTTCAGGATGAAATTGTAATGACCAGTGTGTAAAGATTAACATAGGTAGTGATGGGGGTGGAAGGGCAGGTTTCTTTTGCTCTGTGGGTAAATGTCTCGGTTTACTACGAGGTGGAGAGAGAGAGAGAGAGAAGCAGGCAGACAGAGAAAGCACAGTCCAAACTGTGGGTCCTTTAAAAAAAAAGCATCTAGGGTAAAATGGCGCCTCTCTAAGTCCTGCCTCTTTCTTAGTGATGAGGAAAGAGGGCCATAAATCCGTTGTTGTTTATGAAAATTTACAACTTTGCAATACAACTTTATGAGTGGTTCCCGTTCTCCATTGGTTGCCGGTGGTCATGTGGATGGTAACCGTGAACATGAACTTTTTTATAATTTCCCTGGCGAGAATAGAGCTGCATTCTTTTGCTCAGCTCCGTCCTGCTTCGGATCTCTCTGGCTTTTCAGTCCTCTTCTCCAACCCCCCCCCCCCAACCCAACCCACCCCCGACAGCCAGCCAGCCAGCCAGCCACCCCCCTGGCTTTCATTTGTCCTTTGTAAGTCAATAGGGAGCCGAAGACGGGTATGGAGGTTCAGTCCAGGCGGCCTCCCAGGACACAGGTCTTGGATGGCAGTCTCCAGTCCCTCCGCCGCCGCCGCCGCCGCCGGAAGGTGTGGCATATTGGATTCAAAGCACTGGAGTGGCAGATTTTCAACTCGCAACCTGGCTAATTTCCTGCTTCTTCTGGCACCAAAAGGAGGGCGATTCGTCTCCGGCTGCAGCCAAAGCGACAGCTGTCAAAGGAAGCAAGGGGTTCATCCGAGCCAGGACCTGGAGGTGAGAAAAGCAGAGGAGACCAGTATGAATGAACAGGCGAACCTTGGCATAGGATACAGGCTGGGATATAACAACCCTCTCTCTGGAAGCAAGACATATATACATACATGCATATGAATGTGTGCTTATGTTGTTATTTGTTTCTATATATATATATACATATCTATATATATGGATCTATATTAGCTGTAGAATATTGAAACCATTTCTACTCTACACACCACATGCATACATATGTGTGTGTCTATTATATATATCCAATATATATCTACCACACACTCACACACCACATATGTATACATGGTGTGTTGTAGAGTAGAATGGTTTCAATATTCTACAGCTAATATAGATACATCCATCCTCTCATCCATATCAGTATTACGTATGTTTAATATGGATGGATGGATAGATGGACTGACTTGATCGATAGATAGACAGATATGCACGTCAGCATACTACAATATGTATGTATGTGTATATATTAGTTGTAGAATATCCATCAGCCCCCAAATCCATTACACCAGGGGAAACCTTAGCTTGCTGGACTTAGCCGCTTGCCTACACACAGAGGCAACCTTCTATAGTTTATAGCTCTCATCTTAACCCTGGTTTAAACGTATTGATTGACAATAGCTGGCATGTATAGACCGAGGGGATTTTTAATTTTTTAAAAAAAGAAACCTTCGAATTAAATGCTGCCTTCTTAGAATCCACGCATTTGAATGCTTATAATGTCCATACTATTGTTTTCGTCGTATGGTGGTAATTGTTGGATTTTTACTTAAAAGATCTTTATTTTATTTTATTTTTTAAATTGTCTATTGAGGTGATGGATGTAAAGAACTGGACAGCACATCGCGTTGTGTATGTGTGTGTTTTAAAGATTTCAGGGAATGATTGATTCCCATAACATCAGTTTGTGTCTCGGACTGGTTAATCTTCACAAATGTGCGTGGTATAATTGTGTCACTGATGCTACTTAATGACTGGGTAATATTATGGCCTTTTAAAAATCTGGAATTGAGCTTTATTCATTAATGATGTTGAAGGCTGAACTGCATTAAGAGCTTAAAATATGGCTTCTTCTTTTTTTTTCCCTCCAGAGGGGAGAATAGATTAATGAATTAACAACATGTGCTTTTAAAAGAATTAAAAAAGAAATGTGGATGAATTAGAAAGGATATTTTCGTAGCAGCCGTTTCGTGTGATCCATCCATTTTGTGATGCTACTTTTTTTGCAAATGGTTTCCTAGGACGAAAAGGTCTGGGCGCTACCTTAAATTATTCCCATATATATTATTCCCATCCTGTTTTGTTAAGATGCGATGTGATTGCTTTGGATGTCCATAAGCGATGGGGTTTCCCCCCTTTTCTCCTCCGTGCTGATAAAGAATTGTGTGTGCATTGCATTGCAGTATCTGCTTGACTGCAACTGCAGTGAATGTCGGGTTATTTATGGCCAATCGGGACGGGGCTCAGTGCTGCCTCTCTGTGGCCGACGGCGGAACTGGGCGCAGAGGGTCAGCCGCCGGTAGAAATAAATAAATACAACCCCGCGGGTGGTTTACCACTGGAAAAAACCCTACAACAACAGCAACAGTAACAAAATAAAGCTGGTTTTAATTGGCCTTCCCATAACCCTTTCCGATGGTGTCAAGATTTAAAAGTTATGTGGGGGAGACATGGGGGGGGGGGGGGATGAGGAAGAGCCATTTCTCTTCGAACCAGTGTTTTATATGGAATTGAATGCAAAGTCGGGCAGCTGGAAGACCCTCGGCTCCTTAATATACTTTCACTCTAAACAATGGATCGATCGTGAGGACTTGTTTGGATTAGCGGCGGCTGGAGAAACGTGGTTGTCTGTTATCCCTCTGAACACGAGTAGGATTTGCAAGTGGGTTTATACCTTCGGAGAAGGGAGCTTTTTAAGCTTAAGAGGGGAGCTGCCCTCTGCACCTGTCTTCTAACTTTGTTTGCCTTATGGATTCGGATGAGTTTGATTTATGGATTTGGATGAAGGAAAGCCAAGGGTTGGTTGTGGGGAAGTGAGGGGGAAAGGAAAGCAATGGGGCGGGTGGGTTGGAAATAGTGGTGATGGGGGACGCCTTCCTATTGTTAAAGTGGTAGCCATACATTTTGGATCCGTAGATGCTGGTATTTGGATAGAATTCGGGAGCTATTCCATGGTTTGCTTTGAAATGGACCTTGCTTCAGAGTAAGACACGTGTCTAAGGGAGTTGGTCTGGATTCATTTAGGAAGGATGAAGTCTTGGGGGAAGTTTCTGTTGGGCTCAAACTAGCAACCAAACAAAAACTACCCAGGTTTACTGTAAACAGACCTTCATAGGTATTATTTTTAAAAGGTTTTTATGCTGCATTTGGAAAAGTCGGAAGGGTTTCGTCCAGCGCTTGTGGTGTTTTCCTCACTATGTATTCGGATTTCATTCCTGTTTCTCAGTTACAACTTTTAAAATAGGTCGAGCAGAGATGTTTTTTCTTCCTTCTAGGTTTATATTGACAGGCGCTTTTCTGCCGTGTCAGTGTTTGCTAGCATTTATATGATGGTTAGAGAGTGTAATCTGACTGCCTAAAACGAATTTCGTGGCTAGCTAAACTATGAAAGTGCTGGCAATAGGATTGGAAAAAAGTTACCTCTAACTTCAACCTTAAGGACTTTCCTCCCTTTTAGGTTTCAATACCGGCTGGTGGTGTTTATCATTGGTAGCTTTTAAAACTTTCCCTTGCACTTTGGTCTCAGACATCTCAGGAAAGTGATTTGTTTTTTGCTTTCAGGAATGGTTCCTCTCCTATTTTTTTGCATCTATATCCCTCGCCGCCCAATACTCTCAATTGCCTTTATAGGTAACCTTTTGAAGGGAGAGATTGGCGGATCCCTTTACAGTGGAGGGAATCATTGTTGGAGGCAATCGAGAGCTCCGTGTGAAAGAGACACAAACAATGCCCACAATTAGAAAATTGGGGAGGAGAGGGAAGAGAGAAGAAAGACTCGCGGATGTTTTAACCGGCTGCTGTTTTATAGATACCGCAATCACACTCCGGAAATGAAACATGCCAGTTTACAAGAGGCACAAACCTGGCAGCTTTTCAGGCCTATGCAGAGCCATGATTATTAAAGCTCCCATTCATAAAGACATAAAAATAGAGAGCTTTCAAAGGCCTCAGGCCCTGGAGGGAAGTGTGAAAAGTTGCCTGAACAATTGGCAGAAAGAAAGGCCGAGACTCAATCCTGTGCACATTTAGTTGGGAGTAAGACCCAATTCATTCTGAACACACACAGACTGTTAAAAGATTTTGGATCTTTCTGGCTTCTTCTTAGTACTTTTCTCACTTCAGCCCTACATCTAGAATCCTATTCTCTCATTATGAAATTATTTCCCCAATTGGGAAACAAACAAAGACCCCTTCCCTGTCCGAGGATGAAGGCAACAACAAATGATGAAAAGTGCTTAAATAACTGCTCCCTCTTTATGAATGGTTGGCAAAAGCTTTGATTTGAGGGGCTTCGCATTTGTTGTTTTTCACCGAATTCAGGCACCAGAAGTGTACATGTCTTACTGTTGAGAATAGAAATTAACAGACATATGGCAGGTTTTTATTTTCCTGGGACAATTTGGTCTCTTTGAAGCAGCTGAGAATTGCCTTCATCTTATTGGGATTCCTTGGAAGTACATTCTTCCCCAATAAAGGAGCAGAGGTAATACCAAGCGCCACAACAGTGTGGAGGGACTTCCTGTCTGGTTCCTGATCTATCGATTATACAATCTAGTTCAACCTTAGGCTATGCCCCAGAGGGGACAAACTTAGCCCTGGACGGGTTTTTAAAAGGAAACAAACATATCCAGAGTTCGGTTCCCGATTTTGCTTGATCCAGGAAAATAAGCTCGGTTCGCTCATTACACTGTGATGGGAATCCTTTTCCAGATTTCTCATAGGACTCTTGTATACCTTTCCCTTGAATCAGGCCTGGCGAGGCAATGGATGCGTTGGCGAGAGGGCAGTTGAAAGAGTTGCTATTGTTTTGTTTTTTAAAATCCGAACTCAGAATAGATCCTACGGGTCTGAATTTAAAAAAAAAAGTCCCTATTAAAAAAAAGCAACAATAACGGCTCAACAGCTTAAGAGACCAAACCAGTACTTGTTTGGGTTTTCCTGTGGTGTGTGTAGGTACGGGGAGGTGAAGGGTTGGGGTCGGGTGGAATGAAGGCTGGGGAAGCTGGGGGTTTGGTAGCTGGTAGACCACTTTAGGAAGGGATTTCTGGGGTTGCCTTCCAGGTGCGACCTCCTCTCTGGGTGCCTCAGTCCTCAATGACCAGTGATCCTCCCTTGATTTATTGACATATTTCCATGTGCATAGCAACAGCTCCCCCTTCCTTCCTGCACACACACTCACACTCACACACACCCCACAGACTAATTCTTCTCAAGGAATGGCCCTATTCCAATCTGACCCCCCCTTCCCTGGCCCTTCCCTTTGGCCACAGTGGAAGGTGGCTATGGGGAACGAGATGCCCATCCATCTGCCGGGCGGCGGAGACGGCGACTGAGGCGGGGAGACGGCGGCGGCTGGAGGGGGGGTGTTGTTTGTAACTTTGCTGCCTCGGTGGCGGTGGGTCCCAGGGGAGAAGGCCCTCCGCCGCTCTCCCATTGGCCGCCCGGCCGTCAGCTGGTGCTATTTGCTGCTGTCGCTTTTGGCGCTCGGCCATCCAGAAACAAACCACTTGGATGACTACTAATAGTTATAGCCAGATGTACTAATACACAACAAATCAGGGTCCGGGACCTGGGGAGCTTCAATGAGTTCCTATTTTGTGAATCCCACTTTCCCGGGGAGCTTGCCCAATGGGCAAGAGTCTTCTTTCCTGGGGCAGCTCCCCCTCTACCCAGGGGGCTACGAGGCAGCTCTAAGGCACTTCCCGGGCTCCTATGGGGCCAGCAGCTTGCCGGACAAGACCTATTCCTCACCTTGCTTCTACCAACAGTCCACCAACACGGTCATCGCCTGCAACCGGGCTTCCTATGACTATGGCGCCTCTTGCTTCTATGCAGAGAAGGACCTGGGTGGGGGAGCCTCTTCGCCCTCCGGGGCAACCAAGCCAAGGGGCAACCACCTTGGGGACTACCTGCCCTGCTTTGCCAGCTCTGACCCGCAGTACAAGCCCGAGAGCGGGGCGGCCAAAGCCCTAAGCGAGGAAGGCAGCGACCGGAAGTACTCCAGCCCTGTTTATCCCTGGATGCAAAGGATGAACTCGTGTGCTGGTAAGCCATTGGGATGCTACCAAGGGGGTGGGGTGGGTGGGGGTGGAGATGGGGTGGGGGTGGAGATGGGGTGAGGGGGATGATAGGCTGGGGGGGCCTTCATCTTCCTCTACCCCCGGCCGCGTTTCTATTTATCCACCCCCCAGCCCCCCCCCCCCCCACCCCACCCCCCCTTCCCGGTCCAGCTCAGTGCGCCTCCCCGATGGTAGGGGCAGGACGATGCGGACCGGCACCCATTCCCGATTATTGACAAGCTTCGGGAAGAAGGCGGCATGTCGTTGAGCTCCCTCCCCGATGCGGCCTCGCGGCAGAGGGAGGCTTGCCGCCCTAAGTCACCCCCCAGCCCGGCTCCCGGCCCCCTCGGCCCCCTCCCTTGCTGCTCCTGCTGCCTGCTGCTCCTCTCTCCTGCCTGGGAAGGGAAGTACGTAGCAAGAAGACGACCCCGGCGCCGGGAATGGAGGAGTAGGTACGATGGGAGGGGAGGACGTGGCTGGGAAGAAGGCTCCGCCAGAGATGTAAGGTTGGACTGGGGCTTGGGGCGGGGAGGCCTCTTCCTTGGCCCCCAGACGCCCCGCGTCATTGGACGCCAGGCAGGTCGATGGTGCTTGTTTCCTGCAGGGGGTCCTCCTTGCCCCCTGTTTGGTGCAAGAGGTGCATCTGGCTTGCCGAGGTGGTGGGCAGCCCCGCCCAGAGCCCCTCTCAGGACAGCCAAGGGGCCTTCACCGGGGGGCTGCCTCGCCCTCCGAGCAGGACCCTGTCCTCCCGCGACAAGAGCGGCAGGAAGAATAGAAGATGGAGACGTGAACGAGGACGTGAGAGAAGAGGGACAGGTTATCGACGCGGAGGGTGGGTGGACGTCCTTGCCCAGGCCAGGGCCGGTCCCCCCGAGAGCCGCTCGCGGCGCGCTGCCAGCGCTTTCGTCCTCTCTCCCGGCTGGAGCGGCGCCTTCTCCCTCTCCCTCCCCCGCCGCCCCCCCTCCACCCTCTCGGCCAAAGGCCAGCAGAGCAGCTCCGACACCGAGTCCGACTTCTATGAGGAGATCGAGGTGAGCTGCACCCCGGACTGCGGGCGTCGGCGGAGCGAAGGAAATACCCCAACATGGCAAAGTTTACCCTCCCGCCCGAG
>NC_056527.1:43694820-43696900 GCF_019175285.1 Sceloporus undulatus | reverse complement strand
CGGACAGCCCTCTCTTCCCTGCCCTCCTCTGCAGGGTTGGTTTTTTTTAAGGGGGGGAGTTGGAGGTCAGGTGGAACGAGGGGTTCAGGCAGGCTGGACCAGCCAAGGTAGATGGGGAAGGAAAGGAGGAAGGAAAGAAGGAAGGAATAGAAAGGAAGGAGAAGGAAGGAAGGAAGGAAGGAGAAAAGAGAAGCACGGGAGAATGGAAGGAAGGATGGAAAGAAGGGGAAGGGAGGGAGGGAGGGAGGGAGGGAGGGAGCAAGGGAGGAAGGAAGGAAGGAGAAAAGGGAAGGAAGGGGGACTGGAAGGAAGGATGAAAAGAAGGAAGGATAGAAAGAAGAGGAAGGTAAAGGAAGGAAAGAAGGAAGAAGAAAGAATGGAGAAAAGATGAGGAAGGAAGGAAGAAGGGAAAGAAGGAAGGATGGAAAGAAGAGGAAGGAAAGAGAAGGAAGGAATAAAGGAAGGAAGAAGTAGAAAGAATGGAGAAAAGAGAAGGAAAGGAGAAAGGAAGGAAGGAAAGAAGGAAGGAGAATGAAGAAAAGAGAAGGAAGGAATGAAGGAGGACCTTTTCCTCGATCCAGGAATTTGTATGTGCAGAAGCCTCACAACCAGGTGCAGGGGTTCTTCTGTCCCCCTCCCCGCTTAATCCCTAAAGCACTTAAGGGCCAGGGCACCCTTTCCCCTCCGACTCTGCTCAAGTGCCTCGAGGACCGCCGCCTGTCTTTCTTTTGGTGTCCCCCCCCTGCTCTGCCAGGCCAGCCCTCTCCCTTCAGTGCCCCCCCCCCGAGCCCCGGAGCCGAGCCTTGGGAGGCGTCTCTTTCTAATTGCCCCCAGAGAGACATCGGCCATAACTCGCACACATCTCCCGCTTTGAAGTCTAACGACGTGTTAATGGGGGACATGAAATCGCATCCTCAGTGCAAAGGGGGCATCCTGACCTCTACAGAGAAAAGGGAGAGGGGAGGGGAGCTTTTATTGGAATGAGTTCCCCCAGAAGCTCTTCCTGTCCTTGGGGTCTAGCGCTCCAATTCCACCCCCTTAGTGCTCTCCTACCCCTCCCCCCCAATCGCTCCCTCCCCAGTCCCAAGGCAAAGGAAACGAGTTCCTCCAGATATGGCCGAGATCAAAAGAAATCCGCCTGCCTGCTGGTCAGGTTTCCAGCTTGTTCTCTGGGGAGTGTGTGTGTCTTGGCCCTGGTAGAGCTGCAACGTGCTGGGATGGGCAGGGAATCAGTCCCCCATCTTTCTCTGACACCCTGGAAAAGCCTGTAAAATTGCTGCAGACAGCTCCAGGGCTGACCCATATGCGGCTCTGCCCAGGTGTGGGTTTGGCACGTTGGTCCGAGGTCCCCATTGCCTTGTCACTTCCCTTGCCCCGGCGGCGCCAGCTCTGTCGCCAAGGGCTCCTAATTGCCTCTTGCGACTCAGGCACAAGGAGACCAGGCGGCATTTGAAAGCCCAAGGCCTTGCTCGTCCCCCCCCCCCCCCCCCCCCCCCCCCCCCCGCCCAGCTCTAAACTTACTTCTTTGGGGGAAGATCAGAGCTCCTGATCACTCCCAGGAGGGCTCCTTTGACCTCAACTGGAAGGAAGGAAGGAAGGAAGGAAGGAAGGAAGGAAAGCGGGCAGGTTAAAAAGAGAAGGAAGGAAGCCTGGCAGGCAGGCAAAAAGGAAAAGGAAGGAAGGAAGGTAATTAGAGAAGGAAGGAAAGTAAAAAAAAAAAGAAGAGGAAGGAAGGAAGGAAGGAAGAAAGGAAGGAAGGAAGGATCTTTCCATCGCCAAAATAAAAGGGATGGAGGGATAGAGGGAGTGCGTCTTTTCAGCCACTGGCATTTCCCTTCCTCCACGGTCTGTTGTTGCTGTTGCTAAGTGCCTTCAAATTGTTTCCGACTTTGGACGACCCTAAAGCAAGGGAGTTTTATTCTTGGCAAGATGTCTTCCCAAAGGGTTTTTCTTTCACCTGAGGCTGAGAGAGTGTGACTTGCCCAGGCTCACCCAATAGGTTTCCATAGCCGAGCGGGGGATTCGAACTCTGATCTCCCAGAGTCCATTCAAACCACTACGCTTGCGCACATTTTGGACG
>NC_056527.1:43690430-43694720 GCF_019175285.1 Sceloporus undulatus | reverse complement strand
CTATATCTTTGAACATTACTTCACAGAAAGACTACAGTCCAAGGTGAAATGTTTTGTCCACACATCCAAGATAGCCCCCAGACAAATCCATAATAGGCTATAGAATTATTATTTCATGAATCTTCCTGAGTGTGTCCCCAATCACTACTTGGTAGGTGTTATATATCTGTGCCAGATGAGCTAGCATCAGATGATATCCGACCTGCTGTGGAATGACCACAGACCAGTTCATCCTATTGGAGAATTGATCACAGATAAATTAATCCAGATCTCACTTTGACTATGTATACATTTGTATACCTGTACAGCTTTGCAAAGTGAATAGTCGAGCATCCTATTGTGTTCCATTTATTTCTGTGCTGAAGTGACTGTAAAGTTTTCAGGGTCCTAAAGAGGAATACTATAAAAGGCTTTGCGGAACAGCATGCCATTTTTAATGAATGTGCTTAACCATTATCAACCATCCATTGCTGAAAGTCTCAAAACACCAACAGATCTATGAAAATACATTGCAGCAAGGTATTTTTACCCCAACTTTTCTAAAATAAATTTGCATTCATGCATTCATATTCACTCGTGGTTTCATATGCCTGCATATATAGGGGGGAGGAATTGTTGGTAGAACAGTTATTTAAATGTTAATGTATTGTTTTAAAGCATAATTTAGAAAATTTACATGACAGTATACAGCTTTCATTTTTAATCAGACAGGCGAAATATACTTGTTTATGTGACTAAAAGAAACTTTTGTGTGTGGTTTTCCACCACATCTGCATGAATAGTAGCATTGTAACAAGATGAGGTCACTGCAGAAGGGAAGGTGAGGTAAGAACACAGCTGAATCTACAGGCTTTCTGATACACACTGCCACCAGCTCATTCTTAAAGCAACAGTCATTCTGTTCTTGATACAGAGTTATGGCGGGCACTCCATAATGTGCCTGAATGCTTCTCGCAGGACTTGAAATACACACACTATTGTATTCTGTGCTCTGATAGCTGGTATACTATTTCCTTGGCTTGTATAAAAGTGCACTGTGGAGACTACTTTACACTTCTAATGTAAGCAAAGCCTCAGATAGTTTATTTTAAAGTATGTGTTTTAGTTTTAGGATTATTTTTTTTAAAGAAAGAAATTAGCAGTTGAGCCATACTGTGATATCCATTTTGATGGTGTAACACTTGAGCAACTCAGTAATGAGGGGAAAATGTTCTGCTTTGGGGTATATATGTTGACACACACAAAAATTGGCCCTCCAAATGTTACACTTGCAGCCACCCACCCATTGCACCCACTTTCCTTTGGGAAAAGAAATGACTCAATATCATAAAAAGTCCGATCGTTTCCTCTTGGTGTCACCTTTGTCTCTGTTGGGAATTTTTACAATTCCACACTTCGGCAAAGATTGAGAACCAAGGAAAGTGTTTTGTTTTTTGGTTTTTTAAAGCAAAGCTGAACAGAGGAGTTTGGCCAGGTTTGTCGAATTTGTGTGTCAGTCATGTATTATGTGAACTTTAAGGATTTATAAGGAGTTGCCAAGGATGCATGGGCGAATAGGTTCTCTGCCCACCAACACAATTAGAGCTGTGAGAACTTGGAAAATCCTGCCCATAAGCAAGCTCTTTTTTCATTCCTTTTTTCCATAGTCCTTTCCAAACTTTGAAAACGTAAGGAGCGGCTTTTAAAACCCATGTTACAGACACTTTCCCCTCGCCACCCATTTCTAATGCCATACTTTGCACTTTGGAGAAGCATCCTGTATACGTGTACTCAAACGTCAGTGCTACGGAATTCAGTGGGGCTTATTCCCAAGTGTGCAGGTATATCATTATAGTGTTCATTGTAAGGAGCCCATGAGGTACTCACATTTGTCAATTTTTATGTGGTATACCTCACACATCTGGCTGTGAGTAGGTCACCAGGAAATCTGCAGCACCAACTTGTTCTTTCCAATGTACTTGCTGGGAGATCACCATCTACTCAATCTCATGCCACATTGACTTTGGGATAAGGTATTATGTATGTCATGGGCACCCTACTGGCTGGCTGTTAGACCATAACGACATAACTAGATGAATGATTCCATTCACTGGAACCTCAGTATATGTGAAGGATTGTTTGCTTACTTATAAAGGAGATAGAACTTCCATTTTCAATACCATTTTTTTTACTTAACTTCTGAAATCTTCTAATGAGAACTGTTCTCGTTTCAGATACCACATAAAGACTTATACTGTCTCCCTCCCACAATATGCCTAGAATTGTATTTGTCTTCAGTTTTGTTGATGATGGGAAGGAAACAGAAGTCCATCAGACATCACTATATGGAAGCTTGTCAAGTGCTATCAATGGTGTAGTAGGATTTAATTCTTAACTACACATTTAAAAGCCCCCAGACTGCTGATTTTGTCATGATGCCAGCTCTGATTCCTCATCCATTTATTACTGATAGACTTCTGTAGGTAAATGCCAGCAACATACTGCAAGTTGCGATCATGTTTTGTTTTTGACAAATGTGGGAAGCACTTTTTAAAGAAAAACAATGAACATTTCTCTTTCCTAATAGCTCCTTGCATTCCATGCAAGCATTTCTGGGTTTTGTTAGAATATTGTATTACCTTCAGAGTACATTATTAAATACAGTGGGGTTTTGCCAGTGGATAGTGTGTGCTTGTAATACAATTTCAGCTCAAGAGAAAGTTTATAATTCCATTTTACTCAACCATGAATCAGCATTTAGATTTCTTTGCTGGGAAATGAGCTTTCATTTTTGGCAATACAGCTGTAATAAGGCAGAGAACTCCTGTTTACATAACTAACACTACAGCTGACGTGGACACTACTGTGTATCCCCCCTCCCCTTGCAAAGCCAAGAAATTCTCTCTCATACTTGGGCTGCAAATGTATAGTTACATACAAATAGATTGGGGCTTAGTTAAGAATGAATATTTACAAGGGCTGTAACTAAGTGACAATATATTATCCGTGTAAAAGGTCCCCAGCCTTTTACACGGTAAGAAAGGGATGCAGAACGTACAAGGATGTTGGACTGCAACCCCATTATTTCTCATCATTGGCAATACTGGTTGAATTGAGAGGCAATACAGTCCAACATCTTGTAGGTTCACCTTTCCCATTATAGGAAAAACTAAGCTAGATACACCAAGCTAGAAATCAGAGCTTTTTCAAAATAATGTTCTCTGTTTAGAACAAAGTTGGGCAACATCTGCCCATCTTGGACCAAAGGCCATTTTCTCAAGCAATGGGCCCTAAAGAGCCTTCCTCTGTCATCACAGAGTTTTCAACAAAGTATGTTTTTTTCCCATTCCTCAAAGGAGTGATAGTTTTTACATTACCCCCATCAAATCAAATCTCCACATTCCACCCTGAAATTAAAATTGGAAGTAGAGGTTTTCAAGCACTTTTGTGAGGAGAGTTCATTTTGGGACTTCTTCCAAGCTTTGGTGCATTCTGCAACACATTATGGGCACATAAATTAGGCCCCCAGGACTGGCAAAGTCACCCACCTTTGATGTTTGTGTGAGTGTGTTATGTTTCTTCAAAGCAATTCCAAATTATGGTGACCTTTGTCAGTTTTTTTTTTTGGTAAGGTTTATTCAGGAGGGGTTGGCATTGCCTTCTTCTGTGGCTGAGAGAGTGTGACTTGCCCAAAGTCACCCAGTGGGTTTGCATGGCCAAACAGGGATTCAGACCTTTATCTCATGAAGTGCTAGTTCAATGCTCAAACCACTATACAAACCACTAGCTCTAGGGAATCATGTATAAATCACTATATACCTAGACACGTGCACAGAGAAAGAAATTTTAAAAGTATTTCAGTATTAAGTGTGACTATTAGAAAAATATTGCCTTCATTACATGAGTTATAAAATAAATCTTCTTTGGAAAAAGGATGATGCTTACCATCTGTCAAATAAATCCAATGTTCACGTTATTTTAGGACACAATAAGGTTTTCAAGCCATGATTTTACTTCATTATTTTAACAGGAGAAAATTTCATTCTTACAGTTAAGCCATTTGTAACTATGATGCCTTCCCTTTTAACCCCCCCCCCCAAAAGAATTAAATGGAGAGTCTGACTCTTCGGTTCCATGTGTCATCAGACCTGCCTTAAAAACATGAAATGCAAACTCTGTTGTCTATATCTGATTATGTTCAGCTCAGCTCTGCCCAACAAACCAAAGTGCTTTTAATGGTCCATTTAGTGGTGAATGCCTGAAGAGAGAAAAAAGCTGCAAAGGGGCCCACAGCTGGCATTGAATATAGCT
>NC_056527.1:43611585-43687430 GCF_019175285.1 Sceloporus undulatus | reverse complement strand
ATCAAATTCATCTTGATAGACAGATTAAATGGGCATATTACCTTTGATGTTATATGAAATTTGAGACTGGCTTATCTCCCTCCACCTTTAAAATTCAATTAAGAGCTTTTTCCTCTTTAGAAATTGTTTAAGAAGCTTTCAAATTAGGTTAGATTTCTAAAAACAGAGAACAAAATTAAGTTATATGTGTTTACAATTATATAGAAATTCAGGTTTTTTTAAAGTTTAGATATACAGTATGTAATTTTACAGCAAAATGGCAAAAGTGGAGATTTCCAATTTCCAGCCTATAGCTTTGTTCTGGATTTTCCCTTATTTGTTAAATACATCTCTGATCAATTCACACCATATAGCCTTGTGTAAAAAGCTGCATGGAGTTTTAATGGATTTTTTACATTGTGATATACATTATCAAGTAGTTTTATTTTAAAATGTACTTTCTATGTATAGTATATTCACCACCAGCTGCATACTATGTACAGCATGTTCACCACATGCAAGAAAATCACATAATTATTTTTCTGAATGATCCTCCTTTACATTGCAGTCCTGCAAGTAAAAGTAAGTTCCACTGAACTCAGTAAACTTGATACTGCATTCTTGGATCTTTTTAATAATGATACCAGTATTTGCTCTGACACTGAGGCAAACTACCTCTGTGATCAAGATTACAATACCTGGATGTAAGTAAGAAATCACTGGCCCGAAGCAGATGGATGTCAAGGAGCAGCCTATAGTTGTGATCGGGCTGCAACTGGCCTGGGACCACGATGACCATATGACCCTCTCTCAAAGCGGGCCGACGCCACTGTCCTGAAGCCAGCAGCTGACAGGAGCGGATTAAATCTGCTCCTGGAAGGGCCGTCTCTTGCCGGCTTGGCACAGTCTTGCCGCGGCTTCTGACCACTTGGGGGGCATGTGTCATCTGAATTGCACACCTCCAAGGAGACCAGAAGCTGCTTCTTTTGGCCCATCTGTTTTGAACCTCTATGACTGAGACTGTAATTCTATATACCAAGGTGGGGAAACTGTCCTTCTCCAGTTGCTGTTGTGCTCAAAGACCATTAGCCTTAGCCAAAATAGTCAACAGTGATGGATTATGGGAGCAGCAGTCCAACAATTTTTAGAGGGTCACACATTCCCCATTCTTGGCAGAGATACTTTCCTTATAATCAATCTCATTAGAATCATAGAATCATAGAACTGGAAAAGAGCACAGGGGCCATCCAGTCCAACCCCCTGCCATGCAGGAAATCACAATCAAAGCATCCCCAACAGATGGCCATCCAGCCTCTGCTTGAAGACCTCCAAGGAAGGAGACTCCACTACACTCCGAGGGAGTTTGTTCCACTGTCGAACAGCCCTTACTGTCAGGAAGTTCCTCCTAATGCTGAGGTGGAATCTCTTTTCCTGCAGTTTGCATCCATTGCTTCGGGTCCTAGTCTCTGGAGCAGCAGAAAACAAGCTTGCTCCCTCCTCAATATGACATCCCTTCAAATATTTGAACAGGGCTATCATATCACCTCTTAATCTTCTCTTCTCCAGGATAAACATCCCCAGCTCCCTAAGTCGTTCCTCGTAGGGCATGGTTTCCAGACCTTTCACCATTTTATTCGCCCTCCTTTGGACACGCTCCAGTTTCTCAATGTCCTTTTTAGGACTTACTTTTCAGTAAGAACTTTATGACACGTAGCTTTTAAACTGTGATAAAAGTTTGACAGTATTGTATATGGCCATACATATTACATACCGTATATACTCGACTATAAGTCGACCTCATGTATAAGTCGACTGCAAGTTTTGGGGGCAAAAGTATGGATTTTAATATGACCCTTGGATAAGTCGAGGGTAAAACAATGCCAAAGAACCTACAAAATTATGGCAGGCATAACTGTTTTGGCTCACACTAAATGCTGGATGGAGGAGAGAGTAGAGGGAGGGCAGTGCTTCCAGGACAGATTGCACTCTTGCCTTTAATCAGGGGATGGTTTCCTTTTTAAAAAGAGTTAAAAATAGTATTTACATTGACCCGTGGATAAGTCGACCTAGGTTTTTGGGGTCAATTTTTTGACTAAAATTTCTAGACTTATACATGAGTATATACAGTAATACCATCTACTTCTCATCACTGCCTTGTCTTCAAAGTGTGTTTAGCCTGCACCTTGCCATGGACAAAAAGACCTGTCAAAAAGCCCTCAATAGCTCTGGTGTAGCACTGGATCTAAAGTGCGGTAAGTCACTCCAGTGTCAGTTCTGAGATTGTGCAGTCACTTCATTTCAGGGTCTCCTCCTTTCCCCTGCCCTTTCCTCCTCCAGAATAGCCTTTAAAAAAATCTTTCTTTTTTGTGTATGGTTAAACCACATTCACATAACTCTACAACTGGATTAAAAAACCCAAATACCCACACACTGGGTAGGGCATAGGGGAAGATCAAGGATGAGGGTGGAAGAGGGCATGAGGGACCAACAACAGCCCGGTAACATTACAAATATGCTACATTGCAATCACAAAGCTAAAATCATCCTGAAACATCATTGTTATAGACTCAAATCAAACTAAATAAACACAAAGATCAGATACATTACAAATACATTACATTACTCCACAAAGTTAAAATCACCCAAAAGTTCTTATAGGCCCAAACAGCAATAGCAGCTTTATTTATGTACCACTTCATACACCTAAGCAGTCTCTAAGTGGTTTACAACTGTAAGCTAATTGCCCCCAATAAGCTGGGTACTCATTTTAGTAACCTCAGAAAGATGCAAGCCTGAGTCGAGCTGGAGCCCTGGCCCTTATGGTTTGTGAGTGAGTGGCTGCAATACAGGCATTTAACCACTGCACCACCAGAGCGCCAAATCTATCCTAAAACCGAATAGTCATAATTACAGAACATCTTCCTTAAAACTGATGCTTTACAGCTTTAAAGTAAAGCAAGCTACCTTTTTGGAAGTGTATAGTTCAGTATCCCATAATAATAATAAAAAAGATCAAATATGAATCAGGTGTATTAGATACAAGTCCAACTCTTCGAATAAGGCACCTCTTATATCTTCATTAATTGGACAAACAAATCAATAATGGGTTAGATCTTCAACAGTATTGGATCCACATGGGCAGGCTCTTTCTGCCCAAGTTGATCACCCAGTGGGTTTCCATGACGGTGTTGGGATTCAACCCTGGCCTTGACAGTTATACAACAATGCTCAAACCACTACACCACTCTGGCTCTTTCCTTCTAAAAAGATATGCATATTTTTTTTCCTACAAACATCACATAGGGGAAATATAATTCCTTGGTATATTATATTTTGTATTTTGATAAAGGTTTCAAGTCAAGCCGATTTCACTTGATATAAGTTTCACGTTCTAAATGAAAGACGTTAACAAATCTAAAAGTAGAAGGAAGTACTTTGGGGCTGAAAGGAGGCACAGAAATTGTCTAAAATAAAAACAAAATAAATGCAAAATAAAGTTATTCATTTTAACCTGCATAGGGACCTCCTCCTACTGCTGGAATTAGAACTGCATTTTAATATTGGTATTGGAAGCTGCAGCCCTATCAAATGCAAAACGAAATGCTCAATACCATTGATCTTAAGCATACTTCAATCTGTGGCCACAGAATATAAGAAACTAAGTTGATATACACAGGACTCATGAGTGTCCACAGTCTTTATGCTGCTTTTGAGAAGTATATAGAATATAGATTTTTATCTTGACATTCAAAGGCTACATATATTTTCCCCTGTTCTTTCAGATCTGACACCAGTTATATATTCCCATGAATATACTGCCAAGCACAGAAAGGCTGCTGTTGTTGATTCTCTGAGAAAAAAAAGCACTTACACACTATGGTATTATTTATTCATTACTGAATTGTAAAGATCAGGTAGCACCCTCCAAAACAGCCTCAAAGCTTTTGAACTCCTACTTTTTGCATGAAATAGTCGGCAAAGCGAGAAAATTAAAGATAAGATTTTTATTTATAAAACAAACATGAACAGAGGACGTGTTCAGTAATAAGTTTACTAAAAAAATTTACTACAATAAAGTCGCTTTAAAAATCTCTTAGCAGCTTAGCTTCTGTTGTGTCTGAAGAAATATATGAACCAATAACGCTCTCTCGAGGTTTCATTACTGAAAAGGCTCATTAGAAAAGGCATTAAAATACTAATTACCTCATAAACTATTTAGTTGTGTACCCGCTGGGATAGTACTTACTAGTACCCAAGCTCTACATAGATCCAGCTAATCAATTAATGCTCATTACAACTAGAAAGAGTAGGCAGACTGCACCATGTAGAAGAAATAAATAAGTCAGAGGTTAGCTTGGAAAGTGACTTGGCTGTAACAGAACCTTCCTTTGCGACACTGCTGTTGTCTGCTCCGATTTAATTTTAATCAGCATTTTTGATACTGTGGGTAATGTGACTCTGCCTGCCTCAAGAATCTCAGCAACTACTGTTGCTTCTTAACTACATAATTTATCATGGCAAACCCCAGGAATGGCACCCAGAGATTAAAGCAGAAAATGTAACAGATGTAAAAATTGGCAGCATTTGGTACAGTGATGTGATGTTGGCCTCCCAAAGAGAAATTTAAAAAGAGAGGGGCTCATGTGTAATTCTTTTGGGTTGGGCAACTGGGAAGGCTGAGAGCCAGATTAGAAGCACCCCATCTGACACTCCCTCAGTGCAACCTCCCCTAATGTTCCCCTCAAATGTTCCCCAATGTGCTCTAAGGGAACATTTGCACCTTAGGCTCTCTTAGGGCTGTTAGACTGAGATAGCAGGATGTAGTGGTTGAGGGTTAGATTATGACTTTGGGAGACCTGGGTTCAAATCCCGGCTCAGCCATAGAAACTCACTGGATGACCTTGGGCGAGTCACTCCCTCTCAGCCTCAGATGATGGCAATAGTAAACACCCTCAGAGTTGCCTTAGGGTTGCCATAGGTAGGAAATGACTTGAAGGCACACAATAACAGGGCCAGTTTACTTCTGTTTTTTTTTAAAGGCCTATGTATTTCTAGTTGTGCTATGGAATGAGTCAAATGAGAAGAAATGAGCATGAATCAGCGCAGTTCTGTCATGTCAAAGCAAGACTTATCAAAATCCCAGCTTACTGTTCTGTGTACATTGAGGTTGTTGAGAATTATACTGAATGGGGACTGAAGAATGGACTAGGGGATGCAGGAAGAAGAGAGAAAATCAGGCTGCTTGAGAATGAAATATATAGGGCTGTGATGCCATTTTGTGTGCAGTCATCTGAAATATTGTTACATCTATGGGTAAATATAGATACAAATTCCGTAGCAATATAAGGACTTTTTGGGGGGAAACGTTATCTCTGCTAATGGAATGCTCTGCTAATGGGTTGCTAATACTACTTTTTGTTACATATCGATAGATCAGTAATATAGTCAACCCTCTATATCCGTGGATTCTACGTTCATTATTAAACTATCCATGAGATAGATAGATAGATAGATAGATAGATAGATAGACAGACAGACAGATAGATTGATTGATTTTGCCACTTTATATAAGGAGCACCATTTTACTACACTATTATATTTAATGGAACTTAAGCATGCACGGATTTTGGTATCCATGTTGGGGGGGGGGGGGTCTTAGAACCAAATCCCAGCAGATAACAAGGTCCACTGTACTGGGAGTTAGCCATGTACCTTCGTTATTTATGATCAGGCAGTACATTAATATCTAGACTTCAGCTAATGCTGAACTGACAGTAAAGCAGACCTCCCGTTTTGGGTGAGGGGCATCCTTTTGCAACCACCCCCTACAAAAGACAAACATTCCCCCCCCCACACACATGTGGATAGAGCTATCATGTCTTTAATCTGAAAAAAAAGGGGGGGCATAATTGCATACAGCACATAAGGACCGTGTAGCAGTTGATATGTTAAACTGAATTAAAATAACCCACTTGGTATTTATGAAATGTAAAGTGTTGAGCACAGCTGCAAGAGACAGAAATGAGTCCTCAGAAGAAAAAAATTTCCAGGGTCCCTCCAGTTGTTTTGACCACAATTTCTGGCATTGGCCATGCTGGCTTGAGATTATAGAGTAGTGTCCGGCACTCTCAGTTTGAGAAGGTGACTCAAAAAGTAGAGATGGACCCTTCTCTCATCAGTGGAAGTCTTCTTGCCACTGAATCCTCCTAGAGAAGTATCATCTTCACCAGAGCAAAGGTCTTCCAGACATCTTCATGGGAATGGCAATCTTAGCTATACAAAAGCAGGTACAGAGATCTTTAGTCTTTTTCTATAACTCTAATAAGGGCATTGAATAGACAGGCTATATATGGCACTGAAGTCACCATTTTCATTTATTTGTATTTATCTAACTCCAGTGACATTTATGAGATGTAAGAGGCCTGGTTAATGTTTTGGCCAGTTTAGTTCACATGCAAAATTGTCTGGGCAAAATCTTCTGGGTTGCTGAAAAGTGAGACTAAGAGGAAAAAGGCTTTCAAACTCTTATTGCTTTATTAACATAACCTCCCATTTAGCTGTAAACTCCTTCAAAATTAAACTTCCCTTGAAAAGCAAAGGCTCATTATTAAAATCTGAGGATCTATTTTTTGAAAGAAAAAAAACAACAACACCTGGAGTTCCATGAACTAAAAAAGCTTTAGATATTTTGAGGAATTTAAAATATTAGAACCTTTTATTTGTACAAGGTGAATGGTAAAATAATAAAACGTTATCTAGCTCTCCATAGTATACAAATGAAAGGGCTTTTAATTGTGTACAATGTACATGGTCTGTACAGCAGGCCCTTCCCTTATGCAAGGGATCTGTTCTGGATATCCCCGGGTAAGGAGAAATCCGTGTGTGCTTGCACTCCATTTGAAACAATGGGGCGCATTCTCATGGTGTGGGGCAGCGCACATGCATGAGCATACATGTCATTTCTTTGTTGTGCAGCTTCAGCATAAGCTTGAAGTTGCATATAGTGAACCCACGCACAATGCAGGCACACTGTATATAGTTGCTAATTAATTTTAATGTTTTTAACTTTATAAAATGTTGAATTGTTTTTAAATATGTATGCTTTTATTGAAATTTTTGTGTAGTTTTAATCTGTATTGTTTTTAAATATGTTGTTAGCTGCCTTCATTCTCATAGAAAGGCAGGCTATAAATGTAGAGAATAAGTAATAATAAATAAAGGAAAAGTTATAAATATAGCAAATGTTGGAAGAAAAGCACATATCAGAAGTGCTTAAATTTATTATTTTCAGAATTTCAAAATATAATTGCAGAAGTGAAAACCTCTGAATGCACTGTCTCCAAATTAAATTTCAGAGCAGTGCTTGGGGGGCCACAATCCAGTGGGGTTGGGCAAAATTTCAAAAAGGTAGGGCCAGCTTATTTTAGTTTAAAGCTCTGATTTGTTGCTGTGTGCCTTCCAGTTATTTCCAATGTAAGGTAACTAAGGTGTCCCTATCACAGCACATTCTCGACAAGATTTGTTGGCTTCCTCTGAGGCTAAGAGTGTGTGACTTGCATCTTGCTCAAAATTACCCAGTGGGTTTCCGTGGCTAAGCAATATTTAAATCTTGGCCTCCCAGAGTCCTAGTTCATCTTCCAACCCATTATATCATGCTGGCTCAAGCTCTTAAATCTAGCATCTATACCTTAGAAGAGATATCTCAGCCTTTAGAATGGGAGGGAATTGTGAAAAAGCTAGGAAATCACCAACAGGCACCATCATGGGGAAAGAGGTGTAGCCAGGAATCCCAGAAAGCCAGTTTGGGACTGGATTCAGAAGGATTCTTATCTTTTTTCCCTACCGTTGTATCTCATCGTCTACATTTTATAGGAAAGAGCTTGAATTTTCCTCCATTTCAGAATTTGGACTGTGATGGGAAGCAACCAATCATCTTACTTCCCATCACTAGGGATGGCTAAGGCTTTGATCTGACCTGCATTTTAAAGAAAATAGGTTTTATTTACATTTCTTGGACTAATATGCAGACCTGAAACCAATTATCCTTCTAAACACATGCTTCCACAAATACTATGATTTAGTCTTTAGCTAAACAAATGAACAATTAACAAAAATAGATATTCTATGATATTAAAAACATACTGAAGCTTATAATGAATATTTGTGGCTACATAGATGTGAATGTAACTAATTATTAAATGCAAATTGAAGGGCGTTTTTTCAGTGGTAAAAAAATTGTAGGTTAATGTGGAAACAAAACAATTATCAGTAAATACATGAAATACAGGCTGGAATGAGTGATCCATCTAATCCTAGCTACTATGCCTTCGTCCTACTTTTTTGATCTCAAGACTATGGCTGCATCCGCACTGTAGAAATAATCCACTTTGATACCACTTTATCTGTCATGGTTGAGTGCTATGGAATTCTGGGAATTGTAGTTTTCTGCAACATTTAACCTTCTCTGTCAGAGAGTTCTGGTGCCACAGAAACAATTCCCAGAATTCCATAGCACTGAGCCAAGGCAGTTAAAGTGGTGTCAAACTCGATTATTTCTGCAGTCCGGATACAGCCTAAGGATGTGGAAATCTGACAGTGTTTTTTTAAAAAAAATTCAGAGTCCCACCAGCATTTTTATTCCGTCTTTATGACATATCATCTTGTGAGGGTTTTTTTTTTTGTCTTTCCACATAAAATTCTGTGTGCCTTTTTGTATGCAGTTTTCTAATGTACAGATTTTTGCATGCATTTTCTTAATGTGTGTGCTTTTAACGCACTTGTCTCAGTGACACATTTTGTCTCTGCATTTTAACATCTATGAAAAAGATACATTTTTAGTTTGTGCATTTTAAAAATGTATGCTGTTTCTGTCCCACACTCACAAATACAAAGGTTACCAAGGGAGAATACACTTCATTCCTTCAGGTTGTGCAAAATTGATATTTTGGGTCAGAAAATCCAAAGCCAATTAATTTATTTTTATGCTTATTTATGGGCCCATAGTTAACCTTAAAGCTTGATGTCTGTGCTGGGAGTCAGCCTCTCATTCTGTGTGATGAATATACAGTCGGCCCTTCTTATACACGGATTTTTTACACACGGATTCAAGCATCCACGGTTTGAAAATGTTCGAAGAAAGTATGTATTTCAAATATCAAACCTTGATTTTCCAATTTTTATAAGGGACACTATTTTGCTATGCCATTATATTTAATGGGACTTGAGCATATATGGATTTTGTTATACATGGGGGATCTTGGAACCAAACCCCAGCGAATAACAAGGTACAACTGTATACATATCCTTATCCATAAAATCTACTATTAAAATTTTTGATTTTCTAAATTTCTAAAAAGCAAACCTTGATTGTGCCATTTTATATAAGAGATACCACTTTACTATGCCACTGTATTTAATGGTATTTGAGTATCCACAGACTTTGGTATCCACCAAGGGTTCTAGAACCAAACCACAGTGGATACCAAGGGCCAGTTCAAACAGGGACAGTTGTAGAGTATGTATATGCTATTTTCTGTCCCCTTGGACCTGCTATACATAAAAGCAATTTCCCTGGAGGGGAATAAAAAAGAAATTATATAAAATAACACAAATCCTCAAGTAATATTGTGTTAGCAGGGATGGGAATTTCTGCTGCATGGAGATATTTTTTAGCCCTTTTCCTTGGAATTTGTGCAATTTCACTTTCCAGGATTATTTTCATGCGCCATTAACAACAAACACACTATTACACGGCAGGCTTTGCTTCCTTCGTCTGGCATGCACTTCAGATGTACGTCTCATCACATCATAAATGCCTTCAAAGACAGAGAATTTTCAATACTAAAAGATTTAGTTTTATCTACTCAGGAAACTGGGCATGCCAAATTTTCATGAAAAGCTTACTATGGCAAAATGAACTGAAAAACACATTCACCTTTCTTCTCAGTCAAGTGCATCCTTTTCTTTATTTGTTTTAGCTGTCACTATCGTATTTAATTACTATTTGTGTTTTAAATTAATTACAGTTATAATATGTAATCAATTATTCAGTTAACATAATTCATTTTGTTTCTATTGCAAAGGTGACCCCAATTAAAGTGTGTGTATGTGTGTGTGTGTGTGTGTGTGTGTTGCTATTCTCATAACAATAATACAAATAGTAATACACAAATCTTATGCATCCAATTTCCGTATGCATTACAATACATTTTTTGGGTTGCAGAAAGTGCAGAGACACTCATATTTTAAAAAAATTAACACATCCAAACAGAAGCATAATCTAAAACCAACAAATATAATATATCTCTTGCCTCAAAACTATTGCTTTTATCAGAGTTTGAAGAAGTTATTTGTGGGGATTACAACTATGATTTTTTCCAGCTTGGCAACAGACAACTAACATGCTAGTAATGCTGGACCAATTCTAGCATTAGATAGGGTGACATGGATGGATCTGGTGATGAATCACTTTATCTCATCACTAGTGTTGATGTTCATTCAAGGGCTAGTCACATTGGCTTTTGAACAGGGAAGGAACGTGGTGTCATTCATTTCAGGAAGCAAAATGTCTCAGGTTGGCTATGGTCTAACATAAGTTAATGTTACTCCTGATAATATTTTTTCTATGTGTCAGGTCAGGTTTCAAAGTGGCTAGTATACTGCATTCCTCTTTCAACGTTCTGATGAGAATAGTATTCCTTACTCCAAACAACCAGTTCTTAAACTTGTAACAACTTTGGCAGCAGTGGTAGGGCCTTTACAGTCACTTTCTAGCATGCTGTCATTCAGTCTAAACCTGAAGAGGGATCACTAGACATTCCCTACCTATCCTTTCCAGTATCGTGTGACCTGATGTTTCTACCCCAAAAGCATAAATTCGGTGGATGATTGGAAAAGTGTGTCCATATATTCACAGCTGTGTATGAAGATGCTCATAGACATGACAATTACATATGGTACCTAAATGTGTGAATCATATAAATACACAGAACTAAGTGCCACACTGGATAAGAGATCCTGGGTGTTACTTTTCAAAAAGGGTAGTTTTTACTTGGGGAACTGTAGTCCAACAAGAGAACTTTTCTAAGGTCTGACATGGTAATACCTTTTCAAATATTCCACTGAAAATTTAAAGTAAGGTGAAGGAGCCAATCCTGCTCCTAGTATTTACTCCAGAGCTGCAAATCATGCAGACTTCCAGATATAGTGTGACTGCAGCTCCCAAAATACCCCACTATTGGCCATCCTAGCAAGGGAAGATGGATGGGAGCTGCAGTCAAGAATACGTGGAAGGTCACATGATTCCCATTCCTGATTTAGACAGTTCTAAAGGCAGAATGAAAAGGGCCAAAAGTAGAGAGGAGTAAAGATGGTGTGCCTCAATGTAGATGCCCCAATCCACACATAAAAATGCTCACAAATCCCCAAAGAGTTCTTTGATTCAAGCCTGAGTAATTAAAACCCTAATTTGCTTGAAATAACTATTCAGATGATATGATTTGACCATGTTCAAGAAAACTGTTTTACATAGGTCCAAACCACACTGCAGAAATAATCCAGTTTGGGACTGCTTTAACTGCCCTGGCTTAGTGCTAAGGAATCCTGGAAATTGTAGTTTATTGTGGCACCACGGTTCTCTCACAGAGCAGGCTAAATGTCTCATAAAACTACAGAATTTCCTAGCATTGAAGTTAGGTCTCAAACTGGATTATTGCTGCAGTGTCTGTTGGACCACTGAAAACTAACAAATGATTGCCACGCTTCTTCATTTCTTGAAACCCAATTTCAGTATTATCTTCAAAACACATCAGCAGTCATTTCTCTTACCATTTTAGTTTTGTTTTCATCCATTCATTTATTGATTTACAATGCCCATTTTTGGATTAGGCCACTACAGAGATACTATGCTTAAAGATTTGGAATGGCTGATTATGAGTGATACAATTGATGATAACTAATAAGGATTTATTTATCTTATTAATTCAAACCAAAGAAATAGTTCAAGGGTGGAAAAGATGCTTTTCAGAGTAGTTCTTTGTGATGTAGGTCAGCTGTCCAAAAGTAGTTACGAACTTTAAAAAAATGGTAAAATGTTACAATTATCACACCACCCACCTCTGAGTACATATATAAATATAAACAGAACCTTTTAAAATGAGTACTTCTTTTGGAAAGACATGTGCCCACTTTGACCGCTTTCAAGAAATAATAATAAATGTTTTTATTATAGTATTTCAATTCACATTCATTGCTAACATGAAAGGTTTGGTAAAGCCATATTCTCAGATGCCAAGGCTACACATTAATTGTAATGGGATCTTAGAAACATTTAAATGCCTAAAATAGCATTTCCCAGACCTGTACAAATTATTTTAAATTACATAAATATTTTTAATATGTCTGGCTTCTGACAGAACACTACTATACACAGGAGGATGGCACTGACCATTTTTTCCACTGGCTTTTTCCATTTCCTCCTTCCATTCCCACCCTGTCCCTGAAATAACTAGTATCATTATTAGTTCAGAAGACTAGTGTTGCTTTTATGTACTGCATCTGCCTCATTGTGGGTTAAACATCATATAGAGCAGCCTTCCCCAACCTAGGACCCTCCAGATGTTACGGACCTCAGTCAGCATAGCCAATGGTCAGGGGTTATGAGAAGTGTAAACCAAAACATCTGGATGTCCTCATTTATTTTGCCCCCTTTCCTAGATAGGCAGTAGACTCCACTGAAATCAGCAAATTCACTTAGGAGTAGACACAGAATTCTTTCAATGGAAGACAGCAGTGTGCATGAAAAACCAATCCACTGAGGTCAATGAAACTTACAAGGGTTTCTTTTTTTGCCAGGTAGTGATAGCTGACAACTAGCCATCAGAATAAGGAATGAAAACATACTTCTTTAACCAACCAAATCAGTTTTATTAAATTAAACCAACTGATTAATCAACTAAAGCTGCAGTTCTATACACATATCTGTACATAAGACCTATAGAACTCAGAACCTATAGACACTTACTCAAAGTAGTAGTGACCTACAGGATTCAGGGTAGTCTACTTCTTAATAGGCATATACAAGTGTTAGTATGTGCCTTCAAGTCTCCCATTGATTTCTAGCAAGGCCATGCATTTCATCCGGTTTTTGAAGACATGGGATGCTCAGAGGTAGTTTTGCCAGTTCCTTCTTCTGAAATATAACCGACAGCACCTGGTATTTATTGGTGGTCCTCCTTCCAAGTACTAATCAAGGCTGACACTGCTTAGCTTCCAAGATCAGATGGAATCGGGTGTCTTTAGGGTATTTAAACTTGAGATGTACAATTCTGTACTATAAATGCGGCACACTTCTTAACTTCTGGGATTGTGCTCAAAATCTTGTCACATAACTGGAATCCTTCCCACCCGGGACTAATGATTAGCCAGATAAAATACATGCAGCACAAGTTACATACATGCTGCATGCTGCAGCTAAATGGGACAGAATATTGACCAGAAAAAGCTCCAGCACAGCCTGGAATTTGAGTGCAGAGGGTCACTGCTCCCATTACATTTTATCCCTTGGTATGTTGTTTTTCTACTGTTTTATGTTACTTTTTTAAGACTTCGATTTTAACTGTTAACTGATGATATTTTATTGTGGTTTTTACTGTTGTTTTATGTTATAATGTAAGATGCCCCCAAGGGCTCTGCAGAGCCATGTGGCAGGATATAAATTCCAAACACATATAAATAAATATTTTCCCAAACACTGCACTGATGGCTCCTTCTCTCTTACTCACACACACCTATCATTTATAATCTGAACCTATAAAAACTATAGCTGGTTACTGTTACACTGATCTTGTTTTTCTCTGCTTTCTACTGTTTTTAAGCAAATACATATACATCTTATGAAGCACTTCAGAGGGAGCAGAATCAGTGCTTAGATTTGAAAATATATCTGTACTAATCAGAGATCATTTATTAGAATCTATCAAACAAACAACCACTAATGTAATCTATCAAAGCATATTCTAAGTGCCTTAACAGCACATCCAACAATAGGTTTGTCTTCATAAATATCTTGAGACATACTTCATTTTTTCCAATCTCCAATTTATTTCAAAAGCAACTCTTTAATTTTTTATTGTCAAGATTTCCCCCATTATTTATCACAATAAAATAGGTTTCTAAGGCCATAATGCTATATGTACAAAGACAAAAGTATATTTTTTGAAAATCTTCCTATCCCAACAGAATGCCAGGTACTGTATACCATTTCCCGAAAAACATGTTTGTGAAATATCCTACATCCACCAGTGGAACCATTCTTCCATTTGCAAGCCACCTGGGGCAATGAAGTAATCAGGACACCTCTATGACTACACACTTGATTAAATACCTCTCATGTCACCCTTGAGGTTTACAGCAAGTATCACTCCGTTGAGGATATGCTCTTGAGCCCTGTGGTCTGACTACAGTAGTATCTCTCTGTGTGTATGTGCCTTCAAGGTGCCAGTTGACGTATGATGACCCTATGAATCTCATGGGGGTTTTTAAGGCAAGGAAAGTAGACCAGTATCCAATCACACTACACAGTTATATTACCAGATCCCACTTTAACTGCCATGGCAAAATCTTATGAACTCCTGAGATTTGCAATTTAGGAGAGACATTTATAATTCTCGGCCAGTGATCTCTGGTGTCATACAAAACCAAGGATGCTGCCATGGCAGTTAATATAACAATAGAATAGTGTGCTGTGAAAGGGCCCTCGATGAATCAGTGGGACCTGCATAAGTTTCCATTAATTCAATAGGTCTGTTCTAGTTGGGACTAGCAACTGGATTTACAAGCCACAGTTTACATACACAGTTTTGCAGAACATGACACACTGCTGTGGAAATATAAGTGTGTAGTCAAATTATAATTATATGTATGATTAATGCACATAAATGCACGGTATAATTCTTTTAACTATGACTTCTATTAAAAGCAATTAAAGCTACAGGTTAATGACATCCTGTTGTACACTGCTTCTTGGAAGGATCGCCTACGGAAAGGCTTGCCAAGTCAACACCTTTATAAAGCTGAGTCTTTGAGCCAAAACAAATTTATTCAGATTAAAAAGTGATCCACTTAATTTCACATACAGTATTAAAGAACAGCATTCCCACCATATGTATCAATAATTTCATTTTTAAAAGCCTCAGAGTTCCATTTAAAAAAGCAACGATGCTCTGGGAAAGGCAAAACCATAGCAGAAATATTAGTCTCTGCAATACATTACTCTGAAAGGGATGCCAGTGTGGTGTTTTTTTCTCTCTCCTGCTCAGCCAAGAACTATTTTGCTTGGCTCAACATCGCTTGGGTTTGAAAAGGGGAAAAAACTTGCCGGCAGCTTAATCCAGAAAGATTTAATATGATGTGCTGCAGATGCCGTTGCTTTTTTGGCACATCACAATTACTGTATGGCACACAGCAGAGAGAGAGAAGAAGAAGAAGAAAAAAACCTTGACCACAGATTTTGTTTGGCTGATGTTGCCAACTCTTTTGGCTACATCTGCTCTTTGAGCTTACCAACTGCATGTTTACAGAGTGTGGTTTCAGCTGAGGTGTTAAAAAGGCTTGGTTTGGCTGCTCAACTGAAATTTATATGGAGGTAAATATGTGACCATAACAGTGAATCCTATCTGCTGGCAGGCAAAGACTTCCCTTCACCTACTGCAAACAACAGTAACTTCAAAAGTACACAGGATGGTTTTCATTCAGTTTGTTAATGAGCAGTTATAAGCATGTGGTAGCAATATGTGACCCCCAGGCATCAAGCAACTCAGAGTCTCCCATTTATTAATGTATTTTGTACTGGTGCATACATCTTCTCTGATTCAGGTAGGTTATTTGTTTTTCTTATTTCCTAAATCAGTATCAGAACTGGTCTCAGTCTCAGGAATCACTACAGCCTACGCTGGAGCTGTGTCCTTCAGCTTCATCCTGACAACACAAGACTGTCACAAATGTCTACACGTGTAAGCCATGAGGAATGAGATGGGAGTCATAGAGCAGCCATCTCAGCCAGAGTCTCTCCAGATGTTTTGACTACAACTCCTATCAACTCAAGATAACAGAGCCAATGGCCAAGGATAAGGGGTATTTGTATCTAGATTGGCTGAGTTAGAGGGGCGTACTGAGTACATGCAAACAGAAGATAGGTGTCTTTGTGTATAGGGAGACATAGATGTATATAACAGTCTTGGGATGAAGAGCAAAAACTGGATTTTCTGTTTTCTTAGGCTCACTGGAGAATTTAAGTTTTGTGAATTCCAATATGAACTGACATGAATTCCATGAGATCAATAAACATGAAGATCAGAAAAGCTTTCTGATTGAAAAAAATCAAATTCATTTCAAAATTCATGTACAGTTGGCTCTTGTATCAGTGGGGGATTGGTTCCAGAACCCTTCACGGATACCAAAAAACATGAGGCCTGAACACCTATTAGCATCAATGGACACGTTGGCATGGCTGCATGCATGCACTGCCATTGACGATAATGGCATGGGGCCATCTGCACATTCTCCAATCTTTGGATGGCTAGCCCTCTAACATGGAAGGCCGACTATACTGCAAAAATAGTCGAAACTGAAAATAATACACTAAAATAATACCTGTGGTTGTGTGTGTATGGATAAAGCAGACACAAGGACATTTTGTTCTCATAATAATGCACTAATTGGTATCACCAGTCCACTAGTTAGTTGGATTTACACATTCATTTTTCTCATTCCAATTGGCCATCCATATCCATGGGTTCTTTATCCATGGATTCAACTAACTACTTCTCAAAACCAACCTTGCTCTTTGCTATTTTATATAAGGGATTTTACTATAGTCAGCCCCCCACATTGTGGCTTTGACTTTTGTGGATGTGATTATTCATGAATTTAATATGTTCTCTCTAGGAATCTCTATGTACTCCAGCATGACCCTACCAGAGATAGTCCTAGAGATGCATCTAGGTCCTGGAGGACTTATAAATTCCCATTTGTATGTCCTCCAGTGCAATTCTATGGTCAACTTCTGCCAGATGTTAGCCGTAGAGTTGCAATGAAGGACCTAGAGATTCCTAGAGAGCTGTTTTCTCAGGTGCAAAAAGAGTGGGTTTTTTTTTTTGCAGTTTTTCCACTTTCATGGAAGCCCTGTGCTCCTAACCCTAGTGAACATGGAGGCCCACCGTATGTCATTTTACTATGGGATTTGAGCATCCACAGATTTTGGTATCCGTAGAGAGTCCTAGAACCAAACCTCAGTGGATGCCGAGGTCCCACTGCACTTTTTGTTTTTTAGAGGAAAGGGCTTTGGTGTCCTTCTGAGGGGATCTTTCAAATTTTATACCATTTTCACAGTTTTATATATAATTTTGCACAAAAAATGGATCTAAACAAATAACAAGAAATGCAGTAAACAATGTAACAATGTACTATAAAACTGCATCTAGAACAAGCTACTTTTTGTATGTTACTTTTTTCAAAACTAACTTTCCAATTTCTTTCCAATTTCTATTTCTGTTTACATCAGAATTATAATTCATTATTTTATGGTAATGGAGATTCATGAAGAAATGGGACAGAACTGATTTATTGTGAATACCTCCAACACTGACATGCTATGGAAGTAAAATGATTCTAACATCTTTACTATTTCATATTCTGAGGTCCCAAAATTCACTGTGCAGGTGCAAGTCATAGAGAAAGCTTTAATTTCCCCCCTCCACACACAACTATTTCACATACTTAGGTAACAAAATCATTTGGGCAACAAAAATGCTGGATTTCTCCAGCCTAAGCAAGTTCTATCAGCACAAAATAACATACACAACAATGTTAATGCCTACTTAAGTTTTACAAAATATTTTCTACTGCAGACTTTCAAATATTCCAGGAAAATGTCTCCAGCCAAAATACTATGTGCAGTATCCTTTAATCCCAAAAAGAGTAAGATAAAATGATGTCCTGAGCCTCTTTAAGCAGAGAGACAATCATATGATTGGCCATAAAAACAGGAACATAATAAGGTTTTTAAATGTATGCATGTAAGCATCATATCAACACATTACCATTTTGGCTTCAGAGTGCATCGGAGGGACTTGTGGTGAAGCACATGGATTATTGAGGTTTGGGCCTTGCATTCCCATAATATTGGAGTTCATTGACATTTGTCGTTCCATCTTGTGAAGGAAAAAAAAGAGAGAGAAAAGAAATTAGATGGTCTTGAAACAACAATCCAAATTCTGGTATGCTTCAGATGGAAAAAAACTTGGCTGCTCCAGAACATGAACTCTGTCCCTAGAGTGCACAACTAGCACAATACCATATGTTGGACCACAACTTTCACCAGCCCTAGCCACAGAAAGATCTTGAGCTGCAATACAATAACTGGAATGCCACATGTGGACTGCTCCTGATTAATTTAAGGTAGCATTCTTCTCCTTCAGAGGCCAACAAAATGCCTATAGGAAGCCTATAATCAGGGCATGAATAGCTCCCTCCTGCTCCTGCATCCCAGAAACTAGCATTATGGCCATATAGGATGGCAACAGCTGTATTTGAAGTTTTTTAAAAAGTCCATGAAATTATGTTACCCAACAATCAATAGAAACTTGCCTCTTCACTAAAAGAACAAATTAGTCACTCAGTTTTGAGAGTTTCAGTAATGATTTTTTCCTTCCTTTCAGAAAACAACACTCTGGCTCAAGTGGCTTTTAAAACATCACTGTATGAAATTATGGCTGATGCTGTCAGGGCAGCCCACACCAACTTGCTGAAGAAATAAATAAAAATGCATGTTCTGGAGTGTTTGAAATTGAAGGCTATTCCCATTGGAGTTGTTTGATCCGGGGAGTGGAGGGGTCCACACACCTCCCTTAGATGGATGTACGTTGTTATAATACTGTCAGTGGAAGAAACAAAACTAAAAGTATGTTACCACAAGCTGTGCTGTGTGAGAAATGCACAAGAACTATTTATCCAGACAGTACTGAAATGTTTTCAGGGAAACAACATAATACATTAAAAACATACTTTCTGCTGAACTGAGAATACAAATGTCTATAAAAACAGGTGCAATGTATACAGGGACACATAGCTGCTTCAATGCTTGGAAAAGGGACTAAAACCTCCCCACCAGCTATGACAGTGGAAATGATGCTGGGTATTGTATTCAAATCACCTAACATTTACAAGCTCTGCTTCTCCCATTCTTGGCTTGAAAAAACAATTGGATATGGGCAACATCAGAACATAGCAAAGCATTTATTTGCTATGTTATCCTTCCACTGCTGCTATATATTGGACTTTAATTGATCAGCTGCTTCAGGACTGAAATAGCGACAAGGACTTTTAGGTTGGCAAACAAGTTTGGCAGCTACAGTGCAAAGTAACTGGTGTAATGGGATTAAGGGTCAAAAGAATCCAAATTTCATTGAACATCAGAAATGTACAACAGGAACAAAGCTGTGCTGAACTAAAAGATTTGAAAATATGCTTTGAGATTAAATCATGTAAGGGACAGACATTTGGCCATAGGGAAATTGGGCACAAATTTAGGTGAACTCCTCCATCCTGCAGTTGCTCTGCTGGGCTGCCCCTATACCTGCTCTGGTAGGGAGTGGGGAACTGAACATCTTTCCCAGAGCCATTGCTGCCACCACCACTACTGTGGGTGCCCAAGCTGGTGTGATTTCATTGGTATTACTATCGACAATTGCCCAGATGAAGCAAAGAGACAGAGGAGGCTCCATATGCCACCTTAGCTGCCCTGCTGGCCTCTGGGCCTGGCCTGCAGCACATACTCCAGCCCACACAGCTTGTCTGCCTAAGTTTCTCTCCAAGTGCTCTTCTCCCCCCTCCCCCTTCTTCCCCTGTTTCACCTGGTGTACTGAACACTATTTTACATCTAATATTGAGCAGCACAGTCAGAAAAGTCCTGAAATCAAGTCCTGAACTGGCACTGCATTGGATGCATGGAACTTTTGGGACAGTGCATATAATAATAATAATAATAATAATAATAATAATAATAATAATAATATGTGTCAAACGTAATATATAATTTGTTGTACTGTTGCTACAAATATATCTTGAGATTTAAAGTGCAATTACGGATAAGGGATATTCAACCTGTACTTAAATATATAGCTGAAGAATCAGTATGTAGAGCAATCTTGTGGCAATTTTGAGACTTACTGGAAAAAAATGTTGGCAGAACTTCTTTTTGTAGACTTAAGTCTACTTCCTCAGATACATTTGGTGGAATGGAAAGCCAGAGACAGACCTATATACATTATTGGTGTGTGAGGATGTCAATTCAAATTCAAAATCCTTTGTGTATGGAAATGAAGTGGCAAGTCCAGCTTTAACAATGGTCACAATTTTAATTGTAAAATAAATGACTTTTGGAGCAGATAGTTCAACTGCAAGTGCAGGTTGAGTACAGTTAGCTTTTATTTCCCACTATTAGCAGCTTCAGTAGCAATAGCAGCTTCATTTATATACTGCTTCATACTGCATCAGCAGTCTCTAAGCGGTTTACAACTGTAAACTAATTGCCCCCAACAAGCTGGGTATTCATTTTAGCGACCTTGGAAGGATGCAAGCCGGAGTCGAGCTTGAGACCTGGCTGGTATTGAACTCACAACTTTATGGTTTGAGAGTGAGTGGCTGCAGTACAGGCATTTAACCACTGCACCACCAGGGCTCATTACAACAGGATAAAAGAAGTTGCATTGAGTCTCTTGTTGGTTACTTTCTGGCCCCATTGGAAATCCAGTATACTGAAAACTAGCAATAGGGTTAACAGTGCAGTTAGGGCTATGATCATGTACCCTTATTGTATTTCCTGAACTCACTGAGGATTCCAGTGCCCCACCCTATCTGCATTCTGAAGGGAGGTCGATAACCAGAGTCACGTCTCCTTCTCTGAATCATGGTTCACTAATTCACTGTTATATATGCTGGGACCAAAAGCAAACAAAATGCCAAGGGGGGAAAGCACTGAATTTCTTGGAGCAATTTTTGTCAAAGTTGTTTTTAGTTTGAAAGGAAAAGAAAACCGCACATGGAATCTGTCTCAAATTCAAGATAATTATTATAGAATGTTGCAGGTGACAATAGACAAGATTTTAAGTCTGCATAGATCCACCATTACAATTCTGTATCCTTCTTTCCTCCAGTAAACCCTGGGAAACCCCTACAGGTGTTACTGATGGGGAATGAAGGAAGGGAGAAGTGATTCGGACCATGTTGTGGCAGCTGCACTCAGTTGCAGGGGAGAGGAGAAAGCACACTCACCAATGGAGTACACCCTTCTCTTCCTTCCCCTGCAGGACTTAGAACACCCATATCTTCATAGTTTGAATTGCTTCCACCCTCCCTTCACTTCCCAGTGATAAGCAACTGAACCTCCAGCTTGAGAGCTGTGTGGAGCCAGGGGGAGGTTTTGGAATAGAGTGCAAGGATAAGAGAATACAGTTGGCCCTCCACATTTGCAGCTTTGACTTTTGTGGATTTGATTATTTCTGGTTAGCATTAATCTATTCTGTCTAGGAATCTTTAGGTTCTCCAGCACAACTTTGTGAGAAGTTGACCATAGAGTTGTGCTGGAGAACCTAAGATACTAGAGAAAATACTTCTTTAGGCATTTGTACATCCTTCAGCATGATTCTATGATCAACTTCTGGCAGACACTGACCACAGAGTTTCACTGGAGGACCTGGAGATTCCTAGAGAAGCATTTTCTCAGGTAAAAAGAATAGTGTTTTTTTATTTGCAGTTTGTCTACATTCATGGGAATCGTTCACCCCTAACCCTAGGGAATGTGGAAGGACCACTGTATTTCCATGTGCCCCGGCCCTAATAGGACAAATGCATGCATAAGCCACACCAATGTGCATGCATGTCACTGAAAGGATGCCTGTCATTGTCATAACATTGTAGGCCAGATTCTTTGTAGATTCAGCAAGAAAATATATGAATGAAGGACTAAAATGTGTTCTGCTGCATGTGTATGCTTGTATGTGCCTTAAATTCACCTGTTAATTTATGGTGACCTCATAAATTTCATAGGGCAAGGAATATATAAGAGATGGTTTTGCCAACTCCTTCCTCTGAAATATAGCCAACAACACCTTAGTGGTCTTCCCATTCAAGTATTAACTAGAGCTAAACCTGCTTAGCTTCTAAGATCACACAGGATCTGGTGCCTTTACAGTACTGTTATATGAGAGTTAATAATATGTTACAAATTCTCCTCTACTTTTACACACATACAGTGCATACTTACAGGCATCAACACTGCAGAGGATCCAGGCATGGTAGGATTCGGCAAAGTCCCAGGCATAGATGCAGGCATGGGCTGTCGTTGCCGGTTGTGCAGGTGCAGTAATGAAGATAGTGAGCCTGGAACAGGCCTAGAATGAAGGGAGGAAGCACAGGGCTTAAACATACCCTGGGAAAGATTCGTACACATTCAAAAGAGTAGCATTTCAAAATGACGAATGTCTAAACTCAAAATCTATATGGTATTTCAATTTTCAGCTCTTAATAATTTCCCAGTTTCAGGGAGTTTGTTTTCAGTTTTGGTGAGTGTATGCATGAAGCAAAGACTTTATATTGGATCAGGTTTCTAAAACTGAATCAATTTTCTTTGAAAAAACAAATCTAATATTTTCAGAGAGTGAATTTTGTGACTTATATCCTTATAGTAATTACTGTATGATGACTTTTCTAAAATCATTACTCTCTGGGGAACTAAAAATGGTTTTGAATAAATTTGCAATCAATAATGCTTTTGAATTTGTGTGAGGAGCTTTTCTCTTCTAAAATTATAGACATTTGTAATTTATTATTTTACACAATTACAATTTATGTTCTTAGATATTTGCAGCTGGTGATTTCAATTGTGCACTACCCTGAGCTCTTGTAAGAAAGGATGATATGTTGTTCTTGTTGTACTCAAGCTCTTAGAATTTGTTGTTTTTAATTTTCATTTTAAAATGCAACTTGTCTTTTGCCACCCTTTGCAGAATGAGGACATCGGCTTTTAGGACTTAATATGTGTAACATAAAATAGAAACAGATGCTATAAGACAACTGGCACATCTCTTGTTTGGGTGGTTGCACATGAAGCCAGGAATCCATTAAGTGATCATAAAACAATGTGTCTGTGATATAAGCAGAAAACTTAAAATAAAGAGTTTAAGGAAGATGTAGGACATCACTGTAAATAAACACATAAGGCTTGCTTTTCTTACACCACTTGATGTTTGAATATATCTCATCTTCCTTTTATATATCTCATATAAAGGGAAAATTATGATGAAACACACACACACACACACACACACTCTATCCCAGTCCAAATATCTCAGGACTGAATATGCACAGCAGTACTTTTTACCCTTTACTCAACTGCTATTACCTTGACTATATACAAATAGCTTTTTGGGATCCCTCCCCTCCTCTAAACTAATTGGGAAAAAGAGAGCAACACATGTACGGTCCCCCCGCCTTCCTTTTTTAAAAATACATATACTGATAATCTACTTCAGTTACTTAGGCCTGTTACAGACTGCCAAAATAAAGCTGCTTCGGGTCTCTTTGGAGGCATGCTATTTAAATGATGCATGGGTCCTAAGAGTCTGGATGTCGCACCAAAGCCACACTCCATTCCTAAGCACTGGAGTGCAGCTTTGGCGCAGCTTCCGGATTCTTAGGATGCATGCATCATTTAAACAGCATACCTCCAAAGAGACCCAAAGCAGCTTTATTTTGGCAGTCTGTAACAGGCCTTAGTTATGTATGTGTAACTAAGTAGTGTCTCCTGGTCTGACCCTCCCTGTCCACCTTAATAGCCAGCATTTAGATTGGAATTAGGTGGTCTGTTCACCTGCTAATCAGGTCTCAAGGATTATGAGGTTTCCAACTCTCTGAGCAAGGCTGCTTCTAATTGTTGCAGGCTTGCTATCTGGTATTGGAACCATTGTCTTCCTTACTTGCCAACAGGCAGCCGAATAACTTTCTTCACCCAATTTGGCTGCTGGTTTTTCAAGTGGGCTGGGAAAACATTTACACAATTTTACAGTAAGACTACATGTGTGTGTATTGTGTGCCTTCAAGCCATTTCTGACTGATGGCGAACCTAAAGTGAACCTATAATGGAATTTTCTGGGCAAGATTTGTTCAGAGGAGGTTTGCCATTGCCATCCTTTGAGGCTGAGAGCATGTGACTTGTTAAAGGTCTTGTCCAAGGCTGAGAGCATGCAACTTGTCCAGTGGGTTTCTTGGTCAAGCTGGGAATCGACCCTTGGTCTCCAGAATCGCAGTTGAACACTCAAATCACTATGCCACGCTGGCTCTCTTTGACTGAATATGTTATGGATCTGTAGCTTATGAATCTATAACTGCAATATTCAAGACCAGCTGTGTTTTGTACTGGTGCACACATATACACTTAGTGCCAAAGTAAGACGTCCACACTTATCTGGTATGACAAATAAAAAAAGCTGAAAGATGTATAGGTAATTCCATACAAAAAAAAATTAAAGAATGCAAGCCCGTGTACATATTTCTATAGGTAAGCTCCACCAACCAGAGCGGTTTATTCATTCATATGAATTGCAATTAAATGTTCCTGGATGGGTAGAGGAATCTAGAAGACTTTCTCTCTCTCTCATTCTCTCTCTCTCTCTCTGTAGCCGAATATCCAAAGGATACTTGGACAACAGCAAAAAAACCCCACCATCTCCCTTTACGTGGCAATCTAGGCTGACTGATGCTGTGCCAGTATTCTACATTTTTTTACTTTGATCAATTGCTACTCCTTAGATGTTTTTTTTTAAATCAAATATATGTGATTGCTATAAAACAGGGGTAGGCAATTTGTAGCTTTCCAGATGTTTTGGACTGCAGCGCCCACCATTCCTCACCTAACCCCACCATTGCTGTCAGGAACTGATCAAAGTAAAACCTCACCACCTCACCGCATCATTGTTTATCTTGGCTAAGGTGGATGGGAACTGCAGTGCAACAGCATCTGGACACAGATTGGTAGAAAGGGCTTAGTATGGCTCATTAACCCTCAGCGAGCTCACAAACCTCATCTGTTTACATTAACATTGGAAGAAGGGAGCGTTCGGCACACTGCACTGCTGATGTGTCAGTGTTAACAGTATTATTAGAAATTACAGGATGGATACAGAAAATGACACAAATATTTTGGCTTTCACTGTTGACTGCAAGTGGAATGTTTTGTGGCTGGATATGTCAAAAGCATTCTTTTTAGAGTTTGGCATCTGGTAAATGAACACAGGACAAATCCCACAGCTTGACTGCTGGCCAGGAGCAATGGGATTTGTAGTACATCACATCTGGAGAAGGATATTCTATCGCATATTATCTAATAACCTATGCAAGTAAGTTTTGTCACCATCTGCTGCATCTCTTCCTGTCCTATTATCCAGGCCAGTGTAGTCCTATGTGACATTTTCAAACCAAGAATACTATGTGGGTACAATCCTGCTCACATAGTTAATTTTCCTTTAGCCTGATTGTTACTTCATAAATTGTCCTGACCTAAACCTTGAACAATATGGTCAGAAAAATATTAAATTACAGTGGGGCAATCCCTGTGCTTAAGTTCAGGCTTGATACAAATGGAGAGATTTAAAATTAATATCCTCAGAACATTTAATTTTTAAGTACTTCCTCTAATAGAAATGATAAAAAGCAAGGAGAAGAAGGATGAGCATGGAGACATCTTCTGGAAACCTTTGTGTTAAAACACTGTGTTGTGTGTGAGATTAGATAGAAGGCAGCACAATTTTCATGTAACTGCACCAAATGTCTGTTGATCCTCCGGATTTTTTTTTAAAATAAAGCAACCATATCATCATTTTGTATGACTATTTTAAATTAATTCTGCTATACATACTGTATTGTTGGTCTGCCAAAAGTGGCCTTACTTGCCAGGGAATCTAAACCACAGTGACTGGATATGAGTTCTGTGTCTTACATCTTCCAGTAATGTTTCATTTAGATTTAGTTCATTCTGTCTGCTGTGATTTTATTGGAAACAAGAAATTACACTGGCCAGCAATTCAATGAAACATATGCTAAGGATTCCGTTATCCAAAAAATATTCTTACATTACACATTACTCTAGCCCTGATAATAGATTTTTGTCTTTCCAAAGCCAGCAATCCCATGGCTTCACTAGTGTGACATCACCAGGCCTCAGTTTATGACATTATCACGGCCTCATCTTGTGAGTCTCAAGCTTTGGGATGCCAGAGACTTAGAAATCCCATTAAGAAACTATACACAAGATTCATTGTGGTTTTGTGTGGTGTCAAAATTAATCCAACAGGTCTCTGCAACTTTTTTTTCAAAGGCTTTCTTCACATTACAGACATCTTGGAAATTTACTTTTTAAAAGTAATTTGCTAGGTAACTTTTTACACACACCCTATAGTTAATGTTACTTTTAAAAAAAGAAATACAAGTCATTGTATTACTCTTGTAATTTTGTACTTTGGTACTTATTTCTTTAGATCTTCTTAAGAATTTTTTTTTAAAAAAAAATTGTGTGATTTTGAAGCCAAAATGCCTCCCATCATTTTAAGCCCCCCATTAATAAGAAAACGTAATAGATAAATGTAAAAGAAAAGAAGAATTTGTTAACCAGTCATCATTCCTAAGGGACTGCTTTTATACACAAAAGTAATATCTTTTGTGGAAAGTTAGGAGTTTATCACACACATTTTGTAGCCTGATCTGTGCATGAGATGGGATTTGGACGGAACGGGGGAGAATGGGTTTTATTGCTCATGAAATTGCTTCTATGCTGCCGGCCGGCCGACCACCATCCATCCCCAAGCCATGCTTATTCTGCCAATTTTGCAAGGATGGAAGCTTTCCGTCCTTGCAAAATCATCTGGCTAAGCACAGCTCGGTGACGGGTGGTGGTCGGCTGGTGGCACAGCAGCAATTTCATGATTGACAAAACCCATTCTCCCCAGTTCACTCCGATCCCATCCCATGCACAGATCGGGCTACAAAACGTGTGCGATAAATTCCTTAGTTACACTATTTTACTGACATTATGGAAAAGAGACTAAATATAAATTATTGCTACAATTACCATATCGAAAATCCCCAAACTGCCAATAGATTACACAAAAATGTTAACTGTAAAGAAAAGGTGGAAAATCTGTCAAAACCACTGTCTTCTGCCAATTGAAAGGCTGAATCACAAGGGTCTTTTTAATCTTTTTTTCTTTTCTTCCTTTCTTTACTTTTTCTTTTCTTTATTGTTATTCTTTTTGAATTCTGCAACTTTGATAGTATTTTAATAACACTTTAAAAATGTAAGATACACATTTGGCTGTTTATTATTTGACACCACTAACAACAACAGTTAAAAAAATGATACTTAAAAAATTTGGAGTTAGGAATTGGCAATCTTGAGTATATTCATGAATAGTGCTACTGAAAAATAGGAATTAAATTGCTTTTTTATTGTTGCCTTTTTAACTGATGTTTGTTCTGTGCTTCAAATGCAGTTAGTTGTAACTTCCAGAAGCATTCTTTTTAGGTAAAAAGTGAAACAAATATTGATGAATAATTCTGATGATCACTGGAGCCTGAGCCACATCAGAAAGTAAAATTTTAATTTTATTCTCAGTACAAAAGCTATCCTGCAATTCTGAGATCAGAAGCAATTGTTGGACAAAAGCAAAAAAACAGAACTTTTAAACACCCATCAAGAAGAAGATTACACTGGGGCTTTACTCCACAATATCCTCTGTGACTGAATGAGACATTTTGAGATTGGCAGATTATATGAATCAATGACTTGGCTTTAACACCCCCCCCCAACATTTGTTATTCTACACAACCTATGCAATCCCCCCCACCCCATTTTTTAAGACTTGTTATTCTACACAATTTACGCAACCTTAAGAATCAGGGGAACCTGATTCTCAAGGTGTCTGACATAAAACAAGCAGCCTCCAGAATAAGTGCTTGGAGCTCTACAACCAGGCCTTTCTGTACTGTGTACAGGCCCGTTATAGAATTTTCTACCTTCATAATAAACTTAGGTGTTAGGCCATTTGACAGAAACTTGTTTTGGCTTGACTTGTGCCGTTTGTACAGGTAATCCTCCAGAGTCCATATGGTTGGAATTTTACTTACATGTTCCAGAGCCAAAATGTTTTCTGAAATTGATTTAATGAGCCTGGGAATAGGGGTCTTGGGTAAAAAGGAAATTATTTGTATATATTAAAAAATAGCAAATAAGCTACCTTGCTGTCCTCACTCTCACCCTCAGCTCTGCTTAGTTCTGCAAGTCTGCATTTGCTTTGCAGTTGGGAAATTACTGTTTTTGTTGGGGTGTGTTTTTTTCTTGGTAGCACCTTGGAACTTTCCAGGGCTTTCCTAGATGGAAAAACATGCACTTTTGAATTTCAGGGTCCAATTTTGCCTATACTCATTAATAAAAGAAATTATGTGCATTACGGTCTAACACCGAAATTGGCAGGGGAGCACATGATGATTCCGAGGTGTTTTATAGTGTTAGGTCCAATGAATCAATGTGCTTGACACCCATGAAACTGTGTGACTGGAAAACTGAAGTAAACCAGTTCTCATAAACAGCTGGCAGGGAAGGGACAAAGATCCTTGTTTAGTTTGTAAAAAGTTGAACTTTGCAGATTATCAGTTTTCCTGTCTTCAATGCACCACAACAACATTGTGCTGGATACTGTACACAATGCAGAGGTGACATAGATTTGGGGCCAGACATATTGAAGTCTCGTGCTGTAGTATCATATGTTCCCATATTGTTGAGACTGATGCTACCACTAGGCAGAGTGGTCCTGACTCTCTTGGCCATTACCTCCTGAGTCCCCTGGCTACTCCACTTTGTTGGAGGACACAACTATGCATGCCTGATGGCTTGCTTTGATCCCCTAAACTAGTCTGCTATTTTCAAATGTGGTGGGGAAATGATATCCTGTAGCCAGTATAGAGCTAAGAAGCAAATAACAGTCAGTTTCTGTATATCTAATGGCTCTCATAATTCTTCCTTGTCTTTGTCCCTCACCTTTCACCTCAAGTAGCAAGAAGCCTTAGGCTGGTCTTCATACTATTGACTCTAAAGGCAGCTGCATCATATAGTAATGACAGACAATGCTAGTAGAGGCTTATTAACATTTTGTACTGTATACGACCATTCCTAAAGAGTAGCTCCTGTACTTCTTCCTTATCTATTCATTTCTTACTTTCAGTACTAAGCACTACAAATAAAGATGAGTAAATTCCTACTAAGAAAGCATGACTGAACAAAAATGCAACTCTTTGGCAGCATTGCATTATGAGAAGCTTTTAAGAAGCTAGGAATGTATCTATTTATCTGTAACCTGTAATCTTCTCACATATTAAACATGTGTTGGAATGAATAGAAAAATGCCTGCTGTACACATTTTGGCACCTATTAATATAATGATGACACAGATCAACTCTACCAAACATAAAATATGTAGGGCTCATTCACACTTAGTGACAAACCAATTTTTTAACAGGATCATTTGGTCTATCTAGCCCAATATTGTCAAGACTAGATGATGCTCATTAAGTTTTCAGGCAGGGATTGAAGCTGTTGAGTGAAGCTGAGAACTGAAGTTGGCTCTACCAGTGAGATAGCTCTTCTCCATAGCAAAACAATCTAGTGAAAAAGAATTCTACACAGTATGAGAAGAAGGAATCAACACAAGAAACAACTATTGCAAAGGCAATAGACATTATGAGGATTATCACACTAGGAGTTACCATCTGTCAAACGTCCCTGGATTGTTGGGGAAGCAGGTGTGTATGAATGCCTGGCACGTTTCCTCAGCGTCATGGAATCGTCAGTTCCCTCTAGTGTCATGTAATCATTCAGGAAGAGTGACTTTCCTCTTAACGCAAAGTTTCCGTTAAGAGAAAAGTCACTCTCCCTTAATTATTCCATGACACTAGAGGGAGCTGACAATTCATGACAGTAAGGAAGTGCGCCAGGCTAATACATGTGTGCTTCCCCAATGATCCAGGGACATTTCACAGATAGTAAGCCTTAGTGTGATAATCTTCAAAAATAGCTAAGTGGGTTTGAACACTTTGTTCTCCTCTTGAATTTTTCTGGGCAATAACTTGTTATACAAATTGCTTTCTTTCTTCCTTTTTCAAGGATGTTAGCCAGTCTTTATTCTCCCATTGTCAGAAAGATGTAACAGTATGTGTTCCTCTCTCCATAATGTATATTTACTAGTACATGTGCATGTATAGAAAAAAAAAAGGAGTATCTTGACAATAATGGAAGGCAAGTGTGTCCCAGTGCACATGAAAGCAAGTACACCATCGAAAACATAATGTTACACCTGATGCCAATGTTGTCCATCTTGCGTTTCTGGTATGGAACAGGGCATGGATTGGTATATAAATCCAACATACATATGTATGCATAAGCCACTGAAAATAATGCAGTGTAGATGGGAAATGGCCACATCCTCAGCCACATTCTGTACCAACATATAATTATGTGAGGTGAATATGGCATTACAAGTATCATAATTTGCCTGGGCAACTAGGACCACTGAAGTGAGATCAATGGGAGGGCACTGTTTGCTCCAATTGATTGGCTGATCACTATTTGATCATACCATGAGGCAGACGGAACTGAAGAAGAACTATTCTGAGGCTGCAAACAGGCATGGGGGAGGAGAAACACATAAAGACTATCATGGGCATTTATCTTTTTCTCCAGAGTTTCAGTTTTTCCAGTTTCTTAAAGGCATCAAACCCCTGATTTTTGCATTAAAAATCAGCCCTTGTGAAAATTTGGTAGAGCACTTATTAAGAGCATGCATTGTACATTGGAGGTCCTCATTTCAAGAGCATACAATTTACTATTTAATTCTTCTCACTATGCCACTAACTGTGTAAGCTATTGTGCTCAATACAAAAAGCTAGAATATCTGGCTGCCTCTTAGGTATGGTATGAACATGGTATGATCAGGTAGCAATCATTTCAACGTTTTCTGGTTGAGGGAGTGAGAGAAGGAGGGAAGGAAGAAACAAGCCTCTTTTTAATACATATATTTAAAACTAAATTATATTGTTTGTATATATTGATATTAGTGTTATTGCTGTTTTGTGGTTTAATTGGTATGGGTGAATATTTTTTAATTTGTATGGGAATTGTTTGGAGACCACAACATTGTTTTGAGGTTGGGAGAGCTCAACATTGACAAGGAAATTGTTGTTACTTTTGACTACAGATAAGTGGTCTCCATGTGCTCAATAAAGCTTACTCCCAAGTATGGAGATGATCAGATGGGGGGGGGGGAACTGGGTAAGAAAAAGGCATATTCCCTGCAAAGTTCATGTGACTGTGCTGAAGATTTTCAGCCAACATTATGTTTATCCAGGACTTAACCCATGAAGATCCAGGAATGCTCCAGCAATAAACCATTCCCAGGACTTCCCATGAATAGTTTGTTGCTGGAGCATTTCTGGATCTTCATGGGTTACGTTCTGGATAAGCATGATGTGTCTGAAAATCTTCAGCACGATTGTGTGACTTTGCCAGGGGTATGCCTTTTACTCCCCCCTCCCCCCCTCGTATGATAATCTCCTAAATGTGTATAGCAGTTTATTATTCACAGAACACCTAAACAACAACCACCATCTTAATATTTCTTGGTACACTTCTGATTGAAAATGCCCGAGAAGACTCAATTGCATAAGTGCCTTGGTCCTCCAGTTTTGCCAGATTATTGTGGAGGAGGGCTCAGTCTAATCTTAAGAGGAGCTTCAGCACTACTGCCCACCTGTTCCAGGATCCATGACATTGTTATTATGCCTATTCTTAATTGTAAGCTACTATTCTTAATTGTAAATCTCTTCTAATAAACAGTAAAGCACAGATGCACACACCACAACAACTTTATTTAAGAATATCTACTGTGGTCAGGCTATTACACATTATGATGACATACTCTTGAGTAGCCGGAACTGATGGCGATTGCAGTCTGAAATATCTAGAGGAACCACATTGACAAAGCCTACTCCAGAGTAAAGACAGATCCCATATGGCCTGAAATTTAGGGGAAAGGACAGGATGGGATGGGAGGTGAAGAAGAAAATGGTGAGGGCAACACGCCCTTTAGAGTGATCTTTGGTCTCAATGAAAACAGTCTCTTCCAGAGCACCTGCTCTTTTCTTTTAAAATAACTGATGTGACTGCAAGTTCTATATTTCCCATCTCATCGTGTTCTGCCCTTAGAATAATATTGATATACATTTTTTAAAAAAAACTATCGTATGTGATTTAATTATCAAAGAGAGAGAGAGAGAGAGAGAGAGAGAGAGAGAGAAATATCCTTTTTGTCCACCAGTCCCCAAAATTACACAACTATTTCAGAGCCCAGTTTTTAGCCAGGAATAAACTCACCAATAAGAGATACCTGGAAGGGCAACCGATTTTTTTTTTGTTCATACTTTTATGAAAAGCCATGTAAATTTTCCTTTAAACCTGGTTTTACTGTTCAAATATTTCAAATAATGTTTGATGTGATTATGTATTTCAGCACCAACTTCCCAAACAAAGCTGAGATTTTCCTCTGAAAATGAGAAGGCAAATTACAGTAGACGCATGAAAACAAAGACTCAACAGTTTCTCCAGTGCAGGCTTGTTACCATGAGTTAATAATTCCAGACTTTAAGCAAGCAGAGTCTCCTTTTTTTTAAAATAATAATAATAATAATGGTATGCCTCTAGGCAAAGCATTTCAACTAAAAAAACTATTGAGGCATGGAACAAGGCAAGGTGTGTGAGCTAATATAGGATTGTTCAGCCACTAAGCCAATTCCTGTGGTACCCAGCCTGCTCTGCAGTGACAGATTATTTCTCCACGTACACTTGTAAAAACACACTGCTTAAGGTTAAAACCTGTATAAGCTTTTCTTTTCAATTAAAATGTCAAAGATGACAGCACGTGTTTTCACTGTCCCCCAACTGTGATGGATTTTAAGGTCAGAGTTGCAGAAACCCTTCCTCCAAATTAGAGATAGTTGTCTGACTTTGAGCCAATTAAAGATGGAAACACCATCCCTATCTCACTGTATGAGGGGCCTGGTATGTACCATACATTTTAACTAGCAGAAGCCCCCCAAATTGCGGCTTTCTCAGGGACATGTCAATACTGACAAGTTTCTAACTGGACAGAATAGCACAGAACTGGAAGCATGAGACACATCCTTGATACTTTCAAGTATCAGCAGCTGGAAAAATAGGAGCCCAGCTCCATGTTTTATGTGACATGGATGGGCTGCAAGCAGCGGTGAATTAGTTCCTGCTGGGTATTAGTTACAAGCAATTTTGCACACTTTAAAATAATCTTTATATTTCAGGGTTTTTAAAAAATAATTCACTAGGTTTTTAAAAAACACACAACGTTCTTGTACAAATCAGAATCATATATGCAAAAAAGTCAATGGGTTTTGCACATGTTTTCTTAAAAATCTATAAATTAAAAAATATAAACACTTCTGGACTGTAGTTAAACTTTTTTCCCTAATAAACAATGTTTCAGTGTGTCCAGAATCAGAACATTTGTGAGCATTTTTAGCTCACTAGTAGCAAGCATTGTGAAGCACATGATGCATACATGGTGAGAAGATCAGATAACAGCATAAAAATGTCCTGAATAAATAAGAGTTGTATGCATTGTGAAGTAAATAAGGGGATAAATCTAGACAGGCAGTGCAAACTTAGTTCAAATATGTGGCGGATGAAGAGGTGTAGGATTAGATTCAAGCTTCTTCTGCTGGAAGAAATGTCCTCCTGCTGCTGAACCTTCTGTCAGTTGATCTCAAAGACCTGCTTTACACAGACATCTTACAGCAGAACTGCTCTATTTGCTAAATCTGCACAGAAGATCTGAAAAGGGGGTGGAGAAGTGATGGCGTGAGGAAGGAGATGAGTGATACTTCACATAAACATCCTCCGACCCAAGGAAACATAGCTACAATGCAAGCCAGACTGACGGTAACCCTAAGTAGTGTTCAACTTCACTTTCCCAGAAGGAATTCATATCTATCACAGCTTCAGCTGACCCTTAGCTATCATGCCCAGTCAGGAATGCACACTGAAGACAATGGTCCTTAACTTAAACTAACATGATCATGGTTCCAATGGGTATGCAAAGGGATCTTGTAGCACCTCTGAGACTCACTGAAGAAAATAAGTTAGTAGCATGAGCTTTCGTAGACTTGAGTCTATTTCCTCAGATGCATGCAAACAACATTATCTGCAGAAGTAAGCTCAAATCTACAAAATCTCATGCTGAGAACTTCTTTCTTTCTGTTAGTCTCCAAGGTGCTACAAGATCTCTTTGCATACTGATTTTCCAGACTAAAATGGCTATGTCTTTGAATGATTCCAATGGGTCAGTTTTAAATACACCTATGGCCTACATCCAATTATTAGTCTGAACCAGAGCATACCTACTGAATCAACTACCGAGCATGTATTTAACCCACTTCCACTCCATTCTTGATTTTCTTAAGGGGAAACCAATAATTTGATTTAGGATAAAGTCTGGAACTAATCCAATATGTTGGACTTGAGCTGCATTTGGACCTGATTCCAAATATCTGCTTAGCCATGAAATTCACTGGGACACCCTGCATCAGTCATTTCCCCTGTACTTAACTTACCTATCCTGTGTACTTATTAGAGGATAAAATGACACAACTCAATGAAGAGCATTATTAACTTCTTGAAAAAAAGAGATGAATATATTGACAATAAGAAGATAATAGCAATATATGCCACCAAGTTTTGGATTTGGGCATTTATTCTTCCATTTTCCCTTCAAGAAAGAAATCACTACAGCTTTTATGACTCCCAAATCCAAAACTGTCCACATGGGTGGCTGAGATAGCGACACCTTCGCTATACAGTAATTCAGTGTAAACAAATTTTGTTTCATGCATTCAATTATTTTTAAAAGTATAAAATTATCTTCAGGCTATGTTTATAAGGTTTCTACAAAACCTAAATAAATTTCCTATTTTTAGTTGGGTCCCATCTCCAAGATATCTCATTATCTGAAAAAACAAAAAAACTACCCCAGAATTCCCAAACACTTCTGGTTCCAAGCTTTTGGATAAGGGCGACTCAACTTGTACTCCACACACAGCGCAGGACATGTGTAAGAAGCTCAACAGACTGTCCCTTACAAATGTCAGCTGTCTGCCATTGAGCTCACAGGCAACAGACTAAAAACATAAATATCTGAAACATATGGCCAATATTTTAAAAGAAATACTGAACAATTATGCATACCAACAACTCTTGACAGCAAAAAGACAGATCTCTACAGAAAAGCATTTATTATTATCTCATGGCACCCTGCATTGATCTCTTTCCTACCCATCTCCAAACTCCCTCCCCCATCACTTACATACTCTCCTACACGTACACAAAAGACTCCAATGTGGAGTTTAACAAAGTGATTCTATTTGTGCAGCAAAGCATATACCATTCTGCGTTCCTTCCCAGTCACAATTTGAGCTTGCTCTGTTCCCTTTCAAGTGCTGTATTGAACATGAACTTGCAGCTGATTTTGTGGTTGGAGTCCATTTGTTTTCACATCAATGAAATTAATTTCCATTGGAAACTGCATCTGAGGCATTTAATCAAAATGGGCCTAAAATAATTCTGAAAAGCTCATCTGTCTCCAATCTATATAGTGTTTTAAAAATTGGACATGTGCCCTGTAATAATATCGCACTTTACAAAGCTTAATGCTCTGCACTTCTGAGTATCGGTTACATCAAGACTCTGGTAAATTAAAACAGGCCGAGATTCAGATTTACATTGATTTATAAATATATAGATAAAATGACACTAACTCTATTTCAAGCAAAATGGAACCTGAAAATTCTTGTTTTGGAATTCACTAACATTTAACATTACAGCTATGCTTCCTTAAGCTCTGTTGTTGTTGTTGTTGTTGTTACTATTGTTATTAAGCAATAGTGTGCTGCAGAAAAGAGTAGGTGGTTAAGTCTTGCCCACCAGCAATTTTCCTGTTCAAATGTATACCCAAATGTGTCTCACATAGTTATAAATGAATGATTATGACAGAACACTGTCAGTGATCTTAAGGCAACCATTTTAAAACAAAGCAATTTTAAAGGCAGATTTCTGATGGAATGAAAAACTAGTATCTCCTTTGGTTAGTGATGCCACTGGAGTTTATCACACTAGTGAGATCCGCCGGGCAAATGGGATTTAAACGCAATTTAACCCGAAGAAAACCTGGAAATGCCAGAAGTTTATCACACAACGTCACAGTTAATGTGAAATAACGCGAAGTTAAACCGCAGTTAGAGTGGAGAAAACCGCAGCTTTTTACTTTCGTAACATCCCAAAAGTAAAAAGTTGATGGTTTTCTCCACCTTAACTGTAGTTTAACTTCACATTATTTCATTTTGAAAGCAATTCGGTGTGATAATATCCCTGAATTTGCAAGTTTGTTTAAATTCGAATTTAGTTTAAATCGCATTTAACTCCCGTTTGCCCACGGGATCTGACTAGTGTGATAAAGCTCACTGAGTGGAGTGCAGCTTTCACCAGCCCTAGCCAGCATAATCAATGGTGAGGGATCACAGAAGCTGTAGTCCAAGAACTTCTGGAGAGCCACAAGTTGACGATTCCTGCTGTGGGAGAACACAGTTGAAAGAACAACAATTTCATCTGGAAGGTCTTTTTCCGTACATACACAAATACAGATTTAGTGAACTATCTTTAAAAATACTGTAGTCTTGAAAAAGACTCTGTTGGAGGTTTTGGCACGTGTGTATTTGAGTGGAACATACATATTCTATCTAATCAGGATAACTCGGTGCACACAACCAGGACTCCCAGATCTGTTTCTGTGTCATTGGATGTGTTTTAAAGCACTGGCCTACTTTCTGCAACAATTCACCGTCGGTATAGAACAGGTGGTTTGAATATTCTTTTTTAAAAACTGTTTGAATATTCTTTTTTAAAAAAATAATTAAAGAAAGCATATACCATACCAAATCTCCCTAAATAGTTTTATATGGTCTAATAGGCCAGGTGGCATTCAAACTATGCTTGACTGTGTATAAGTGCATTAACCCACACAAATTCCATTAAGTAAATATAAAGCTGAAAAAACAGAGAGCCAACTGTAATCTAGCCTTTAGAATCACTGTGGTTTTTTGTTTTTAAAGAAATATCCTTATTGACCTCCAGGTTCCCAAGGGGCCAAAAATTCCAAATGATTAGCAGGTTCTGGTGCAGCTCGATTGGAAACTACACAGCCATGTGAGAGGCTTGAGGAATGCCTGTGGTTCTAATAGGAAACTCTAAATTTGCTTCTGAGCCCCAGGGAGCAAAAGGATCTGGGAAAAGCCTTCCCAGTGAACGTGGCCTCAGAATGCATTAAAATCTCACCAACAGTATTGTGAAACAAAGGCTAAATAAGTGGAAAATTGGAAACAGTGAACTCTGGTCAATTTGCAACAACAACTGTGAATCCAGTTGCACTTCTCAACTCACCTTCACAAGTCATATCAACTCTCCATGGTAAGCAGCATTCCCTATCACAGCTCAGCAAATGAAACCACAAGTCAAAACTTAACAGGCCCTCCACATTTCAGGGAGAAATTTGTATGAGAAATCAAGATATAAAGAAAGAGAAATAGCAACATGTATAATGCTTGTTTTATTTAACTGAGTTGAGCTGAATTTTATTGATAATACCAAAGGCTGAGTGACACACAGGACCAGACCCAGTAAATGTCAAGGTAAAATAATATATCTTGACATCATCAAAAGAAGAGGAGGAGTGTTTTATATTCTGAAGTTTTATTTCCATACCCAGGAGCACTAACAACAGACACCTGAAGAACCACCAAACATATATTATGAAATATAATATAAAAATCAAGATAACCAGAGACAGTGATATAAAGCCTCATATATTGAATAAAATATGAATAATATTGGAACAGGAGTAGTTTTAAAAGTACACTAAAACAAGAGGCTAAAAGTCCTGGCACATGAAGAATTAACCTGCCAGAGCTAACTGGGAGGATGTTCCACATATTCTTAATCAACAATTTTCTATCCTAGTTTGAGGCAAGACATGTTACATTGCTAAACTATGGTACAGCAAACATAAAATCAAGATAGTTTGGACAAAATGGCAAAGTAAGATTTGCTTCAAAGCAAGATAGGATCTTGCATTCCTCTGTGTTTTGGGAAGAAGGAATGGAAAGAGGAACCAAAGTCTGACTCCTCCCTTACTTATGCAACACTAAACCTTGGTTTGACATTACATCTATATCGCCCCTATCTGAGCAATGTTGATGACAGAGCTCTGGTATAATGTAGTAATTGAAAATATGGTACTTGGTATTACATTTAGACTCAATAAATGTATGCTTTAAACTTTATTTTGCTGACAAGAAGTACAGTACTGCCATAATGTTGCAATGTGTTGAAACTCTTTAGAAAAATCTGTCACCGATTCTGTTTTCCCAGACTCAAGCAATGAATTTATGTGGGAAGATTTAGTCCCAAATCTCAATTGATTTGGTTCCATGTTTACGCCATTTGTTCACTGCTTTGTTGTTTTTTATTATTATTTTCTTGATTGTATGTCCCAGATGTGGTTATACATGTGTATTCATTTGAAGTCACATTGTGTCATGGGATTTTACTGTTCAAGATGTTAAAAGAGGTTTGGAGAAAATCTCAAAAAAAGAAAAATGAGAATACAAAATAAAATCATTAGAGGCACAAAGCATGCTAGGGTTGCAGTTTAACTGTGCCGTTCTATGCATACTTATTGCTCACTCTTTGGGCAAATTAGGACAAAGAAAGTTTGCTTTCTTCACCATTCTGAATTAAACTATTAATTTATTCCACAAGGTAGCAGTCCTGTACATACTTACTTCATACCCAAAGGTTTGCTCACTTGTCTTTGAATTTGAACCTTCTGCTCTAATATGCTCCATAGAGTTATGGGCATTTTGGTTTTGCCGGGCAAACTAAGAATTATAGCATGTCTTGGGGGGGGGGGGGGGGAGCACAAAACACTCTATGAAATGCTGACAAGTGATTGACATAAGGAAGTGTATTGTAGTGTTAGACTAGGATTTTGGGAGACCAGGGCTCGAATTCATGCTTGAACATGGAAACCTCTGGTTGACCTTGGGCAAGTCACACACTCTCAGCCTTTGAGAAAGACAATGATAATCACCCCTGAACAAATCTTGCTAAGAAAGCCCTGTGATAGGATTGCTGTAGTTTAGGGTCATCATAAGTCAGATTTGAGAGCAGAAGCAACAACAACTAGTACAACATTAAAGACTTGCAAAACCCACTGCAAGGTGCCCATATTCTCCACATGCAAGAAAAAAACAACCCATGTTAATGGATTGCATCCAGGGTTTTTTTTAGGCCACAACTTACTTCATATAAAGGCCAGCAACTTTGCTCTGCAGGGGATTCTGAAAGTTGTTAAAAGAAGAACTCCTTCATGGTCTTAATATATTTGTACTTCGAGCTGACCAACCGAACTCAGTGCGTGTAAATTTGTAATGACCATTGACTTCAATGTGTCTATTTCAGAGTATGACCCAAGCCATTACTTTTGCATAATGTATACAACTATAACAAGTGGCTTAAAGGGGTGGGGGTGGGGATACCATGTAAAATATATGAGAAAATACTTCATGCCAGACAGAAGTATCTAGCAGATGTTTGTTCTTTAGGTTGTGGTTGAAAATTTAATCAGTGAAAATAATGTGGCTCCTGGTCTTATTCCCACTGCAGTCTTATGCCTTACTTTGGATAAATATGGTGTTTGGGGTTTGGAGTTAAATGTCATTTCCTATCATTTTTGACATCTCTTTGAGCAACTTTCACAAGGATCTGATCTTAATTTGTGGTAAGGCTGCAACTACAAATAAACATCTATCTCAGCTATTTATGAGAAATTTCTAATACAGATGAAAATAAGAAGTGATTCTTCTTCTGATCATTCAACACTATGTGTACAAAGCATACAGATCCTACTGGGATCTGTTTCCAATTGGTCTCCCCCACCCTCTGCAATTAGGTTTCACTGTGAAGCTAAGAAAATGTCATTGAACTGAAGGGAAGAATGACTAAATTTCACAAGTTTTCTTTTCAGGGGAAGGTTAACCAAAAGGTAAAAATTCAGCGGCATATGAACAACATCAGACCTGCCAAACTCTAGCTTGTGCCCCAAACAACTTCATCTCATTCCCTAACTTTTCATTATTTCTCCAGCAATCTTTCTCCATAACCTTTGGAAATCACAGCTATCCCAGTTCTAGGCCATACTATGGGTTATATAGGTACCAAGGAAATATAGTAACAAAATGAGACAATGGAAGCCCTCCAGAACAGGTACACAGGACAGGTGACCATGTCAGGACAACAGATCAGCAGATGGGGCTTGCTAGATGAACAATGATATTGGTTATTACTGTTGTGTCGGGTTGTCTCTGCGACAGTAATCTACTATAGAATGATATTAGGTAAGATTACATGAGTCACTTTGAGACCCAGATGTGGTAAAAAGGCAGAGTATAAAGATGAGGAGCAGGAGGATACTTTTGTGGAGGACAGAAAAGTCTCAAACTTTTATTTCTCTTGCTTTAGAGCATTAAATTACGCAAATAAAATGCCTCAATTCTATGGTTAATTGGTGGGTTTCTTGCTACAGATTGAGTCTTCCTTATTCAAAATACTTGAGACTGTTTTGGATTTTAGAATATTTTGGATTTTGGAATCCCTGTTTGCATATATGTAGATAATGAGCTATCTTGGAGATGAGACCCAAATATAAACACAAAATTAATGTATGTTTCATATATACCATATACGTATAGCTTGAAGGTACATTTTATACAATATTTTAAAAATAATTTAGTGCATAATCTCAAAAATAATTTCAGCTGCCCATGAAGAAAGTTTTTGTTTTTGGAGTGTTTTGGATTTTGCAATTCCAGATAAGGGAGACTCAACCTGTACTGAAATTCTCTGTGCTTGCATCTAAGTGTCACAAGCTTGATCCCATGCTGGGAGAAAGGTGATATAAATAAATATGCAATTTACAGCATATGGAATTTTAGCCTGTACTGGAAAGGGTCAGTGAAAAATAAATCAGTTTTAAATTGGTTTAGACTAATCTAATGTCAACCAAGCATTGCATAGGAAAGTACCTTAAACAATGTTTCCACATTTCTAGCTATTTCTATCCCCATATCAAGGCTAAGGGGTTGAATTCAAAGTTAGAAGCACACAGAATTTAAAGAATTCAACACAAACTGCCCAGTCATTAATCAGTTTCTCTAGCTAAATAAAACTTTGTCCTTAACTTGGCAAAAGTGGCAAAAAACAAGACACCCAGACAACACAGACTAAGTACAAGCAAACAATTTTAATTGATACTGATAGATCTTAATTAGTGTCCTAAATTGCTGGCAAAATAGTGCTCTTTTAATTTCTCATTTATTTACTGAATAATTTCATGTGAGGAAAATAGAAGACCTGTCCAACTTTAATTAATGAACCACAATTATTGTGAACTGAGGTAAGCCTAGTTAATGGTGTTGACTTCCATGAATCATTGCCAGTTGTGAATTGAGGATTCCACATTAACAGAAGAAAAAATACAAACCGAAACGCTCCCGCAAGGCATTGAAAGTTCATATTCAGATGAAGATTGAAAAGCTTCACAGACACACACAAATACACACTCCCCCTCATTCCCTCTAGGCAACTTTCCCTATAACATCAAGCTACTGTTGTGTCCTCAAGCAAGCAAGCGAGACCTTTAAAAAGCCAAGTAAAATTAGAAAGTAAGTTTGATTGATGCACCTTCTCCCACCTGCACATGCCATTTTCCCCCTCTATGCCGTAGCTGTAATGATATCACTAGGAGCAGTTTGCAAAAGCGTGCTCACAGTTTTATCTCAATACTTCTACAACTTTGGATGGATTCAACCCTGTGTTGCTTGGTAGGGTTGCTGAGGAGCCAGCTTTATTGCTCTGTGATTAGGGTTGCCATAATTCTCCACTAAAACCAGGGACAAAATGTAGGCCAAATTCTAGACCAAAATGTAGGACAACTGCAGGACAAAACTCAGCCCAAAATATAGGACATTCAATGTCCTCCATTTTTCTTAAATGTCCTACATTTTGGGCTGAGTTTTGTCCCTGGTTTTAGTGGACTATTATGGCAACCCTATCCGTGATGGAAGAGGTTGGACATAATTGACATTAGTGACAGAATTACTGGGGTAGGCATACTGCCTCAGGAGAAGACAATGGCAAACTTCCTTTGAACAAATTTTGCCCAGAAAGACCCATGATAGATTTACCTTAGGGTTGCCATAAGTCAGAAACAACTCGAAGGCACACAACACACACACGCGCACACTCTGCTTCAGTGTGTGTCTATCTCTGCTTCACAGCCTATTGATCCCAGAGGTTTACTGAAAGCTTTTGCAGTTCACTTCAGGGCCAGAAAGGAATTTTTAATCTGGGCTCACCTGGATGAAAAAGAGTGTTATGTTCCTTTATATTTGTGGGAGTTGGTCTCATCAAAAGGGGGAGGATGAACATCGCACCATTTGAGTGCAGGTTAGTGCTTTATGCTGCTGCTTTCATTATCTGGAGCACAGGAAGAAAGTGAGTTTTGTATCAGGAGGTGTCAACTTGTGGCATTCATATATTTTAAAGTAAAATTAAAATGACCTACTTTTTAGCAAGGTTGAAGATTATTTATTTATTTTAATTTTGGAGGACCTTAGAAGAGTAGTTTATTTTTGAAAGTACCATTTCTGACAGATATACAGCTCTAAGAAATGTACAGGTTGGCAGCATAGTTGCTTAACCTGGCTTTCTAGTCTGTATTTCTGTAAGTATTTCGTGCATTAAAACCTTTCACAGATGCAAACCAGGGCACATGTTACCAATCAACATAACAGCATGGTCAAAATGGTAAAAATTTTTAATGAAGAAGTACACGCAAGTTTAGAGAACCTGCTGCAGTTTGCTTTTGCTGGGGTTTAGTGGGAAGGGTGAGATTTTGCCCCTTTTCTCCTCTCTGTGTTGCTGGATTAATTGAGTGCAAGCTACTTTGAACTGAATTTGCACCAACTGATGTAGGCTGAGAACAAAAGTGAAAGTGAAAAAAGGAGAGATAAGCTAGAACATTTTAAAAGCAGCTGAAAATGTAGGATGACAGAGAACTAGTTAGGACTATGGCCTGTTACAGACAGGCCAAAATAAAGCTGCTTCGAGTCACTTTGGAGGTATGGTATTTCAATGATGCATGCATCCTAACAGTCCAAAAGCCGCACCAAAGCCACACTACTGTTCTAAGGACTGGAGTGCAGCTTTGGTGTGGCTTTTGGACTCTTAGGACGCATGCATCATTGAAATACCATACCTCCAGTGACTCGAAGCAGCTTTATTTTGGCCTGTCTGTAACAGGCCTGTGTCTGCCAAATGAGGACAGTTTGAGGGTGTGGTATTTGGAAATACTCTCCATTTAATACTCTCTCTTTCTGTGGAGTTTATCAGACACGGGAAATTGGAAGTATAATTCAATGGCAATCTGAACGCAGGTATGACGTTATTGCGTGATAACCCACTACACGTAAATTTGGGCAATGGGAAGTCAGTCCGAACGCAATCATGTGGTTTCACGTTATTGCGTGATAGACTGCTACATGCAAATTCGGGCACTGGCATGCTATTTTCAGGCAATGGGAAGCCAGTTTGAAAGCAATGCACATTCATGTAATTGCGCTAAACTAGCGACTTTAAGTGAATGCGTTCTGGCCTCACTTTCTTTTCATTTGAATTTAAGAGAAATTCCTCCTGTTTGATAAACTCACAGGTGTGTATTGTGTCTATCTTCAAGTTGCCTGTCGACTTATGGAGACCCCATAAATTTCATGGGGTTTTCTTAGGCAAGGAATACTCAGAGGTGGTTCTGCCAGTTTCTTCCTCTGAAATGTAGCCTACATTTACCTGGTATTCATTGGTTGGTGTCCCATCCAAGTACTAACCCGGGTTGACCTTTCCTATCTTCCAAGATCAAAATGGAACTGGTGCCTTTAGGGCAGTGATTCCCAAATTTTAGTATTCCAGGTGTTTTGGACTTCAATTTCCAGAAGCTCTAGCTGAACTCACCAACAGCTGGCAATTCTGGAAGCTCAAGTCCAAAACATCTGGAGGACCAATGTTTGGGAACCAGTGCTTTAGGGTTAGGGACATATTATTTGGTCAACTTATGTAGCAGTAATTATTTCTTCTACCTATGTCATTTCTTCTTCCTATGTCATAAGAATGTTCCCAATGGCAGTTGGGTGAGTGGTCACTTCAACAAGTAGTTTATTAAAAACCAAAGTACTTTTTACACACAAATGTTTAACTAACATCTATTAGTGTTCTTTCTGAGCAAGGAAAACCTGCTTTCAGAAAGGAGGGATTAGAAATGGAACAGTTAGGAGTCAAGTGGTGTACTTAACTTTTTCTCTGTCCAACATTTTCCCCCTTACAAATTCAAATACACCTTTGAAAGGTAAAGTCCATGGGGAAGAGTGATTTGTAGAGGGAAAACTTCAAGTACAGAAGTGCTGTAGCCACCCTTCCCAGCCACCTCTTCTCAGTTCCTAATCTCCCCCTCTGGATATGACTTCTCTTCTTCAAAAGGGATCGTTGGGCTAGTACCACATGTTGCATGCAACCTGTAGTTTAGCCCTAAGCTGTGCTAAACCACATGTGAGAAAATAATACCTCCTTTAATTAGCAAGCAGATCTGTGCTTCTATTTACCTTTTAGCTGCTCAGCCCAAGGGTATAATGAAATAAAATTGGATCTTATACATATAAGTAGGCAAACCTGAACTAGTTTATTCCCCAGATTTTCCCCTTAAAAGAGAGAGAAAGGTCAATGTGGCAGCAGTTGTTGGGGGAAAGGAGGAATATGCAAAGACTATGAACGGCAAAACTGTTGGCAAAATATTTGGCTTGCTGTTGGTCCATGGCCAATATTTCTTTTGTAAATGAATCCCACATCTTTCTTACGTTAAGTCTTTTCTTTCTTTTTAATTTGAAACGTATTTTAAATATTTTGTTTAATGAAGTCCTGGAACATGATATGGCCCCTTCTAGTTTAAGGAAAAAAATGGGAAAGTCAATTAAAATTCTGACATTAGCCACGATCACAGAAATGCATACTTCAGTTAATCTACTATTGTTGTTTTAATAACATGCATTAAAACACATAAAAGAACCACCAAACGCTGTCATTGTATCATTGAAAAGGGGGAAAAAAACCTAGACCTAAGCATGTTTACATGCAGAATTTCCTGCTACATTGACAAATGCAAACACCAGCGTGGCTTAATGTTCTGATATGCCTTCACATCGACTCTGACTTATGACAATCCTCTCATGAGAAGTGCATGAGGTTGAGAGTGTGTGACTTGCCCTAGGTTACCCAGTGGCTAGTCCAGCACACTAACTATCTAGACCTTACCGGGTCTCAAGAAAATTATCTTTTTTCCTCTTCTTATTTTTTTTAAAGGCCCTTTATAAAACTTCTAGAACAGCATATTTATTTACCTTGATTTCCTAACATGGGTTATCTCACTTTTAATTTTGTGGTGGGTTCTTTTAATTTATCAATGGTTTTGGGAAGATCTTGGAAAAATTGCCTTTTTGGATTATAATCCCAAAATCTGCCGATCAGCACAGCCAGTGTGTTATGCTTAAAACTCCCAATTCCATTTATCTGAATGAATATTTAGACTGGCATTTTAACAGATAATTAAATATAGAAGCGTAAGATGAGCACCTATGGACAGAAATAGAAAGTAGAACTGAAACTATTTCTGTTTCACTTCTTGGTGCGTGGTTAACACTGTTTGGGATTATTTCTTCATGTTATTTCTTGACCATTATTGGTATTGTTTCTTGATATCATTTCCTTCATCCATCATTTTCAGCCTTCTTCTTCTCCTGTCCCAACACTGAGTCCCCACATTTTGTCAAACTACAGTTCCTTTCAGAGGTCTAATCTGTGCTGCAGAAATAATGCAATTTCACACCACTTTAACTGCCATGGCTCCATCATATAGAATCATGAGGTCTGAGGTTTGTTGTGGCACCAGAGCTCTCTGACAAGAGATGGTTAAATATCTCAAAAAATTCCAAATCCTAGAATTTCATAGCATTGAGCCATTGCCGTTAAAGCGGTATCAAACTGCATTATTTCTGCAGTGCAGATCAGACCATAAGCATGACCACTTGATATGTATTTATGGAAGCATACAGTATCTGAAGACCCAAAAACATTGAAGGGTGCTCAAGAAGGAAGATGTGAATTTGTAAACATGGATGTGAGTGGATTCTAAATATTAAGAGACGACATATGTGAGCCTTACCATAAACCAAGTGACAGTTTTTCTCATTAAAGGAAAAGTCTTTTAACATACGGAATTGGCAGTAGAGGCAGCTCTTTTGGAAATGTCTTTGAAATGGGGCAGAGAGAACTTTAGATTTTTAAAAAAATCAAATCTTGAAGATAATGAAATGGACTTGCTTATCCCTAGACATCAGTGCCAACTAGGAATATGCACGCCAACCACAAGATTCAGTTCAGACACTGATTTGATGATTCAGAAAACAGTCTGATTTGACGCTGGGGTTTGAGTGCTCTGGCAAAACCATTTAACATCCCTGGTAAAACTTGATTTGAAGCTATATCTGCCACACACAAAATTCCACCCCAGCCCTCCTTTCCCTCCCTTATTTTCCTACCCTTGTTTGCCTTATATGGAGACCTTATGGAGAAATGCATCAAGTTTTAGGAACACATTATCTATGTCTCTGTGTCCTTCAAATCCAAATTGCTAACTAATAGTCAGAGATTGGCTGACCAGCATTTCCTGAACCTCTCCAAATCAATATAATTCAGGATTTAGGTTACGTCTGAAGCTGAAACCCATCCCTAGTATAGGCAAGGCTGACCAGAATTTGAGACACTAAGCAGAAGCCCTGTTGGAATGTCCTGCCATCCTTCTAGACTATTTTGGGGAAGTATATATGCCAGGGTTTTCTCTGTAGAAGCACCACAACTATGGAACCCCATCCCAAGGGAAGTCAGGCTGGCTTCATCCCCTTTAAGTTGCTGGCAGGCAGCTAAGACTGTATTATTTCATTTGGCCTTTAAAATTAAGGCTGACTGTTCTGGGTGTGGTTTTTAAATTAATTTTAAAGACTTACTTAAATCTATTCGAAAGGTTTTTAATTCTGTGTTTAATATTTTAAGAATTTTATTCACTGTACATTGTGTCTAGGACTCTGGTAGGTTGAGAGGCAATCCAGACACTATTCATTTCATTCCTTAGCAAGGTAAAAAGTAGGGATGTACATCTTTGTGTTCTTGCATGCACAAATAAATAATTCCTGAAGTGTTTTTCCCTGCTGAGGAGAACACAAAGATGTCTGCACAGTCCCAGATTGCTCTTTGTGTTTCGGGATGCACTTGTCTGTAGAGAAATAGACTTTTTCCCTCTATGAAGGAACACGTTTTCTGTGCAGAAAACTTTTTGTGGGGCTGACATATGTGTGAATTTCCTGTGCAGAAAACAGATTCTATGCAAACAATGTCTGTGCAGAAATACACTTGATTTTTTTTTGAGTATGTGTAGAAATGCACTTTGCAGAAATGCATGTGGGTCATCTGTTTTGGGGGGCTGGAAATCATACATATTTCTGATTAAATGAATACTTCCTGAAGTACAAAGAATGTCACAGTAGCTACGCATCTACCTGTATAATTTCCAATGGTGTTTCCTGATTGTTGTAACGTCTGCAAAGCGGAAAAGCTTTTAAGTACCAATATGCACATTAGTCCAGGAGATTTAAAATCAGTAAAATCATATCAGAATTCAGATGTCAGAGTTCACAAGCATCCATAGTTTAAGGGAGAACTAGTCATTTTCCTCACAATCTTTGTCATAATCAATATCAAGTTCTTTTTATTCATGTATTAGTTTCATTTTACTGTACCAGATCTTGTGTACATAAAGTTTCAGAAATATCCACAGGCAAAATCACACTTCTGAATATTACTATTTATGTATGAAATACTATGGTTATGAAACTGTTAAGACACAAATTAAATCGTAAAAAGCAATGATGGAATTGAGTGGACATTCACATACATACATCAATTTAAACCAGAGCTTCAAAAGTTACTTTTTCAACAGAACAGTAATGCCCAGAATCTCCCAGCCAGGATGGCCACTGTAGCTATAATTCCAAAACGTTAACACTTCCATACTCTGGTTCTGTAGTCCCAAAATATATGGAATAGGCCAGGTTCAAATAATACACTGAATCTAATTGGACTTACTCACAGGTAGGTGTATTTATAGACAACCAGTGTGGTGTAGTGGTTTGAACACCGGACTGTGACTCTGGAGAACAGAGTTTGAGGACTTTCATTTACTCATAGAAACCCACTGGGTGACCTTGGGTGTCACACTCTCTCAGCCTCAGAGGAAGGCAAAGGCAAACCAGCTGAACAAATCTCACTAAGAAAACCCAGGGATAGTTTCAGCTTAGGTTGGCCATAAGTCAGAAACCATTTGAAGGCACCCAACAGCAACATGTATATTTAGGATTATAGGTCTAAATACTATTCTTAATCCTAACTAAAGCCATTGAGATAAAATACTGATGGGTTAACTTCATCTTTGCCTTGGGGGTTTTACTGGAAATCCCAAGATCTGCCAATGGGAGTAAAGTGTAAACAGTGCCTCAGGTTGGCTAACAGGATATGAATGAAGAAATACAGTTTCTTGAACACATGCTCAGCCCAGGTAGTTGTGCTCCTTACTAGATCCATGTTCTCACAATTCCTTTCACCCACAAAAAATCACTCCACCTGGCACCCATCTTCACAGATTCTTTTCAGCAACTTAATTTAAGAGGGAAGAAATTATTTAGCTGTTGCTGCTGACAGACCACCAAAATTCAGAGTGCCTTGCAATTTCAATAGAATATCAACCAGAAATCTAGCTGTAGATTCTACCTCTGAGATACAATAATACTTAGCAACAATAACAACAACAACAAAACAAGACAATGCACTGCTGCCACTGAGTCCCTGTCTAGGAACCCCAGTACACATACCTTCCGAAAACCAAGGCATGTATGGACATGGAACATTTTGTACTTTCAACTCAGTTTGCAGCAATTGCAGTAAATGTAGGAAGAAAAAAGAGAAACTGGGGCATTTTTAAAACAGCTGAAAAGTGGGATAGCTGAAAGGTGGGACTGTCCTTGCCAGACTGGGACAATTGACGGCATGAAAGCAAAACCCTGTATCCATTCTTGTGCTTCACTCCTGTTTTGGGTTGTAACGATAATGTTTAGCTGCTGTTCTGGTTACAGAGGTATACCCCCACTAGATGGTGAAGGAGGAATAGCCAGAGGTTCCACTGCTGCACTGTACCTTGTGTTGCTGCCTCGTGGTATATTGCAGGTGCAGAGTTGATGATGAAATGGCAGGAGGAAAATATGTTTTGTACAATGACTTGTAGTCGTCAGATTTTATTTTATTTTTTAAATGACTCAAAACTAACTTTCAGTTACTTTTGAGGATCAGGAAGGTAATGGTTAGTTTTTTTAAAAGTTCAGTTATAATGGCACATTACTTCTTGTGGAGGCTTAGCTCTGCACTGTAACTAATTGCCTTGTAAATGTAACCTTCCAAACTCTGTCCAAGTTGTAATGTTGGGGGGAAGAGGGAAGAAAGAAAAAGTAAAAAAGTTGCTGTCCACCTTCTCAACACACATATTCTATGAACATCGATCACATTCCTTGTTAACTGTTTCTCTTCCCTCAGAGAATACACCGTGATCCCTTAATATTTAGAGTTTCTGATTGTTGCCTCTTTGCCAGACCCACAATATCATTTTTGATATGGGGTAACAATAAAGATTTTTCTAAATGTAGTTACCCCATAAATTATGTTACCCCATAGACTATAACAGCATGATAACTGATTTATTTTCAGTTCCTTACATGAAATCATTCTTTTTTTTCATTACTGTCATGTGCAAGAGCCGATGTTTTTACTGAGCTATCCACCATGTCCTGCATGACCTTTCTATGGTTAATCACTGGCTGTTAAGATTCAATAATAATAATAATAATAATAATAATAATAATAATAATCCTCTCCAAGTAGATCAAAGCCTTGATCGAAGGGGCTAACAATAAGAAGATAACATTAAAATACAGTACAATCTCATAGCCCATAAACTCTCCCATCCACAATAAAAATACATTTTAATTATAATAAAATAAAATAAATTGTTAAGAAAGATGTTTCCTATCTGTCTGAAAACTTGGGTATCTGTCAATATAAGTGAGTTGGAGCCTTGTACTATGTCTTTACACTAGGATTTCAGATGAGATTAATCTCCTGGGTCGCATCTGCACTGCAGAATTAATCCGATTTGAGACCGCTTTACGTACTATGGAATGCTGGGATTTGTAGTATCAGGAGATATATAACCTTCTCTGCCACAACAAACTACAAATCCCAGGGGGAGAGGGTTGTTTAAAAATAAATATATTTTAATATTGTATATATAAATATATTGAATACACTTTATGTTTTCTATATGTTATATTATATATTATACTTTTATATATTACTATATAATATAATATACATATATTGATGTCATTATTCTTTATGCTCCAGCACACATCCTTGAACATTTGTACTGAAATTTGTTTCCCATTTTGTTGCTCCTTCACTTAACATCCATACTTGGATATTATACCTATCATGAATAACTTGTCTTGATCCCCCAACTTGGTCACTTACTGTTTACCCTCAACTGCAGATAATTTATGAGCAAGTTAAATAGAATTGGTCCCAATATAGATCCTTGGGGAGTCCACTGTTTACTTCCTTTCATTGTGAGTACTGTCTGTTTGCTATGGCACCCTGCTTCCTGTTTTTAACCAGTTATTAATCCATTAAAAACCTGTGCTCTTAATCAGTGATGGCTGAATTTTCTCAACAAACAGTTCTGTGGAATCTTAAAGAGTAAAATATTTATCATGGCCTTTCCTCTCCCCAATAGATCAGATGCATGAAACATTATCCAGAAAATGGAAATACACACATGCGCGCGCGCACACACACAGAGTACACATGGCAGGGTGTGTGTGAAGTCAGATTATAATTAAATGCAGACAGAACTAACAATGATGGTTCTATTAATAATATTGGCCATTCACAAAACTGTAGCTGATAACTCACACATCCTGGCACTAGATGAGAGTGATAAGAAAGTGCTATCATGATTCAACTCTCTGATGATAGACTTCCTAATGCATTACAACTTGGAGTGGTATTTCGTCCCATTAAAATATATAGTTATGGATACCAGAAAATATTAAAGTGACTGAACAGGCGGCAATAAAAAGCCATAGGAAATCATCAGTTTAAAGTTTATAAGAGCCTAACTTTTGAAAAACTGAATGAGATTGAATATGTTGGCCTTCTGCATTCCCATGTAAAAGAGTTTGCTCCAATGCATAGATCTCTCTGAGAAGAACACATGTTTTAAGGTTCAACAGGTAGGTGTTGTTTTCATCTTTGATGGTGCTTATCACTGGCAGGGAAGGAAAGAGGTTAACTATGGTGGGGTACAGATCAGCACAAAGTGTCAGCCTGTGGGCGGAGTCATGGCAGAGCATCCACATGCTTGACGCCATGCCTCTGCACCCTTCCTGCCACAATGCCACACATGCTTCTAGATGGTGCGCGGCATCATGGTGGGCCCTGGCGTTGCATCTAGATGATGCAGAGCCAAAAGAGCATCACAAAGCCACACCACTGTGGCTGTGATACCCTTTAGAGGGAGCAACAAAAAGCCAGTTTTCCCAGCTCCTTTTTGTGCTCCTTAGAGGTCAGATTGGTGCTGCAGCATGTGGTTGTTGCAACACCAATCCAGCCATTAAAGGAGCGGCTGGATGCTGCCCATCTGTCAAATCCCTATGTCTCAATAAACTGTCAAAGTTGACTTTGTGACTGTGATTCAACAAACCATGGACTTTGTGACCATGGTTCATACCTACAGATCCTGGATAGGTTTCCCCATCACCCATTTTTGCAAGGAGCAATTGAATCTAGAAAGCTGATGTGCAAATCAAAACATGTATCCTCTTTAGAGTTCTTCTGCTGGATTACAGTTACTAATTCAGTGAGGGTTTTGCCTCAAAACCCTGAAATGTGAAAAGTCATGCAAAAGGTGTCTTGGTGTGTTGAGAAGTTTATTTACCCATCAATTTGTTTTGACAAGGGTTAGTGCAAACATTCATATACCCTGTAATTGTACCAAGGAAGCATAGTCTCAATTAATTATCTGCTGACCCATTTTTTCAGTTGCTTTTAAAATTCCCTAGTTTCTCTCTCCTCCTCCCACTTTCCCCTGTGCTATCATTGCTTTCATTGCTGCAAACTGAGTTCAAAATGCAAAAGTAGTTTACACTTGATTAATTCAGCAGGCAGAAAAGAGAGGAGAGGGCAGAATCTTGACCTTCCCAGTAAGTTCAGTCAAAAGCAAACTGCTGTAGCCTCTCTTAGCCTTTCTCATTAATAACTCTTGTCATCTTGGCCACACTCTGATGTTGCTTGGCTATATTTTGCCATTACATTGGTAGCAATGAGCAATATCAGCAGTTTTCCTCCTCATATGAGAATGTCTTCAAAAACCATTTTTCTAAGGCTAGTCACAATTCGTGATTTATTCTGTGAAAAAATTGCACATGATTGTTTGGAGCAGAAATCACCATCTTCTGCATAGGAAAAAGTATTTTCTGCATGGAAAAAAAATATTTCAACACACAAATATTAATTCCTGTGTAGACAAATGCTGTTTTATATGCAAATCAGCTATGGGTGAAATTTACACAGAACACATTCCTAATTAGAGCCTTTTTTCCTGTGCAGAAAACAACATTTTATATGCAGGAATTAATATTTCTGGATTGAAGCATTATTTTCCACACAGAAAATAGTTTCCTGCACAGAAATTATGTGTTCTCTCTGTGTGTGTCTGTGCATGTGTGAAGTTTGCAAAGAATAAGTTCCAAATTTTGAAGATTCTCATTAATCCAGAATTCTCATTAATCCAGAATTCTCATCATTTACACTTGAAAAACATGTTTGTTTTTTAACCATTTTGGGGGGAATATTTGTGAATATTCTTTCCATCCCTAGTCCCAATTTTTATTATTTGAAGAGCATGTGCCCTGCTTGTGGGCTTCCTATAGCATATTGCTTGCTATTCTAGACCATGGACCAGCCAGATCTTTGGTCTGATCCAACAGTTCTCACTTTGCCATCTAGCATTAAATTCAGTTTTAAGGTCTGAATGAAGAAAAAATTAGCCAGACAACTTTTGCACACCTTGACTTTTTCCTAACCATGACCTTTGTTCTGCATTGCTTTTCTTATTGTATTTATAGGAAGCTGGAAAAGAAGAAACACCAGTAGCATGCTATCAAACATGTGGGTTGGGATTTAAATGTTGTTTCTACTGGCAGTAAATAACTCATGGGGAGAAAATATTTATTTCTTATTCTGTTAAAATGCAGATAAATGAATAGCATAACTTTGCAGAAGTCTTGAAATAGCCAGGCAAAGTGAAAGCACAGAAAAGGTGAATGCGAGAAAGGAAAAGCTTTGATCCCCCATATTCTAGGCAATTTTCTGCCATCCGGTTGGATACAGTGCAGAAAGGAGATGAGTAGGACAATTCATTTATGGCTAGCATTCATGCCAAGATCAGGAGTGGTTTTATTGCATTACAAGAAAACAGGATAAACAAATGTATCTCAGAAAATCTAAAAAGCAATAACACACAAAGGAGCAACAATGGGGTACAAAATAGAAAAGGGGGATAAAAAGCAAGGCCTACACTTAAAAAAAATGATTTTTTTTTGGTCATCCTGTAACAGAAGGTTTTCAGGGCTTTGGTCTGGAATTGGAAGGAACTACTAAGCATCACAGGAAAGACTGCCCTTGCCATGTGGAGGAGAGCCATGGTGCTCTACTCTCTGAAGCCAAATTATAACATTTGACTCTGGAGGAAGTGTTCTATTCCACCTCATCTGAAGAGGGAAATTCAAAGGAAAGCAGCTTCATTTGTTGGGGGGAAGGGGTAAATTTATTATATCATTTTCTTTCCCACTGCAAGGTGACCTTTTGAGTTTTGGTTTAAATGTGTAAGTAATGCTGCTTAAAAAAAACTGAAAGCATTTTATGAATAGTATGGGGCACTGGTCAAAGAAATGGATTTGTGTTTGTGTGCATTTAATATAGCTTATGATTTTCTAAGGACTGATGAAGAGCACTATGGATCGGAGTGCATGCTGACCTATTCATGGAAATGGGATGGTCACAGAACTCTGCTATGAAAAAATAGTGAAAAAACCCAACACCCATCAGTCATCAAATCACAATTTGGACTCAGCAAAAGGAGTATAGTAATGGTCTGCTATTGTTTTCCCTAACAGAGAGGCTAACCTAAGAAATTAGTAAGAAGGCACTAAAGACGGATCTCTCCCAGTGGGTTTACCCTCCTGATCTTCTATGAAGAACCTAAAGAAAATCCTACTTTTGGATTTAATACTGCATGTTAGTTGCTGTTTTTATTGTCTTGAATTGTATTTTTAAATGATGATATTTTATTGTAATCTAGATGTTATTGTGGTTTTATACTTGTAATCCCACTTCAATCCATTGGGAGAGGTGGGAAATAGAAATAAAAATTTATTATTATTATTATTATTAGTAGTAGTAGTAGTAGTAGCAGCAGCAGCTCAAGGCTATTTTACAAAATGTCCTTTACAGAACTAATTTCTGGTTAAGAAATTGCTTCAACCCCATGTGTAATTTGTCATGAATGATAGTTTATCTGGGTCTTGGCCAAGGTTTGAAATCCCATAAGATAGCAAGCAACCAAGCAGAATGGGGGGATATTTGGCATCCATTTATGTTTCCTTTAGTTCAATCATGGAAGGAAGGAAGCAGATAAATATAGAAAACAAACAAACAAACAAACAAACTGTTTTCCATAGGTTATGTCTATGGAGAACCTTCTGGTTGCTTTTACTTGCTGAAAAATAAAGGAAGAAGAGCTAGCAAGGTGTAGTGGTTTGAGTGTTGGACTATGACTCTGGAGACCAGGGTTCAAATCCTGACTCAGCCATGTAAACCCACTGGGTGACCTTGGGCAAGTTAAACGCTTTCAAACAATGGAAAACCCTTTCTGAAGAAACTTGCCAAGAAAACCGCCATAAGTCGGAAATGACTTGAAGGCATACAACAACAACAACGACAACAGCAACAACAAAATAAAGGAATGATTATTTCACAGATTATGAATTTACATGGGATAATTCCATCCATGTATATGATGTCCATGTATGATTTTTTAAGGGGGGGGGGAGATATCTGAAGATGCTAAGACACTTTAAGGGAAGATTAGACAACTTCTTGCTGGGTGTGGTAGATCTATGTGGCCTACAAATGTCTAGGTAGAGTTTAAGTTCTTTCAGCTGTTGATGAAATTGTACAGTGAAAAAGTAGGTTTTTTTCTAAGGAGAGCAGCATATGAAGAGACCAAAAAAAGAATTAGCATAAACGTTCCTCACAGATTTATTTTACCCAAATTCATAGTATCTAAAAAGAGCTTATTCTCTGCCCAATCTCATCCTAATTGTCTCTTAATATTATAATTTGTTTTATCCCTTTTTATTTATTTCTGTTTTAACCTTGTTTTGTGCCCCTTTGAGTCCCACTTATGAGAGAAAAGAAGGAAAAAAGTAAATTACACGGCCTATTGGATTGTTATGTTTTAAGAAGTAGTGAGCACAATATTTGTCAGTCTTCCCCAACCTTGTGCCCTCCACATGTGTTAGACCATCATCCCCTGCAAGGGTGGGAGTGGTAGTCCAATACATCTGGAAGGTAAAGGGCTGAGAAAGCCTGACCTATGGATTATGATGTAAAAACCATGCTGTTGGCAATATGTAACCATTTCAAGATACAAAGGTGACCTACAGTAGATCCATTTTTTTGTTGTTGTTGCAGGATTTGCAAAACTTTGGCATTCCAGAAACGTGAGAAATGTCAGTGTCTAAAAAAATCACTCCACTATGTGAGAGCAGCCAATTCCCATGATCGAAGAAACCACAAAAATAACATGTGAATTAGACCTAAGGCTGTTACTAATATGTGTAGATTTCAAATTAGTTGATGGTCCTTCACTTTTTCCATTTCTGATGTAGGTGGACCTCATTTACTTGAAATATGTACGAACATTTTTAATACATTTGTTTCATGTGCAAGTTTCCTTGACATGACACATATTGGCTACCACTCTGTATTTGTGACAAAGTGAATGAAGGTTAATAAATGTTAAATTATAAAGATTAATCCATGATGGGTGTTGCTTGTGGAGAATTTGTCCACTGTGCCAGGAAGCAAATCAGTTCAGTAAACTAGAACTAGAAACTTTTACTTTAAAAAAAAACACCCTATTTTTTCATGCTCTAACAAAAATATAACATAGATAACAGTTTAGGAGTCTAAAGCATATTAGATATTCCTTCTTCACCTCTCCCTATCCTATCAGATTCTTTCCTCTCTTTCCATTTTGGATCTAAAAATGGTTAATGTTAGATCTTTGCCAATGATCATGGTAACTGCACTTAGCCATAACTACAATTAGCAAATCCATTCCTAACCATGGTGCACAATATAGTTTGGCACTGCTGGGACTGAAAGGGAAAGGCCTGTGTAACCAAACAAAAACATAGGACCTTATCACACAGAGGCACTTACGTGGGTAAAATGTTGCTGAACTGTTGCAGAAGCCCAAAGATGGGATCGATTGTTGCACTTTTAAAATGTCATTGAGGCTTCCCGCTTTCTTTCCATCAACAAAGTGTTCGTGGAGAAGCCATTTTTTGAATACTGGGATATCCATTATTAAAAAAAATAACGGGATATCCCATTATTAAAAAAATGGCTTCTCCACGAATGCTTCATTGATGGAAAGAAAGCGGGAACCTTCAATTATGTTTTAGAAGCATGGCAGATGATCTCACCTTTCCACTTCTGCAACAGTTCAGCAATGTTTTACCCATGTGAAGCATGCTTTCGTATGATAAGGGCCACAGTGTCTACAGGGACAGCCCAAGGGGGGGGTCTTGGGGTCCGGACTCCCCCTTCCATTAGAAAAATGAATGGTGTGTGCTGCTGCGCCGCCACACCCAAGCCCCATTATAATGGTGGCACTTAGTCTGGACTCCCCCCCTTCCTAAATTCCTAGCTACGTCCCTGCTGTCTAGAATGAATTGATTTCACAGCTACCACTGTGGTTTCCCCACGAGCAAGATACTGTGCAAAGGATCAGCCTCTGATGGTTCCTACCTTCTCTCCCTTGCCTTGTTTTTCTATCACTTGTTTGTCTTCTCTGGGTCCACTCCATAACATCTCTCAGAAACTACAGACAAAACAGCCTTCTCCTTCCTCACACGATTGCTCAGTCAGGTGAAGCTGATATGAGTAGAAGAAGCAGCACCAGGGGCCAGTCTATATGAGGAAAATTATCCTGGTAGAATTCATGTAGAATGTGATCTGCCTATATGCGATTCAAACACATTGATCCTTTTTTTGTGTGTGTGGGGGGGGAGGAGTGAAAAAGTCCCAAAAATTCAAACAAAAAGCTATTTCACTTTTTTGTAGTACGCAGAAGGGTAGTGGCATCTCTAGAGTGAGGGTCACCTGGTGCTGGTGCCTGGAGCTGCTGCGGGGGACAGCCACCCAAATGCATACCCAGAAAGCAAGTGAGACACCAGGGAAGGCTGGAGGGGGTGCCCTGTCCCTCCTTCCCTGATACCTTAGGCCTGCTCAGGTAAACCAGAAAAGGCATCCGGGGAAGGTGGGAGGGGTGCACACATGCATACGCATTCTCCCCTACTTCCTTGGTGCCTTGGTTCATTTGGCCCAGAGCATCATGGCAGTGAGTAAGGAGGGATGGGCAAGCTCTTGTCCCCTTTTCTCTGCCACCTTGGCTCCCTCAAGAACCATGGCAGTAGAGAAATGGCAAACCCCATACCTGTTCACACAACCAGGTATCCCCCCTCCTCTGAGGTGTCATCCAGTGTAACTTGCAGCTCTTGTTCACATGCACTCATGGCATCACTGTGGAAGGATCCACACTGTTGAACATGTGGCAATGCATTTTGACAGGCAGACAGGCAGATGGGCATTTATTCACCCCACTTCCAAAGGTGATGGGCATTTAAACAGTTAATGTCTAGAGAAGAAATATGCAAATTGTTCGTTGGTTCTGCCTATCCCCCCCCCCCATTATTACGTGTTTCTGCCCTCGTTAAACTTCCTGATGCATTGATTTGCCTCAGCAGCAAGGAGAAATAAACATTCACTTTTTCCCAACATCCATACCCACACCAAGTTATGACTGGGTGAATGGGAACAGTGACCATCCACCTCATCCACCTTTCCTGCCTGTGGTACTGAAGGTATCTCAGAGAGCCTTCTTGGTGGCCATTGAGGGCTAATTATATTAAAACCTGCCTCAGTTCTTCAGGATCTCAAGTGGGGGTGGGGTGGGGGTGGAAGAAAAGGCAGAAAGGTCTATCGTAACATCAATGAAGGCTTTACATGAGAGAAAAGAGAAATACTATATTTTTGATCAAAAACTTATTTAAAGCCAAGATCATAGGACGCCAATGGGAATAGGTGACAGTGCAAGCGAAAGTGCATATGTCCTCCCCTTTGATTGACAGCTGCATGTGGCTGTCAGAACATGCATACATGCACACAGGTAGGAATGCGCTCAGAGAAATGTAGACTACTGAACACTGATGCGAAGATTCACAACAGTTTTCATAACACACCTATGTGCAGACTGGCCCTAGGAGGTTCAGGGGTTTGAGAGTAGGCCCTCCTTACTGAGGGCCACATCAGGTCTCCAGCAATGTTGACTCCTAAGTCCTGCTCTGAACTTTATCATGGGAACAGTATACTGTAGTTGCATTTAGAAAATGTAAGATAATGGAATGGAGTATGAGAAATATAATAACAGGAATTCAATGTAAAGAACATAATATGCCCTGACCTCAAATAAGGGATGTATCAATGTGTCATCCTCCAACCATAAAATATCCTATCTAAAGGAGACTCCACCTACTTGAGCACAATTTAAGGAACAAAATAAAGCCTCAAGTCCCTATGTTTAAAGCAGTGACATAGTTCTAGGGTAAAGGTTATCATCATTAAAAAAGGTTAATATACATCAAAGTAAATGCATTTTTGGTCCATATCAAATGTTGGATTTCATAACACCTAAATCCCTCAAACCTCAAGGAAACTATGACTGTTGTACCTCTAGTCGAAACTACCATGAAGGCCAATAACCCTCTACAGTTGTTTCACCTGCATCTGAGGAAGTAGACTGGATCTACGAAATCTCATGCTGCCAACTTCTTCCTTTCAGCTAATCCCAAAGGTGCTACAAGATCTCTCTACATACAGTTCTTTCACTAAGCCAAAGGGGAACGAAAATAATAAAAAGGCATTTCAAATTCTGGCAAATTGATTATCATTAGTATTAACATTATTATTAATAATAATGAAATCAGACACATTTCTGAAGGCATATCTCATCATAATTGCATAATTTATGCATAATTTATTAAGAAATATTATGTAGTTAAGAAATCCAAATCCTCTGCCCAGACCCCAGAGAATTAACCATGTATGACATCTTTTGCTTTCTCCATAAGAGGTATGGTGAGGGCAGGGAAAGCAGGGTAGAAATATCAATGACAGTTTGTGACCAGGAGCAAGAACACAAACATGCATGAACCACAATCCTAAAATTGCTTCATCGTAAGCTGTCCCAGTGACACAAATAAGTGGTTGCAAGGCTGGCAGAACTCTGTTGGCAAAAGCATTACTCTCAAATCCCAGAGTGGCACCTTTGGGACACATATCACATTCCTAAATGATTTATATCCTAGACAGCATCTCTTTACCAGCGAAACCTTTTATGCTTTCTATCAGACAGTGGTGAACGGATCTCCAATTGACCAGCTGCATTTGGAGAACAGTCCGAGTCACTTTTTTTTTTTTTGAAACCCTGTTTCGAAACCTGTGTGTGCAATCTCCTAGCAGAAAATAATTTGCAGCTGTGATAATAGCAGGTTGGGATTTTTTTATTTTAAAAAGAAAAAGAAAGAGAAGGAGGAAGGTGGGGGGAGAAGAAAAGAAAAACACTATCCTATAGTTTTACACTGAATACTAAAAGATAAAAAAGGAGAGTCTGTAAATAATTAGAGGTTGCTGTCTGAAGGCAGTTGCAGTCACTGCAACTGATAATAAACTTAAACCCCCTTGAGAGCAGGTAAATGCTTTGCAACCCTGACCCCCTAGATCTCACATTACTTAACTACCCTGCAGCTCCAGCATTACATCACCATTCCAATGATTGGTCTCTGCAGTTTAACTCTCTCCCTGTCTCCTCTGATTAGGACAGAAAGTGCAGCACAAGGGAAAGGAGAGCCGAGAGAAAGTTCTCTCCAAACTTTGCTGATCCTCTCACTCAATGCAGACTGATGCTTGGGAGGCCAAGCTCTTCTGTTCCACCAGGCTCGAGTGTGTTTACCATCACCCCAAACCATCCCAGTGAAGAAAAGCCAAAAAAAAAAAAAAGGGGGAGGGGAGGGTTGGGAAGGAAAGGAGGGGAGAGAATAATGGGCTCAAAGAGGAAATGAATTAAAAAGAGGCAGAAAAAAAAAAAGATGGTTGAGGAAGGTCGGCTGGTAGTTGTGCTAGTAGTGGAGAGGAGCAGAGAGGAATCAGAAGAGGAAAATTAAAAACAAACCTCATGGACATCACTGGGTCTGAATTCCCTGCTGAGGTGCAGAACATGAGAGCCCTGGAATGACTGTATGTAGAACCTGAGCCAAAGCTTAACTAGCCCGAGTGAGTCATATCCTTCCCATTTGATTCCAGTCCAAATGGTGATGTAATGCTCTGGCCCTCTGGCTCCCTCCACTCTTTACGCTGCCTCCCTCCTCCTCCCCTTCTCCTTTTGAGCTCAATGCTAGTGAAGTCACCATTTAAATCTGGCAGGGCTGAAGCAAAAACTTCAATGTAACCAAAACAGCCTCAGGCCAAGTTCCAGACGCACAGAGACTTTGGTGGTGCAATTGCCATTGGAAACGGGTAAACAGAGAAAGAAACAGTGCCGCCTCAGAATGGCCTGAACAGCTGCCTGAGAGAGATCAGAGTCAAACCCCCAAGAATGGGACTGGCTGAGATTTAATGGGTTTTATGTTTTTTTTCTCTCTCCAGAAGATGCTACACACATGCACGCACAGTCACAGACACATTCCCGCGCACTTTGGGACACACAGAGAAAGAAAGAGAGAGTTAATCAATAGGAATAACTATGTGTGCGTGTTTGTGGGGAAAGCAATTGTTAAGAAAGAAAGACAAACTGAAACAAGCAGGAACAGGAGAGAAAAACTATTTCAAATATGTTTTGCTCAAGAGGGAAGTAAATGGAGACATATCTGTGAGGAAGAACTGAAGGATTAAATCAAAGCATTATGGTTTTTGAGGCCAATCAATGTCAACATTCATATGTAATACAGGCGGAGTCTCCCTTATCCAGAATTCCAAAATCCAAAATATTCCAAAATTGTCCACATGAGTAGCTGAAATTGACATTTCTGATTGGTTCGGCACAAACAAACTTCCATGCACAAAATTATTTAAAATATGATATCTAATACCTTCAGGCTATATGAATAAGGTTTATACAAAACATACATCAATTTCATGTTTAGACTTGGGTCCCGTCTGAAAGATATCTTATTATTTATATATAAATATTCCAAAATAAAATAAAATAAAATCTGAAACCCCAAGCACTTCTGGTCCCAAGCAATTTGGATAAGGGAGACACAACCTGTAGTAGCTCCCAAATGAAGGTCTCAAAAGAGGTCTGGGTCTGTCACTTAGCTTGGAAAAAAATTACTTTGAGGTGTGTGTATTTCTCTGTGTGTATTATTTCCCTTCAAGTCATTTCTGATGTATGATGTCCCTAAGGTGAACCTATCAGGGGAGTTTCCTGGCATGTTTCTTCATAGGGAGTTTGCAATTGCCATCCTCCTCTGAAGCTGAGAGACAGAGTGACTTGCCCAAGGTCTCCCAGTGGGTTTACATGACCAAGCTGAGATTTGAACCTTGATCTGCAGAGTCATAGTCCAATGCTCAAACCACTACACCATGCTGAAAACGCCAGTCACAGATGCTGGTGAAACCTCAGGAAGAAACTCTTCTAGAACATGGCCACATAGCCTGAAAAACCCACAAAAAGCTATGCTGAAAACACTTTGAGGGGTTCCTGCACTCTCCAAATCCCTCAGCAAGGATGCCTTTTGACTATGATGGATGGGGGAATTGTGGGGAGTTGTAGTTAAAAAAAACCTTCTCAATCTTGTGGCTCACAGACTGCAACACTCATGTGAAAGTGTTGTTTCTGGAAAGTGGCACTTTACATGGATCTATCTAGCATCAGTCTGCCAATCACTCATTTGTGCTGACCAGCTAAAACAACAGTGACATCCCCTTATTTTCTTTTTCAGGCCTCTTTCTGCTGCTGCCATTCACTCAGTTTATGAATTTTAATAGATTTCTGAACTCCCATCATAATTGTACTATTATCATGTGAACAATGGATTGAAATTACCCCAGGTTTAAAGGCACGGCTTATGACCTGAAGAGGGAGAGTGTGGGATTCTGCCAGTGTCCATTGCCTGACTCTTCACCACAGTCTATGTTTAAACACTTCCCCCTGCCATTGTTGTCATTTTATTTGTTAAAAGTATGTGTCTGATGTGAACTTCAACAGTAAAGCAGTTACAATGAATTGACATTCCCATCAGTGCATAAAAACTGCTCTAGTACAGTACTTGATTATCCACAGAATAATACTGTTTCTGTTATTAGTAGTAGCTGTTTGGAAGTAAGATGCAAGAATCACATTTTATCTTCTGGTCATTTGGGAGCCGCTATGAACATGCATAATTTCTTTTGCATCTCTCTACTGAGGTTTAATCTAGGACACCCCTATTGTTAGGATGAATGAGCTAGTAACCTCAGCATATTCTTTCATATAAAACAAACAAGATTGTTTTCTGATGCTCCAAAGACTAGGGCATGGAGCAATGGATTAAAGATACAGCAATTTGCTTTTGCCTCAGCCAACTGGGAAGGGCAAGATCCCCCTTCCTTCTCTCCCTACACTGAGTTAATTGAGTGCAACCTATGTTTTCACTGACAACTCAGTTTGCAGCAGCGGACGCTGTGGAGAAATGGGGGAAGTGGGAGGAGGAGAGAGAAACTAGAATGTTTGAAAAGGAGCTGAAAATGTGAGAGAACAGAGGATTAATCAGTATTGTCCTTGCCAAATTGAAACAAGTCTCAGGCAGAGGGTGCTGAGAAACTCTTTATCCCTTAAGCTAGCCTTTTTCTATCATGTATAGTAGAGACTTTTCAGCAGTAATGTTGGAGTAAGATTCAACCAGCATGAGTTCTGCTCCTCTGCCTGCTGGTTATGAAAGTGATCCAGAGCAGGTAAAGAGTTCTACACAACACAAGATAACCAACACAGCAATGGAGAATGGAGTGTAGATTCCTGCCTCTCTAAAAGATGATGCTGAGCCAGCCCTGGAGCAACTGGGTCAGTACTACTCAATGTCATAGAAATAGTACCACTGGAATGTGGGAAGAAGAAAGTTTCAAGGAATATGGGAAAAACTGAGAAGCATTGCAACTCTGTAGAGAAGGGAACAAGAAGAGAGAAATAACTGCAGAGATGAAGGATCCATAGGCGGGTTACAAACGGCCCTTAAGGGGCCGTTTTCCCACCGCCGCCATTCACTGCATAGGGAAGACCCAGCAGCCAGACCGCAAGGCTTCCCCGCGCAGCGAAAAAGGAGCGCCGAAATGGCGCTCCTTTTCGAAACGCAGAAGTGGCACCGCAAGGGGTGGAGCACGCCCTCTCAGTGTCACTTCCGCCGTGACATGTCTGGACATACAGCATCCAAGACGTCAAAATGGCGGCGCCCATGTGGATGGGCGCCGCCATTTACGACGTGCTCCGCACGTGTTGAGGCCAGGGCAGGTTAGGAAAGGGCGACTCTTCCTAACCCCAACACACCCCTTCCTAACCCTAACACGCACGGAGTGTGTCGTTAGTGGCAGTTTGTAACCCGCCATAATTGTCAGTTATAATGTATATATAATGTTTGTCTTCTGGCCAGAAAATATCACCAAGGGGCATTCACACTCATTTTTTTGTTCCCAGGAGATGCGGATCGCTGTGCTGATGCACATCGGGTTTGTTGTTCCCATTTTGGTTTGGGTTTGTGAATCTCTGAGTCATTTTAACCCTTGTGTTATTCACACATGCCATTGTTTCAAGCTAAAATGGAGTTGCCTCCCCTCCTTTAATGATACAAAGTGATCCGAATTGATTCAGAAGAGTGTTTACACTGCCAACGATGTGGATCAATGCGGATCTTTCAGGAAAACTCTGAAAAAATGCAGTATTGAATATCCAAGGTTAAGTGGATTTCTTGGCAGCCCCCCCCCCCCCCCCAGTGAATTGAGTGCATTCAGGACATGTGTAAACACCAAGGATTCAACCTGGATTCATCCTAGATTATTTTTGTAGTGTGAATGGGGCCCAAGTACACTGGTGCCAAGTGGAAATTGATAGCTCTTTTGGAAGGGAAGGTCACTGCACTACAGCTATGGGCTGCTTCTCTTCAATGCATCAGAATACAGGAAGACTACCTGGATAGAACACAAAGAGAACCTACAGGATGAAATGGTCAAGGAAAATGAAGAAGCTTCTAACAGTGAGGAAACACCCTGGAGGAAAATCACTGTCAAAGGAGACCACACAGAAGGGATTCAGAAACTTTTCAATTAAGCAATCACTTCCTATATCTTCAGGAAGACAGCAGCAGTGAAGATGCTCAAACAGGAAACCTGCAACAAGAGATACCGCATGTCAAGTAAGGAGTCAAGGTAGCCCGCAACCACAAGAAGAAAAGAAATGTGCTAGCAGCTGGGGACTTGTTGTTTGGCATTATAGTGGCAATTGTTGCTCAGGGGTTTCGAAACTTGATAAAATAAAATGGAAAGTATATTCTTTTCCTGGTGCACACATCTAGGATGTCACTGGAAATATGCCAAAACTAAACAGGAACACAGATCCTTTCACATTATTCACATGGGTACCAATGATATGGTTAAGAACACTTTTGAGCAGATCACCTCTGGCTATGAAGCTTTGAGCAGGAAGCCGAAGGGGGTTGAGGCACAGGTGGTATTCTTGTAAATTCTGCCAGTGAAGGGCAGAGGACTACACAGGGACAGTAAGATAATAAAAGTGAGTAACTGACTATGTAAATGGTGTAGACAAGAGACGTTTGGCTTTTAGGACCATAGTCTTTACTTCTTAAATAGAGGACTACTGGCTACAAAAGGGCTGCACTTCACAAAGACTGGGAAGAATGTCTTTGGTAGTAGCATGGCAAATCTAATCAAGAGAACTAAATTGTTGGAGCAGGTTGGAGATGATACCTCAAACATCAGCCCAAAAGAAAGTTCTAAATACAACGTGAATTCTAGAGGAGAAGCTGCGGGAGAAAATGGATCTACAGAGAAAATGACAGCAAGTTGAGAATAAACAAAGCTTCAAATGTGTATATATCAATGCACAGAGTTCAGGAAACAAACAAGATGAGCTTGAAGTCCTAGTTCAGGAAGGCAAAGAAGACTTTATAGACATAACAGAGACCTGGTGGGATCGTTGCCAAGAATTGGAATATTATAATGCTACGGTATAATCTAGCAAGAATAGATATGGCATAAAAGGAGGGGGATAGCATTATATGTCAAAGACAAATTCAGTTGTACAGAAATCCATGAGAATGATTAGAGTGGACCAGATGATAGCATTTGTGTAAAAATAAATAGATAAATTGATGCAACATTGTGGTAGGAGTTTACTACAGGCCAAATCACTAAACAAGAGTAGAGAGGTGTAGTTCAATCTTGCCGGAACAGTATAAGCAATGTTAACGTTCAAAATGAAATTTGAGAAATCTTGGAGAATAGATGAGGTGCCAAAGGACTGGAGAAGGCCCTCTCTTCAAAAAAGACAAAGGAGCAGCAACAGCTGCTACCAGATCAAGCCAGTCAGCCTAACCTCAATACCATGAAAAAATACTGGAATAGATTATACAGGAGTTTGTCTATAAGTATCTTGATGACAATACAGTCATCAATAGGAGCCAGCATGGGTTTGTCAAGACCATATCCTGCCAAAGTAATCTTATATATCTTATCTAATCTTATATACTTATTTTAACCGGGACATTATGGTGAGAATGCTATGGGTGTCATTTATACGGATTTCAGTAATGCTTTTGATAAGGTCCCCCACAATATTTTGGTTAGCAAACTGATTAAATGTTGTACAGATGGAAACATTCTCGGAACCATAACTGGTTGTGAAACAGTACTCAAAGAGTCATCATTAATGGCTGTGCTTCAAACTGGAAGGATATCTCTAGTGAAGGGCCTCAGGGTTGTATCCAGACCTAGGACCATTACTCATAAATATTTTTATCAATGACTTAGATGATGAGATAGAGGGAATCCTTATCAAGTTTGTAGATGACACAAAACTGGGAGTGGCATCTAACACATTGGAAGATAGGAACAGAATTCAAAAGGACCCAGATAAACTAGATAATTGGGCAGAAATTAATAAAAGGAAATTCAGTAGCAACAAATGCAAAATTCTACCTTAGGCTACAAAAACCAAATATACAGTTATAGGATGCAGGATACATGGCTCAGCAGAAAGGATCTTGAGATATTGTAGAACATGAGCCAGCAGTGTGATGCTGCAGCAAAGAAGGCAAATACTATTTTTGCCACCATTAATAGAATCATGGTTTCCAAGTTGAGGGAGATAATAGTTTCACTATATTCTGTGTTAGTCAGGCTTCATCTGGAGTACTGTGTTCAGTTCTGGGTGCCTTGTTTTAAGAAGGATTTAGACAAGTTGGAGCAGGTTATGGGAAAGTCAGTGAGGATGATAAGAGAACAAAACAAATGGTGAGCAAAGGCTGAAAAAGCTGGGCGTGTTCAGCCTGGTGAATAGAATACTGAGGGGTGCACGATGATTGTACTTTTTAAATACCTCAAGGGTTTTCACGGAGAGGAAGGGGCAGGCCTGTTCCCTGCTGCCCTAGAGGGTCGAACCATGTCTAATGGTTTCAAGTTACAGGAGGATAGATTTCAATTGAACATTAGAAGGATTTTTTTAAAACAAAAGAATGGTTCAGTAATAGAATCAATTGCCTAGAAAAGTGGTAGGGTCTTCTTCTCTGGACATTTACAAAAAGAAGTTGGGGAACTGGAGATTCTGCACTGAACAGAGGGTTTGACTAGATGCCCCATGGGGCCTATTCCAAGTCTATCAGTCTATGATGCTATGTATAAAGGGCCCCATTTCAGGCAATGAAACATCTGATGCCATACCTGGGTTCAAAGTAAGGGGGAAAGGAGTAGCTAGAAACTACTCGCTATCAGTATACTACTCAATTCTTTTTTCTTTTCTTTTTTCCAGAATTCTTATTCTGGGGACCCAAATACTGAAGGATAAGCAAAATAATAACCAGCACTGGGGAAATCAATTGTAACCACAGCAACCTTGATAGATTGCAAGGGGATAAATTTTTATTGTCCAGAATCTTCTTAGGGCTTGCCTACACATTTAGAATACTCCTAATTGAGTAAAACAGAATGTGATTTGGCCACATGCAATTCATAGGCGATTAGACTTTTCACAGGGATGGGGTTTGAAAAATTCCTTAAACTCTGTGCAAAAAGTCTTCACAGTTTTTACAGGAGTATCTGCTGAAAACTTCATAAATGTGCATTACTGCATGTCTGTCTGCTTCACATGCATTTGGATGGCTGCACATTTTTGGCAGAGAGAGGGTGAATAGATGCCAACAGAGGTAAATCTGCCCAGGAAAGTGAAGACAATTAACTGTCAATGCAAGGGTGCAAAAATGAGCACCAATTTGCACAGTACACTTACATGCAGACTAGCCCTTAGCCACTTACAAATCTGTGACATAGAATTACATATTTGTTGCTGTTTCATATTCATGCTCCATACGTATTCCCTAGTTCAGGGGATACATTGGAACCATAAAAGCCTCCCAACCATCACTTACTGGCAGCACCTGTAAGTGGGATCTGTTATCATGTTGCACAGGAAGCAACAGGAAGTAACTGCTGTTTTCCCTTTAGTCAGCTCCCTTAGTCCCTGCGTCACTTCTGCCTGTTACACTAGAAAATGCTAACAGGAGAAAGTTGGAACTTTAGTCAGCTCCTTTAGTCCAAGTGACAGGGGAGCACACCAGGGGCATCTCTAGTAAGGTTTCACCTGGAAAGTGCAGAGAGTGTCACCTGGAAAGGTGTGCATTTGGTACTGTCACTTTTACATTGCTTGGCTTCTTCCCCAGGGAGAAAGCCATTACAGAGTACCCCAGAAGGGGAGTAGGGCCAACTGGGTGTCACCTCTCTTCTGGGGTGTCACCTGGTGTGGTCCACCCCCCCTCCCCCCCCCCCCCCCCGTGATACCACTGGAATGGGCCCCTGGTGATCACAGTGGTTGCTTCCTGGTAAATGGGGATTGTGATGGGAGTCACTGCATAGTTGAGCAACTATGATGGTGATGAATTTGTTAACAGCCCAAGACTATTCTGGCCTACAATATTTAATTTATTTACATCCTGCCTATCCACCGATATGGGATCCAACACCACAAAAGGAATACTAGTGTGCCAAAATGTAAAAGTAATTTTACATTAATCACAGTGGCCTTTTTGTAAGATCTTGGATATGTACAAATTGCAGCAGCTGCACTGACAACTTGAATTTGATGACACTGGTTCACACAAATACAGTTGGCCCTACTTATAGGCGGGCTTGCCTTGTGTGGCTTGGAGCTTATGCAGAAGGCAAGCCCTGGCAGAAATAATGAGGTGGGTATTCTCGGCGCGTGCCCCGCGCACCACCGCAAGCATGCACCCCATTATTTTCTATGGGGCTTGAACATACGCGCTTTTCCCCATACGGGGGGGGGGGGGAGGGCTGGAATGGATTCCCTGTGTATGGGGTGGGTGGAGTGTACTCTGATTCTCACTGACTCACTATTTCTCCAAAAAAGAAGAATAAACATCTCTGTAAAATAAATCAGGTTGTTCCAAATGGCTTCATTGCTCGTTTTAAGGGATACATCTTCTCTTAAAATCACATCTGACCATTGCTAATAAGTTGGTTTCAAATAGAGATGTTAGCTCTCTGAGGAAATTAATATTAACAGATGCAGGCAGGGTGAGAATGGAGATAAAGGAGATTCTATGGATCAGGACAATTCAGTGGCTACTGAAAATGACAGCATCATCAAGTGAATAAGGTCTGAATTAGAGGTGATCAGCCATAATTATTACTGGCGCCACTGAAGCCAGTGGCTTGACAGTATCATATGTAGTTGTTATAAAGTTGTTTCATTGTGTCATTGCCCTGCATAACTCACTTATGTTTGAATGACCAGTTATTGATTTCTCATCTTCTGTAACATAATAAAAAGAAGTTTAATCACTCTGAGCTTCCTTTTCTTTCCAGGCATTACAAGTTATTTTAATTTAACAACATACAGAATCACCTTTATTTTTATTTCCCAGACATGGAAGAAGGGGGCTACATAGTTCTCAAGGTCAAGATATAAATTTTATAATTAAAATAAAACAATAAAATAGTAAAATGCAACAACCACAAGCCTCTTATGAAAAAAAGGGTTACAGCTTATCAGAGCGAAATATTTTCTATTGGCTTTCTTACATATGTAAGTCTTGGGAATGAAATTAAATAACTGCATAGTGTACAATAAATAGCACAATGGTTTTCAACATTTGGTCCTTCTGATGTTTTGGACTTGATTGGTGAGAATCAAGTTATGCTGATGGAGACTTTTGGGAGTTGAAGTACAAAACAGCTGTAGGATGAAAGGTTGGTTTAGAACACAAGTGAGGAAAGGTTCCCCCACTCAGATGTTTCTGCCTTACAACACTCATCAGTCCTAGCCAGCAGAGTCAACGATGTGGAATCATAGCTGGAAAATATCTGGGTGGATTAGTTATCTACCTCCTACTTTTAAAACGTTAAAAATTTTACTGCATATACAGTTGGCCCTTCATATCTGTGGAGGCTCTATTCCAGACCTCCCCATGGATAACAAAAAATGTGGGACCTTAAGTCCCATTGTTCCCAGTGCATGCACCACTGTTGGAGTGAATGGAGCGGGGCCATCCACAGATGCTCATATCTGCAGATGGCAAGAGCCATCTATACTCATCCATAAGTAGAAAAATCTATGCCAAAAAACTGACTCAAAAAATCTGGGTCAACGTATATGGTCAATATGGTAATACAGGTATTGCTCAAAAAAATGGCAGTAGCAGCTCTTTGAGATTTCTCTGCCATTGTCCTATAAGAAGTGCTAGCACCCCTACTTTCTCTGCTATGGCAAGTAGCTCCTGAAGAAAAATGAATACACCCTACACTCTTTGCTTTGGTAAGGAAATCGCAAAGATTTCCCTGTCGAGGCAGGGAGATGGGGGGGAAGCACTTCTTTTACAGGTGGTTCCACCGAATGAACTAAGTTCTTGCTATAGTCCATCTGGAGAGAACCTCCTGTGAAAGAAGTGCCAACACCCCCATTCTCTGCTATAGCAGGGTAATCCCAAAGCAGTAGTGATTCCCCCCACTCTCCCTTCCTCGGTAGTGAAATCTCCAAATCGGGTCACCAGGGAGGCATGAAGAAAATTGATAATCAATAAGAAACCCAGCAAACTCTGCTCAGCTCAAGCTGCTCCCTCAACCCCCTTCTCCCTCTGTGGCAATTGCTCTGGATGGTTTTTCATGCACCTCCAGAATGATCACCCCAGATCACACCACTGGGGGGGGGCATGTTGGAGAGGACTGTATCTGCCCACAATCTCAGAAGTACTATAAATTACTGAGAGAAGGTGCCATCCCTCCTCAGGTGCCATCTTTCTTCAGCTCACTTTGCAAGCAGCACATACTCTGGGTTTAATTTACAAAATTTGTAAATTTTGCACAAAATAAGTTGTGAACTGCAGTCTTCCAAAATGGAAAACTTTCACAGTAAGAAGAAAATTGATACAATTATTTGTAACTTTCTTCAAGAAGGAAATTAGTGAATAATTGGATCTGTGGCATAACTAAGCTGCACTTTCTACAGCTGCATGATATTTAGTGAGGAACAAATAGTCACATAATCCATGCAGAAAAACAAAATTCATGGTACTGTTATATCTTTATTAGGATCACTAAAATCCACAAACCTGTCAAGCTACTGGAGATGAAAGAAGAAAATCTGGCTAGATGTTGTGGACATTGTGGTTTGCAGCAAAAAGCTGATCTGATTTCTGAGATCTTTTTCTTCTTCTCCCTAACTGGTAGACTATCCATTCTGAAGAAGGTTCTGCTGAATCAAACAGTTTGCAGTGTTCCTAATAAAGATATCTCAGAGCCATGACTGGTATTTTTGAAGCCAACAGGGAAGAGCTGTTGTTGAGACAAGAAGGGGAGAGTTATCCCTTTGTGCCACAAGTTTTCACTGACATAAAGACCCAGATAAATAAATCTCCCAAGTTTTGGGATATTTTTCTGGAAGCAACATTGCACCCATATCCATCTCTTCCTTGTGACATCAAGAAAATCCCTTTGGAAAGTAGCTCAGATATCTTTTCTTTCCCTAAAGCCCAGCCAACAGTGCAGAACCAAACATACTATATTTTATATGATATGTGTCATGTGTTGTTGCCTCTTTGTGAAGCACAAGACAGGGCTTGTAATAACCGGTATTTGGAAATATTGCCTTATATTCTAAAAACCCTTCAAAATCAAAGGCCTTTTTAAAAGGAATGTGGTTTGCTCAGACAAATATCAAAATCATTGAGTTCAAACTTGCATTGGAATTAATAGGTTTCATAAAATTAATAAAAAGTTAATAAAGGGTTTGGGTACTGCACATTATACTTTTCAAAATGAATTTAGAGAAAGGATATATTCAGTGCAATACTTTCAAGTGTAGTCACTACAATGGCCACCTGGTGATTAAGGATAAATGCTTAATTAGGGAATAAGCATGTGTTTCCAATGAAGTTAAATTACTTAAGAGCGGGTTAAAACAAAATGACACTGGTTTGAGGACATAAAAAAAAATACTTCTACCTCAGGTATTTTCAAGGTCTATTGAATGCACCAGCCACCTCCTTGCAGGAAACACTGTTTTCCCATTTTCCTTCCTGTGACCTATAAATGATGGATAATTTCCTGCAATCGAAAGGAAATTCCATGCAGATACCAAAGCTACACCTTTTTTATTGTATGTAACAACTATATTCTTTGACTCCCTCCCTATTTCACTGCAATCCTCAACATTTCTGGCAACTACTCACACTGAAGAATAGGGTTGCAGCCATGAGAAGCAAGGATATTTGAATCCTAAAGGACTCAAAAGAGCAGTGGCCATGGTTCCAGAGTAGCTGAGGAATGTTTACAGCCCCCTCCTCGCAGCGTATCTCTTCCTTGGGGAAAGGGTGGTGGGGCAGACATCACAGCTGCCTGATGTAAGCACAGTTACAGTTCCACAGTTCTGGCAGCAAAGTTTATGTCTGCACAAGCAGCAGTATCTGTGTTTTTGAAAAGCACATCAGCGTAGGATTATTTGGCAAGAGTACGATCAGCTGAAGCAAACACATGAATAACATTCTGAAATATTTTGAAATGAAGAGTGTGAATTCATCACTTGATATTCATTGTTGTTTAATCTAAAAAAAACATATGCAGAAGCACCGTCTATAATATTAAATTTCTTACTATGACGTTTTGCTAAAGTGAGCAGGTCTTACACCCAAACAGAACTAAAAAAATATTTTGGACTACACTTCCAAGAATCCCCCACAATTGTGGGAGCTGCAGTCCAAAATGTAACTGCAGTTGCACCCAAAAACATACACTTAGGTTCAAGGCACATACCTGTAAGTCTTCCATCATCATGCACAACAGACTTTTTATAGTAACTTATTACAACTGATACAGGGTATGGCTCTGTACTGTACCCTAGAAGTACATTTCACAAACTGAAATGCCTGGATTTCAATTGATGCTCATTTTGCTGAATGGGATACTTAAATCCAAGTATTTTTTATGCAAACCAATGTGTGGGCTGTGCTGCAAGTCTACAAACTCTGAAGAAGTTGAAAAAAATGTCCACATCATTTAGACATTTATACGGAATAAAATAATTTTGAAATAATTGTTCTCTATTGAGGGAAGTCTCATTTTCACTCAGACATTATTTTTCCTTTTCAACCAAGATCACTATAACCCCTGTGGAATCAAGGGGGCCAGCAAATTTCAGGGTTAAATAAGCTTTAATGACTATCACATGTACAAAGACTTAAACCTAGCATAAAAAATTAAACAAAAATGTGGCATCTCTTCCTTTTTAAAATTTAAAATAACCATCCAGGTGGTTTCCTAAGGACGTCTTTGCAAATTGCTTCCAGTGAACCCTTTCAGTTACACACCACTGCAAAAACCATGTGGAGTTAGTCAGTGTTCAATTCAACTTGGGTGTCCTATGTTATTATAGTGGACAGAACCACAGAACACTTTTATTCACATGCCTTTTTTGATAGGGATCAAGCATGCCTCAGTGGGAAGTAGGATACCACATTGTTCTGGAACAAGATAGTTTTGACTAAGAGTACAAAAAGATGCCAGGATGGTATTTTAAAATGGGAAAGGAAAGTAAAGAAACCTGGTTTAAATCAGATAGATGAGTGAACCACACCTGATGCAGAAGATTCATGACTATATTTTTCTCTCCCCCCCCCCCCAACCAGATGTGTAGTCACCAGAATTTTGACCACAATAGTATTCTGGTTTAATAAAAGGGCTGCCACTTTATCTGAGTACAGCTGGCCTGCCCCTTATGCAGGCTTACCTTCCATGACTTGAGCTCACACAGAAGGCAAGCCCCAGTCAAAACAATGGGGCATGCACCCATGGCGCATAAACCATGGTGTGCCATGGGAGCGCGCCCCATTATTCTTAATGGGATTTGAGCATACTCAGTTCCCCTTACGCAGGAGGGTCTGGAATGGATCCCCCGCGTCAGGGGCAGGTCTACTGTACTATTTTCCAGATTTCCCACTCACAGCTGCTTCAGCATAATGGGTTTCTGTCTATCTATCTTTCACAATACATATATTTGTATTGTACAGTTTCAGGGTGGTATATCTGATCAGGAAAATAGCAATAACAATAGCAAGTACATTCTATACTGCTTATCAGTAACCTAGCACTCCCTAAGCAGTTTACAATGTGTAAGCCAATTGCCCTCAACAAGCTGGGTAATCATTTTACCAACCTACGAAAGGATGGAAGGCTGAATGGACCTAGGATTGAATTTACAATGTTGTAGCTGCAGTACCAGCATTTAACCACTGCGCCACCAGGGCTCCCTATGGCTTGAAGTAAAGGACATCTTTTCTTCTTCACTGCCATGACTGTAATGGAGAACAATATTTCCTGTGATAACTTAAAGCAGGAGTCATGTACACCTGCAAATCCCACAAGCCCCAGCTAGCATGGCCAGTGCAGAAGAATTCAGGGAGTTATTAGTGCTCCAGTCTCTGCTACATGATTCCCAGGCCTGGTTCCAATTTTTTAAAAATTAAGAATTACCAGGATGGAGTTCCATCTTTTGTCTCCTGAATCTAAAAGCAAAGGCAATGTTCCTTAACAAATGCAGCTAGTTGAGTAACAAAGGGTCTGAACAGACAGGCCAAAATAAAGCTGCTTCGGGTCACTTTGGAGGTATGCTGTTTAAATGATACATGCATCCTAAGAGTCTGGAAGCAGCGCCAATGCCATGCTCCAGTTCTAAGAAGCTTCTGGCCTCTTAAGATGCATGTGCCATTTAAACAGCATACCTCCACAGTGACCTGAAGCAGCTTTATTTTGGCCTGTCTATTCACACCTAAAATCTCTATAATGCACAGAGCTTAACAGTAACAAGCCACAAGTAAAGCAGTTCATATTCCCCAAGTGTTCGAATTTATCTTCTGTCATCCCACTTTCTCAGCTGTCTCTAGAATGTCCAATTTCTCTCTCTCCCTCCCACGTCTTCTCTTTATCCACAGCTTACTTCAGCTGGTACACAATGAGTTCAAACTGCAAAAGGTGAGGTGGAATCTTTTCCTTCCCAGTAGGCTCAGGCAAAAACAAACTGCTGCAAGCTCTCCTAACTTGTGTGTTCTTCTTCCACATTAATAACTGTCACTCTCTTGGC
>NC_056527.1:43553858-43611575 GCF_019175285.1 Sceloporus undulatus | reverse complement strand
TACACTCTGATATTGCTTGGCCACACATATCCTGGTTTTCATCTGGGAAATGTTGGTGGATATGGTAGTGTAACAGAATTAAATTTTAAAATCATGTTACAACTGAAATGAAGATTCTTTGTTGGTGCAAAAAAATTACAGTTTCTAGTAAGTTTTAAAAGTCACTTTTAACAGGTATTTTTAGCATTTTAGAGTAATTCTAGCAGTTTTATGTTATTTTGCTATCGATCCTTATGTTTTAGTAAGTAAAGAACGGAACATAAAAGCAAAACTAAAAAGAATAATGGAAAAATTAATGTAATGAGTGTTATTTTTAAAACACTTTAATGAATAACAACAATTAATTGCTTTTTAAAACACTGTAACAAGTAACAAGAATGAATTTCGTTACAAATAAAATTTCTGTTAATCCATGTATAGTTTTGTGAAATTATGGTGCCCAATCCCCATGTTGTAGTGGGGCATAGCAGAAGGAAAAACACTCAGTCATGAAATGCCTTCTGCTTTCTTCTCATACCAACAAACAACAGTCACTAACTTGAAGAAACATCCACTCTCTCAGGGTTTGCTAAATGTTCCCCCTATTCTGCTCTGTACCTTGCAGGTGACATTGTCAAAGTGAATAAGCATCAGGAGGAGTGGAGGGTGCTTTTTGTTTTGTTTTATTTTGACATTTGTCCCTTGGGAAATGGGGTGAGAAATCTGCCCATGCTTTTTCAGATAGGCCTAATATGAGCAAAATAGCCCTAAGCAAGTACTATGCTGGTGACCTGGAAATTACGTCTTCTGTATCCAGTTACTATCATTGAGCCATGTGGTCCAATTATACAGATTTATAAATTATAGCTGTAAAACATACATGCTTATAAGTAATGCAACTGCTCTCATACACGCATACATATGCACATGGTTTTTAAAAATATTAATTAATCTCAAAACTTTTCCAGTCCCAAACTGCATATAAAAACTGCCAAGAAATGCAACCATGTTTTAAATCAAAATGAATTGTTAGACTGTTATAAAGTACCAAGCAATAATAGAGAGGAAGGTGATTATGACTGAAGATGTCAGCAAAACTTCAATAACCAGTTTTTCCCCTTCCACCTGTTATCTGCATGTGGACAAACATTATCTCTATTCTAACTCAACTGTCAAATATTTTCTCTTGCAGAATGATCCATTTCCAATGCTTGCCAGAGTGAGCAGCTAAAACATATGATCTTCACAGACCACTAACTTCATCTTGTCATAAAACTGATTGATCAGTCAGTTTTATAACAAGATGACCTGCACTTAAACATGTTCACAGACTCCTTCTGCTGAGGCCGTTGGTAGAATATATGGATCAGCTGCATCCAAAAATCAGATGATTCTTTAATTTTACCTTTTTGCCTTCTCTTTAGTTTTTTTTTACAGAGGACTAGTCAGAGCTTTGAAAAATGGCCTTTTTTGTTGGCTGAAACATACTTAGTAGTCATGTTCACTGGAGAATTCTGGATGCTGCAGTCCCAAAGTAATATTTTCAAGTTTTGGGCCTAGCTGAAAAAGGTCATTCAAGCACACATGGAAGTGTGGTGAAATAAACCATGTAACACAGACTATATTTCTGGCTGTTGGATAAACTATGAGACCCTTGTGCATTCTTTTATCACTAGTAATAGTTAAAGCAACCCGCCCTTGATGAAATGAACACAGAGCCTAAGTATTTTAGTTTATGTCTTGCTTAACATCTCACTTTCTCCTCAAACAGACTCACACTAAACATTGACCTTTGCTGCTGTTTCCTACACTCTCACTTCTGAATGAAGCAGAGAATGCATTAAAAACCCTGATCATCCACAGGCAATTGGCTTAGATTTTAATCCACTTCAGCCTTGGATTAACCCCCTAACTTTGTAAATAAATCCAAGGTTGAAGCTCCTACCTCTGAATAAGAGAAAGTGCAAAGATGATTTTAGTGGCTATTGATATTCCTTTCTTCCTTGAAGTTACCGACTCTTTTCTCAAATTCCATATTTGTCTTGGCTCTTTCGTCTTTCAGCTTGCAAAGAGTTCCACAGGTCACCTATGTGCGGAAACAACAATCCTTTTGTTTGTTTGAAACCTGCTTTGCGTTATTTTCATATGGTGCCCTTTTCATACTTTTCATATCATCTGAAGGGGTAAGCAACTTTTCCCTGCTCACTTTTTCCAGCCAACTCATAATTTTATGCATCTTGGCTTTACTCCTTCATACAGGCTCTTTAAAACAACAACACAGGAATCTAAAGCACTTTAGCTCAGGTTTTTGTTTGTTTTTTGCAAGGGACCTAAATTAGGATACAAAGAAAGTTGGCAGGCCAAACTCTTAGGCACACTTACAAGAGAGTAAATCCCATTGACTTCATTGATTCCAAGCAAATGTGCAAAGAATCAGGCAGTTAAAGGTTTTTTTATTATTTATACACATATGGTTTCCCCACTTTAAATGCTGAACTGAGCTAATTACATCATGCAGCACAGTAAAACGATTCCAGTGTTCCCAAGGAAACTGTTTTCACTAAACAACACGATTCCTTCATTTTAATCTTATGCTCACACAAGGCAAACATTTAGTTTTATCTAACTTTCACAGCAGTCCCATGCTATATAACCCTCTTGCGGCTATTCAGATCAGTGAGGATAGCTTGCCATCAGTTCCAAATGTGAGGGTCCCTAGAGACGGCATCAGGAATTGCTCTGAAGAAGGCCTCTTGCATTTTGATTCACTATCTTTGGTTATATGCCAAAAGATCTTAGCTTGGCAAGCTTCAGAGCACGCTCAAAGGCCCATTACTTCCAACTAGTATTTGGTTGATTATCTTTAAAGCTTTGGTTGACTTTTGTCTTCCTCCTGTTTTATATGGTTTATTTTAATTTTGCTTCGGTTGTCAATCTGGTTTGTTCTGCATTTTTGGCTGTTAAGACATTATAGCACACTACTGACAGCCATAACAAACAGGGCCATTTCAGTGTGATTGTTTTCCTTCAGTTATTATCTGTATAAAAACAGCTGAACCTTTCTCAGAGCATATTTTGTTGGTGTAAGAGAATATTGTATTACAAGGTTTTGATGAACTATTCTGTTGGATGAAGGGTTCAGTGTAACTCGAAAGCTTGCATACTTCTCTAGCAACAAAATTTGTTCTAACATAGCATATTGCTTTACCTATTTTTGCTTTGTTTTTTTAAAAAACCTTGTTATATCCATCTCAAGGTAGATATCCTCTAGCTTTTGAAACTTTTTCATCAGGCCTAATTTAATACAAAGCGATAAATATGTTTACAAAATGGGCTGGTTTATAGAACTCTATATTTTTTTCAAGTAGAGGAGTCAGTATAAAATGGCTTTCTCTCTGAACTGGTTTATGTAGCTTATTTACAGATGCTGTATATTATTAAGTATTTTTGAAGCATATTTCGTTTTTGTAATTTTGAAAATTTGTTCTTTTAAAACCCCAGTTCCAGCCCCCAGGCATCTATGGTTGTCACCATGTGAATGCATCAAGGATACATTAACCAGACATGCAAAGTTTTCAAATTATCTATCCTATTCAGTATTTAAAGTTTTTAAAGTTTTTGGCAAGGGGAGAACTTTGCAAATGAACTTTGCTAATTGAAGCCCACTCCTGGAATTCAAACACTACACGCTTTTCAGAGTTTCCCTTATTCAAAAAAGGCTGCCATTTGCACTGTGGTAAATTACTTGTAAATATAAGGATTGCTAATAAGAAACTTAAATATGCTACATTAAATGCCTTGGTGGTGTTCTTTTCATTGGATGTTTTGGCTAGGATCCAAAGAACTGAGAAAACCTGTTTCATTCACCTAAGGGGATTTAGGTTTGTTTCTCTCGAACAGCAGCTGCTTCTTTACCTACAGTAGCATTTAGGATCCTGGCCTTTCTCTTTGGACCAGTTAAGCTGCAGAGGCACAGAAGAAAGAAGTAATGCAAAAAGTTCCCCATACATTCTAAGTTCCTTTACAATGTTAAGAAAACAGGTTTTCTCATGAAAGCTCTGTGGATCATCACAGCCCTGCTTCTTTGTGTTCCATAAGCCCACTAATACAATGTTGGTGACAAACATGTTCCCTTTGTCCCTCTGCCACCATTTGTGAAACATCTCTGGCTCCAGAACTAATTTCTCTTCAGTAGATGAAACCATGGAAGGGCAGCTATGCAGGAACTAGGCAAGACCCTCAAGTGCAAAGATATATAATTGAATACTGACATCAGGATAATCCATAACTTTGCATTTCAGATCTCTATGTATGGTTGTGAAAACTGGACAATGAAAAAAAAAGCTGATAGGAAGAGAATTAAGTCATGTGAAATGGGGTGTTGGAAGAGAGTTACGTGAATAACATGGACTGCCAAAAAGACAAATAAATGGGTCCGTGAGCAAGTCAAGCCTAAACTCTTCCTAGAAGTCAGGATGCTTAAGATGAGACTGTCCTACTTTGGACACATCATGACAAAACATGATTCATTACAAAAGGCAATAATGCTTGATAAAATAGAAGGCAGAAGGAAAAGAGGAAGACTACAGATGGATAGAATCATAGAATCATAGACTTGGACGAGACCACAAGAGTCATCCAGTCCGACTCCCCTGCCATGCAGGAACTCTCAGTCGAAGCATCTCCGACAGATGGCCATCCAGCCTCTGTTTAAAGACTTCCAAGGAGGGAAGTCCACCACTCTCTGAGGAAGTGTGTTCCACTCAGACTCAGTCAAGGAAGCCATAAGCCTGGGAAGGGCTGTTGATGATAGGATGACTTGGAGGTCTTTCATTCATTGGATCACCATAAATTGAAGTCAACTTGAGGGCAGTTAATGACAATGAATGAAGCCATTGGATACATATTATGTATTCAAGGATGTACAGCCTTTCTCAACATTTTGACTTTGGAAGAACTCTTTAAAATAATTTTCAGGACTCACTCAACCCCTGCCCCAACATTATTATTTCTACATCTTAAAAAAAAGATTCCCCCCTCCGTCATGATCACTCATGGAATCCTTAGAGAGCTCTTGCAAAATCCTATGCTTCCAGGGAACCCTGGCTGAGAAACTCTGCTATAAAGTAGGCTTAATAGAAATTGGATTCCATTGGAAACCATATACAAGAGGGGGAAAGTCTGTTCTTAGCCAGGAAATAAAAAAGGCTTAGAAAAGCTTGCTGACTGGGGAAACTGTGTGGCTCAACCCCACCCCCAACCTTATCTACGTTCTGAGAAGAACATGATATACAAGATAAAGTTGAAGAAAAGCCATCTGCTTTCTCTGTTCCATGCCTTCAGATACTAGATGAATGGGAAAGTTGGTCAGATAGTCAGCTTAATGTGCACAGCTTAACTCAGTGGAGCATCAGGGGTACAGAAGCTTTTCAGTTACAGTTGACAAACAGTGTAATAAATATTGGAATGGGAAAACTGCATGAAGAAATCTGTTCAGTTAATAGAGGCCCGAGACAGATGGGCAAAAAGCATCTTTTTGCCGCTGAAACTAGGATTCCAGAGCACGCAGCAACCACATGCTCCAGAACCCTAGTACGTTTGGGTGGTGGCCTAATGGCGGCCTCCTGTCCACATGGGGGCCACCATCTTTATGTTACCGACGTGCAGCATCCGCACGTTGATGTGCGTCGCTTACATCACGAGTGCGCCAGTGGCAAAAAAAAAAAAAAAAAACCTAGAAAAAACCAAGTTCTTTTTACTCTGGAGGGACATCACATGGTTTGGCAGCTGCGCCGTCCCTCCAAAGTTGAAACGGATGCCTGCAGACTGCCATTTTTGGGCAGACTGTCTCAGCCCAGAGTTAAACAGAAGCTCTGTCTTTTAGCTCTGGTCATGCACAGAACTTCTGCTCTGAGGTGGTTGTGGCCTTAGCCATAATCCTCAGCATCATCTATTTCCAGATTTTTCATTGTTGACCATGGTAGGCTGTTTGGAACCAATTAGCCATCCCACCACGGAGCATCTCCTAGTCTCCAATGCATGGGAAATAGATTTTACACTGTAGCCCCAGTGGGCACTTTATGAGCTGCACTACAGAGTTATATCTCTTTAATGCCACTTTGTCATGGTTCCAACCTAAGGAAAACTCAGCCTAGCAGTTTCATGAGATATTAAATGGTATCGATGTGCCCTAAGATTAGAAGAGAGAAACTGAGGATTAAACCAGATAAAATGTGTAGTGTAGACAAGCACTGAGGGTACCTGAATTGTTATTCATGGGACCAGAGCTCCCAAGCACAGAGTTCTAAGTACCTTACAAATCCTAGGATGGCTTAGGATGAAGGTAAAAGAAAAAAAAAGCAAACTTTGATACTAAAAATCCAGTTATGATGTGGAAAGAAGCTGACACAACTATTTCTGTAGTTAATATAACAGAATCAATTATTTCAAAGTTTATTCAAACCTTTACCACCAGGTGCCAGCAGTTCTTTATCACTGTTATATTGTTTTTATTTTATTTTATTAAAAAAATCAGAACATGTTTATGACACTGCAAAGAGGAATGGACTGCATCTTGAGGAATTAACAAGGAAAATTGTGTTGGGATTAGTAGGAAGAGATGTTTTCCTCTTACCTTAAGGTTAGAATAGCCCCCTCCTTTTCTCAAATGACACCGGATGTCCATCAAACAGAAAGCAGAAGTACAGTGAGTAGTACTAATCATTTATATTTATATGATACTCAAAAAACAGAACTTTGAAAAGAAACTTTATTGAACATGTTGGCTGGGGAATTTGGGGAGTTATAGTCCAAAAGGTAACTTTCCCAAGCCCTGTCTGAGGAGATTACTACACATGGTTTTTAAACCATGATTACACCAGGCAAAAAATGGCTTTGGTGATACTTATTGCACACCGCTGCCTTTGAACAGTAGCTGCTCTGTCCCTGACATGTAGCTTTTAAGTGACAAGGGAAACCCATCAAAAACCTAACAATCATGCAAGTCCTGTGGTAGGAAACATCATACTGGGGCAGTTGCACAATTTGCAGTCATGTGGTGTCAGTGTCTCCTCTTCCCATTCCCTCTCCCACTTGCTATCCTTAAGCAGCCTGATTCCCTGTTTTGTATTCTTTTTTGTTTGTTTATTTGTTTGTTTGTTTTTAAACATAATTTGCAGTTACTCACAGTAGCAGAACTCTGGAACTTCATGAAAAATAAAATAACCTCCCTAAAAGGTATGTGGTATAAGTTAGGGAGGCAAGGTTAAGGGAGAACCAGGAAGACAGTGTGATGGCGGTAGCAGCCCCAGTTGCATGATTCCAAAGATGTGCAATATTGGCTGCTCTGAATGTGGTATGTCCCAATTTTTAAAAAACTGATGCGACTGCTACAAGAACAGGGCTTGTGCAGTAAGAGGTCCTCTTTTCAACTTGGCCACCAGACATTATAAAGACAGCCCAGGGAAGCATCCAGTTTCAAAACGATCAGTAGCAGACAAAGAGGGTGAGGCAAACTGGCTGCTGATTTCGCTGCCTTTCTTTAACATTGGCCCTATACAGACAGGCCAAAATAAAGCTGCTTCAGGTCACTTTGGAGGTATGGTGTTTCAATGATGCATGCGTCCTAAGAGTCTGGAAGCTGCACCAAAGCATACCTCCAAAGTGACTCGAAGTAGCTTTATTTTGGCCTGTCTGTGGCGGGTTACAGACCGCCCGTTTGGGGCGGGCTGCACCCGCCACTTTCCCCGGTGTAACGGGGCCTCAGCTGCCAGACTGGCAGCCTCCAAGGCCCTGAGCCGCTGCTTTCCAGGCTGCGGGGAAGCGGCAAAAGGCCGCTTCCCCGCAGCCTGAAAAAGGGTGTCCTTGGGGCTTCAAGCCCCAAAGACACCCCGCGGCGGCGGGGAGGAGGAGAAAGGGGACGCTTGGCCCCTTTCTCCCTTGCTTCGCTGGGCGCAGCCGTCTGAAGGCTGTGCCCAGCGACGCAAAGCGGTGCCGCAAACCAGTAAGGAGCTCCAAAACGGAGCTCCTTCCTGGTCCACGCAAAGGGCGCACTAAGCGCCCTAGCGCGGACCGACGACGTCACGTCCACGCCACCTCGTATAGAGGCGGCGCGGTCGTGATGTCATCATGGCGGCCCCCATGTGGAAGGGGAGCCGCCATTTTGTACGGACTCAGTCCGTACTAGGGTTAGGGGGGTGCGGAAGCACCGCACCTTCCTAACCCTAGTACGGACTGACTCCATACTTTCATGGTGTTTTGTAACCTGCCTGTATCAGGCCATAATTAAGCCAGCTCAAAGACAGGAGTGGTAGCATTTGTGCTAGACTGAGCTCAGCTGTCTGTTGTGTGGCACAAATTGACATACCAATCACCACCCAAAGGAGAAGAGAAGGGCTATGACATACTATGCCCTGGTGGCGCAGTGGGCAAATGCCTGTACTGCAGCCACTCACTCAAAACCACAAGGTTGCGAGTTCAAGACCAGCAAAAGGGCCCAAGCTCGACTCAGGCTTGCATCCTTCCGAGGTCGCTAAAATGAGTACCCAGACTGTTGGGGGCAAATTAGCTTACTTGCTAATTAGCTTACTTGCTGTTCACCGCTATGATCTTTGGAATAGCGGTATATAAATAAAACATATTATTATTATTATTATTATTATTATTATTATTATTATTATTACTTTTGTCATGCCCAGCCTGGAGGCATGCCCAGCTGAGGTCTCGGAAGAGGAGAGAGAGAGGGAAGAACCTGACCCTGACTCTAGTTCCAGTTCCTCATTGCCTGTGCTAACGGAGATTGATGCTAAAGAAAGCAGGAGCTCAGCACCCCGGCAGCAGAGTATCCTACTTACTTGGGCAATGAGGCAGAGGAGAAAGCCAACTTACCTTTGCCTTCTTACAGCCAGCAAAGATTAGAAAGGGTAGGGCTGCATCATTCTAGGAGGATTTATGAGAAATGCCAAACAATAGGAAGCAGCTGCACTAGGAAGTGCTGAAGATAAAAGCCTGAGAAGAACGCCATAACCTTTGTCAGAGGTTAGCTGACTTCCATGGTGAAAGCATTCTTTTTGGAGACTCTCTTATTACCTGATTTTCTTGATTGGACCCTTGGACTGATGATTCTGCTTGTTGAACCCTGGACTCTTGGACTGGTTGACTATTCTGACTACTGGAACCCTGACACTTGGGCTAGCTAAAGCTTACCACAAAGGTTGAAAATTAATGCAACAAAGAATGTATTTAATTTGCAGAATTAGAATGTAATTCCATTAATTTGTATAATTAGGATAATTAGCCAAGTATGAAAATTAGATTGCCAGATTTGAGAATATGTCAGCCTTACATCTGTGAATATCCATTCATGCAGTACCTCTGGGGATGCCCAGGGCTAAAGTAGACCTTGAAACTGCATCTGGGAACATGTATTCCCAAAATATATGCTCAGCTTTCTGCCCCTAAGTCTCACATTGTAATCAGTCTTCGTGTCTCCAGATATGGTAGATGACAAGTCCAGAATCCTTAAACAGCATTACCAATGACCATAGGACAGTTGTAGTTTGACACCTCAGGAGACACTGGGTGGGAAAGATAGCTAAATGTGCTTTACAAAACAAACCTTTCTTCTAGGGTGCTCTAGGAACCGTACTCCAAAAAGTAAGCTTCCCAAGCTCAGTTTTGTTAGATTAAAAATACTTAAACATGAACAACACTTTCATGTTCCACAGTTTCAATGCTATTCTGGATCCGTGAATGGGGGAAAGATGGGTGGAAGGTGAACTGTCTTACAAGTCACTATTTTTAATGTTTTAAACAGCTTCCTAATAGGCTTCAACATAACCCTTCTTAGGGTGTGTCTACATTGCAGAAATAATGCAGTCTGCCATGGCTCATCCTACCGAATCCTGGGATTTGTAATTTATTGAGACACCAACACTCGTTGGCAGAAAAGCATGAAGACCTTATAAAACTACAAATCCCAATATTCTACAGGATAGAGTTACAGCACTTAAAGTGATCTCAAACTCTATCATTTCTAGCATCCTTAGTCTTTCATTCTTGGTCAGCAATAAGGTACTTTTACACTTGCTGCATTGAAATCCATTTTTATCAGATCAGGATCCATGCAATACTGAGTATATTGTAATTTTTTTTAAAAAATACTATACAAATCAAATCAAATAACACCTTATTTGTGTTATACCTCTTAATATGAATGGTCTGCATGACTTGATTTAAAAAAATCATTCATTTTTCAATGACAGAGGCCCAGATACATGACTCAAGAGATCATCCATATGAAAATGAGAGGAAGTGTCCTTCCTGTTCATCTAAATTCCATCGTGTCAATTTTTTTTTTCAAATGAGTGGCTAAATGACAATGGTTGTATGATCTTATTTCCTTCCAAGTTAGAATTCATTTGTTTTGTTCATGGCTCTGATATTACAGTTGTGAGTTTTGACAACTTGAAAAAACTGTTGTACTGTAGTACTTAACTGCATAGATCACAAACACTTCTGTGGTAAGACCTAGCCAGGTTCTAACTTTCTCTCAGTAGGCTCTTTTAAATGGAAGTTCTGAGGTATCTGGGCAGAATCATCTACCACCAGAACTTTTTTCTTCATCTTTGATCATGTCCATTCTCTGCTGCATAGCACTACTTTGTTAATGATGCACAGTTATCACGCATTTTAAAAATGACCTTTGTATACTAGTCTTGTACAGTCCTTCTGTGCTTTTTGAGATCTTGCATCTTGGAAACAGCTTTTTCCAAAGGCAAAGGGAAAAGCTTGGTTACATGTCTTTCTTTCTTTTTTTAAAGAAACTAGAGAAACATTTAGAAATCACAATACAAATGGTTACATACAATAAAGCATAACTCTGGGTAAAGAAGTAAAAGGGCTTGTGGGGAGGCAGGGAGGAAGAAAGAGGTATGAATAACAGTTTAATAGTGATTGTTTGGAAGGAAGTACGAACTGAGTGGTTTCATGAGACCTATAAAAGTTCCAGTAAAATCTGTAGCCTATAGTTACACACTATCCTTACATTGTTTTGTGAAATCTTCCATTTGTTCCACCCTTCTTCCTAAGTTCCCACCCTTCATAATATGAATTTACTCAGTACAATAAGATTTTAGCAATAGATTATATAATCTAAAGTACCTTTTGCTAAAAACACAATTTAGTAAGTTATTTGAAAGCCAAACTTTGCATCTGTCTAAAACAGTGTAAGTGCATGTTACAGTCAGCCCTCTATATCCCTGGCTTGAAAATATATAAATCCAAAGAACAAACCTTGATTTATAATATAAAGGACACAATTTTACTATGCCATTGCATACACTGGAACTTGAGCGTTCATGGACTTTGGTATCCATGCTGGGTAGTGGTGATCCTGGAATCAAACCCCAGCAGATACCAAGGTCCCAGTATATTTTAAATCTGTCATAGCATGTTTACCAAATTCATACCAAGCATGTGTATGCCCATTGGTGTGATTTTCATAAAGTCACAGCCTAGGGTCAGCAGGTTTAACCCCTTCGTCCTTGATCCAATTCCAACAACAACAAAAATTCCTCCATGTTACAAAGAGCAATAGAACCTTTCCTACATTTGGAATGACAACAAAGCAGCAGCACCTGGATTAGATGAGATTTTACAGCAAAGAAGTGATTGTTGTTATTCTTTATCTTCAAGTAAATTCTGACAAGCAACCCTATAGTAGGGTATGGCTTGTTTTTCCATTTGTATTGCAATTTGTATTTCCATTTGCAGAGGGCACAGGGTAACATTTGTTCAGAAGATGTCTGCCATTGCCTTCCTCTAGACCTGAAAGAGTATGATTTGTCCAAGGTCACCCAGAAGGTTGTCCATGGCTGAGTGTGGACTCAAACCCTGGTCTCCTAGAACCCTAATCCAACACTCAAACAAGTACAACACACAGGATTAGAGTCACAGAAAAGCTTCAAATATAATGTAAGGTGTTGAAAATATGTTGACAATCAACATTTAATTGGACTGGGGCACTCTGATAAGGACAGAGCATCATTCTAGGATGGATTCTAATATACTGTGCAGGTCAGGTCAATGATGTTACTAGATAAGGAGTTATCTCTGTCATGGTCTGTATCAAACTTGCATAAGTGTGCTAAGTCTTCTTTCAAAATTGTTCAGTTCCAGTGCATTCACAATGCCTTCACATGATTCTCCTCAGGCTTGTTGTTGTGTGTATTCTACTGTTTCTGACTTAAGGTGACTCTAAGGGGAACCTATCATGGGATTTTCTTGGCAAGATTTCTTCAGAGGAGGTTTGACACTGCCTGCCCCCAAGGCTGAGAGCATGTGACTTGCATTGGGTCAGCTGGTTTCACGGCCGAACTGGGAATCGAACCCTGGGATTTGTAGTTTTGTGAAATATTTAGCCTTCTCTGTCAGAGAGCTCTGGTACCACAACAAACTACAAATTCCAGAATTCCACTGCTTTGAGCCATGGCAGTTAAAGTGGTGTCAAACTGGATTATTTCTGCAGCCTCAGTCTCAATGATTTCAACAGGACTTTCCTGACTCATGTTTTCTACAGAATTTGGGACTGAATGTAAAAATAATCACTGTCATTTTGTCCTTATGGAACAGTATTTTCCTTCTTTCTTTTTTTAGGTTGGCCTCTACTTTCTGGGGAGTAAATCCAATTGAAAATCTGATTTTCTTTGCAAGAAATATGTGTAGTAAGAATCTGTTACATACTTTTCTGATTCTAGAGAATTTCTTACCTTCTTAATTTTTGGAGATGCTGGAAAATAGTGAAACAAACTTCTCAAATGCTGCACTTGCTCTTGTCTTGTAAAAGCTATGTTCACAGTTGGTCCTGGGCAAGACTGCACTTACTTTACTTCTCTGATACGTGAAATAAATAGCCTATGTTTGCCTTCTTTTTAAATCCAACAGTTTTATGTATTCCACTGTTATTCATTTAAAGCCAACCAAATTGTCCTCAGGGAATGGCACGCACAAGCACAACATTTTAAGTGTTAATAGGAAACGGATCTGAACAAAGAACCACATTTCCCTATTATATTGTGTTTCTGCCTTAGTACAACATGTCAGCTTCCGTCACAGCTGGCTGTTTTTCCTTCTTGCTTCAAGGGAAGCAGTTATCCTTTGCCTCCAACAGTCCTCTTTTCAATCTAATTTATTCCCTATTATAGTCCTGTGCTAGTTATATCACTGAAAGATGTTAGCCTTGTTTCATGCATCTTGGAGAGTCCAAGATCTAGCATATTTGGTGGAAGGTGGATGATAGTAAATAGACACTGCAGATTATCTATGTTTACAGAAGAAAAGAACAGTGTATCATCACATTACTATCACATAATTAATGATAAAAAACAAATCAAGCATTCATTATTGCAGATCTCAAAAGGAAATGGCACAGTTTCTCCTTTTTGTGATAACTTCAATAAAGAATGACATTTACATTTAGCAACCCTATAAAAAAGAGATAGATAAGACAGACAGACAGACATTTGTTGTTGTGTGCCTTCATATTGTTTCCAATTTAAGACAACTCTAAGGCAAACCTATCAAAGGGTTTTGTTGGCAAGATTTGTTCAGAGTGTATTTGCTTTTCCCTTCCTCTGAAGCTGAAGCTTTCTGTGACAGAGCAGGGATTCGAACCCTGGTTTCCAGAGTGGTAGTCCAACCGTTCCTGTAGTAGTAGTGCTGAAACCACTCCTTCTCTGATGGAGTCCCTTCTGGACATGTAAAAAAAGGCTGGGCAGTTTACCTGCTGGGGATGCTTTAGCTGGAGATCTTGCATTGAGGAGTGGGTTGGACTGGATGCTCCGTGAGGTCCCTTCCAGTTCTATGACTCTGCACCACACTATCTTCCAAAACACTGCATAGATATAATATCCACTGAAGGTTTTTCTAGCAGGTATTTCTAGCATTAGCAACAACAACAGTAAGACTGATAATATAGGGGTGTTGGTTGTGATTATGATGTTTAAGATTAGTTCAAAACAAAGTGGGGGATTCAGAGCTCCAGTGGATGAAAGATCACTTTTACATTATCAGAAGAACCCTAATCATCAATGAAAAGTTTACCTTGGGATTTCCAAAATTCTTTGGTATTGCCATGGGTTTTTTCAGGACAGATGCTTGCCACACTGATGGAAGTGATTCTCTTCCATTCTGATGTTTCTCACCCAAGCTTTGGTAGGTGTTAGGATTATTCTTTTAATTTAATTATCATGGGAGGTTTAGTCAGGGTTTTTAACTGAGCAAAAAGCCAACATTAAGGCACTTTTTCACATGTACCTACAGTGATCCTGAGTATTTGCTGACTCTCATTTTATATTCCAAACCAGAAAGGAGCTTCTGGCACTTTATTCATAATTACTGTTATTCAGAACTAGGGAAAGCTATCCTTTTTTTGGAGGAGAGAGGCCATAATTTTAGGATGGTCAGGGTGACTGATGGGTTCTCGGTTCTATACATAATTTTTCTAAGACTTGTTGCCAGTTTTCACTGCAATTTCTTTTTTAAAAACCTCAATTGTTGTTGTTGCTGTTATATTTATTATATTTATTTATATACTGCTTTTTTCAAAGTGGGCACTCAAAGTGGCTTACAATTTAAAAGGAATTAAAAACACACAAAATTGAACATTAAAATATAATTAAACTGTTGCAGTATTAAAATGCATTACTCATTTAAAAATGCAGTTTAAAAAAATAAAAGCGCTGTTTTTACAATTTGCTGCTAGCGTTTCATATTGTTTTGGTTACCTGTCATGTTAATATATGTTACTGTTTTTTACATTATGATTTTAGGGTCTGCCATAGGTGATTATGGATTTAGCTACCTTGATAACCCAGGAAAGCAGCCTATGAATGTACAAATCCATTTGAACCTTAAATAGTCACATTCTGAGTTTATTGTATAATACGAAATTTGGTGATTTCTTGTACTGAAATGCATTAGAGGTGGCAAAGGGGTAGTGCTATGGGAGTTTGCTCTTATGAAGGCAACAGGACAGTTGGATTTAAAGAAATAAAATGCTCTGTCACTCTTCAACTCCAGAACAGAATTTCTTTCTCAATGTATATTGTTCTTTACTGATTACTGCATGGCCATTATTAATCATTATGTACAATTTTGTCATCTTTTTAAAAAGCAAAGGCAGTAGTCCTGCAGGAACCTTGTATACTTGTTGCTACTAATTGCCTAGAACACAGGCCTTTTGTGTCGTTGCTGTCTTGTAAATCCTGTTACTACTACTACTACTTATATCCTGCCTTTCTCCCAATACAAGGACTCGAGGTGGCAAACCCTATAAAATGGGTACGTACAGTCTGCCATACTCCTAAAATAGCCTCTAAAATCATGAATGGAAGTGATTAAACAGATTTTAGGTTATCAATATGCTATAGATTATAGTACAAATTTTAGTGTACTAACATGGTGCGTGTGAAACTGTTTTTTTTATCTCTTTTGTGTAAAATTAGGAAAGACTTATGAGATAGCCATTAGTGGCATAGAATAATGCTCCAAACCAGGAGTAGATAACATTTTCATTTTATTTTAGATCATGATTTTTATATTAGTTCGGATGCCCTGTAATATATGTATTTCCTTTCTTTTCAATTTATCTTTTAATTTTTGCTTCTTAACCTATTTATTTACTTTTACTATGCTGGCTATGTGCTGTAATATATCAAATCAAATCAAATGTAGAAATATAAAATTTAAAAAACAATTAAACAATTTAAAAATTTAAAACAGCCATGTTTTAAAATGTAAGATATGTTTAAAAACTCTATACAAACTTTAAAATCTCAAAATCAAAAACTAAATCCTCAGAACATGCCCCCAATCTAAATCCTAGGAACATGCCCCAATGGTGTATAATCACATTTTCTCCTTTAAACAATCAAAACATTAAAAAAGAAAAAGAAGGAGGGAAGGAAGGAAAAAGGAATAAAAGAAAGACAGCATGAGGGAGCTGCATGTTATAATACAGTGGACCCTTGGTATCCGCTGGGATTTGGTTCTAGGACTCCCCATGGATACCAAAATCAATGGATGCTCAAGTCTTATTACATACAATGGAAGAGTAAAATTGTGCCCTTATATAAAATGGCAAAATCAAGGTTTGCCTATTGGAATTTATATATATATTAACTACAGTGGACCCTTGTTATACACTGGGGTTTGGTTCCTAGATCCCCCGTGGATAACAAAATATGTGGATGCTCAAGTCCCATTAAATATAATGATATAGCAAAATGGTGTCCCTTATAAAAAATGAAAAATCAAGGTTTGATATTTGAAATTGATACTTTTTTTGAACATTTTCAAACCATGGATGCTTGAATCAGTGTATAAAAATCTGTGTACTGTATAAGACGTACCGAATGTATTTTCAAGCCATGGATGCTTGAATCCATGGATAAAAAAAAATTGTGGATAACGAGGGCTGACTGTATAGCCAAGTGGCAAAACAAATAAATAAATAAATAAATAAATAAATAAATTCTAATTTAATGTTTTATACAGTCTTCCTTAAAGAAAAGTGTTAAAGTGCATATGCATGAAATAAGTCCAGTAAGAAAGAGATCTTTGATACTTTTCCCCTAATGTGAGTATATTCATACAAGTGGTTTGTATCTCTGCTCCTTTAACTCCCAGTTGTGAGGCAGCTGTCAGCCTCTTCCCTTAATCCCTCCTCACCCCAAACCAACATGGCCTTAACATTACCTTTCATGTTAATCATCTTTGAGCCAGGGACTCCTAGCCGACATACTCTTGGGAATAGTAAGAACTGCTAGTGTGGCCAAGAGGCCATACTTCATCTAGCCATCTATTTGATACCATCTCATACATTTTTGTGTATGCATATTAATATGGGCCTGATGTGCTTGGTAAATGTTGAAGCACAGCTGCACCATCTGAATTACTTTGATATAAAAAGGAAGATGGGAGAAAAGAAAAGCCATCTAAGTTTCTTAAACTTTTTTTTTTTTTTTGTGAACCCCGTTCATCCATTTCTTCCTGAGAACTGGCAAATGGCTAAGCACTTTCCAAAATTATTACTTTGCTCTCTCCATGGTTGTATGCACTCTGGTGCTGCTACAATCCCAGTTTACTCCTGGAATCTTACCTCATGAGATAAGCAGTATCTTTTACTACAAGAAAGCACTGGGTTGGACAACTGCCTGCAAAAAATGCTGTGGAGCAAGAAAAATCAGCAGCTCCTTGTTTGATTTCATTAGCAGTAATTACTGTCAGTGCTCAATATGCCTATGACATATAGCTTATGTGTTGTCTATTCATTGAAGAGGCAATAGGTGTAGAGTGAATGATGTCAACATCCAGTGATTTAAAAGCATCCAGGAGTTTAAGCCGAGCTATTATACCTGCTCACTAAACAGTCCGGAAATTATAACCAGTGGCCAATCATTTTTTGCAAAAGCAGTATTCATTCAGTGTGTTCACAGAAAGAGATCTGCAAAGACAATAATGTAATAAAAACATCCTCCCAGAAATATTTTGAGACTCAACTTTCTGACAGCATTAGCGAACAATGTCATTGTAGTAGCAGTTTAGGGTGGCTGGATTGGTTCTGCTACATTACAATAGAGGCGAAAAATGGGCTCTAGCATTTTATGGAATTAATTTAAATTAAAAAAAAACAACAACCTATGCATGCCAGATGTGTTAAAACTGGCATAGTAGCAGAGTCATGAAAGGAGCCTCTGTTTTTTGGTCATTTATTTATTAATCTGATGGGCTGCACTTAATAATCAGTCTCCTAAGGAAAGCTGGTACGAGACGTCTCCTCCGACAAAGCAGGGGGAAATGTCTGAGCTGTCAAGTGGGCAAACTGCCCTTGCAGTTCACCAGGAGCAGTTTTCCTTCTTCTTTTTTATTCCTTTTAAAAGCAGAGGAACAAATTGGTTCAGCTGAGTTCAGGATATACCTGTGTTGATCTAGCACATTTAGTGATTGCTGTCATGTCAGGCAAAGGCCCCTTTCTGCAGCAGGCCTCTTTAACATGTCTAAGGGCTTGCCTACGTTTGTCTGAATACTCAAGGAGTATTCTGGCCCCAAATGCCACCCAAACCCCGCTACTTCTTCTGGGTTTTCGGCAGTGATGACTGCCTCCCTTCCCACATGGGAAACAACAGTTTGTATAACAGCTTTCCTTAAACTGGTGCATTCCAGATGTCTTGGACTATAATGCTCATCCCTCCGTAAACACAAAAGATAATGGGACTTGTTACAATGCTTGCTAAATCAAGCAAACAATGTAACACTACAGAATATTGGGACAAATGAAATCAGGAAATGAAGGGTGAGCAAAGCAGAAAGGTGAGGTTTCATCAATCATACCACAAACTGTATCACAGATACATTTCAGTAAACTGGGGTAAAAACCCTTTTCAATTTCGCACACAAAAAACTGGTATTCTGAAAAAGACCTTTTGTATTTGCCATTTACTTTTCACCTTATAGTACTGATTTCCTGAATCTACTCCTGGTTTTTTGTTTAATCTACTCCTAGATACCCATCTTCTGATCTCTGATTGTTGTTAGTGATTTAAATTGTAATTTTATTGTTATTTGGAATTATTATGTGAATTCTTTAAGGAGGGTGGGGATAATGGGATTATTTTTATATTGTATGTATTTTACCACTGTTGTAAGCCGCCTCAATCATTTTGGAGAGGCAGGATAAAAATATTATCATTATTATTAATTTTAGCTCTTTCATTTTTATTTTATGTAGTAAGCTAGAGTGCTATTCTTAAACATACAACATTGAACACACATTTATTAATAATAAATAACTGTAACAGAAATTAAAAATGTCACACACTAGATCCTTAAAAAAACAGGGAGGATAACACTAAGAAGACTGGAATGCAAAAGTTTGGCAGCAACATTGCCTCTGGATTATCTCAGATAATAGAGTGAATGAATTGTGCCAATAACAAGGGGAAAAGCTAACATGGAAGCATCCAAAGGCACGAAGGACATCAGGTCACAAACAATCAGAAGCCAAAACACATTCATATCAGTGTGAAGATATGATGTCTAAAACACAACCTTTTCACCCCTGTTAATGTCTCCTGGGCATTAGGTCATGCCACATGCTATAGATTTCTGGGATTTCTGGGAGTTTGTTGTGGCACCAGAGCTCTATGACAGATAAGGCTAAATATCTCACAAAACTACAAATCGCAGAATTCCATAGCATTGAGCCAGGGCAGTTAAAGTGGTGGCATTATTTCTGCAATGCAAATTAGATTAGATCTAGATCTACTTCACAGATTCGGTCAATAATAATAATAATAATAATAATAATAATAATAATAATAATAATAATTTATTTATATCCCGCCTTTCCCTTTTGAGGATCTAGGTGAGTAACAACAGTCCGATATAAAATTCAAAAACAGTGGTGACATAATCCCAATCCTGCCTTCTGCTAAAATACAAATAAAACATCACATTATAATGACAGTAACAGTATCATATATTATATCTAGTTGTATAGGAAATGCAACTAAAATGAGGAGCACAGGAAAATATTTACTGGAGTGATCGTTGGGACAGGCAATGGGTAGGTGAGTAGTTCAGATTCTCATTTTGGAGGTTAATCTGAGAAGGCCTGCCGGAAGAGATCTGTCTTTATCGCCTTTTTAAAGGCCTCTAGAGAGGTAATTTGACAGATCTCCTCCGGCAGGTCATTCCATATTTTCGGAGCGGCAGCTGAAAAGGTCCTCTGGGAAGTTGCCACGAGCTTGGTTTTCTTTGGCTGTAATAGGTTATTCCCATAGGACCTGAGAGTGCAGGAAGGATTGTATGGGGGGAGGCGTTCCCTCAAGTATTCTGGACCCAGGTCATGTAGGGCTTTGTATACTTCCTGCATACTGATATTCCATATTAGCACCACCACACCTCTGAATTCTACGAACATCTTAAAAAAGAATCTTAAAAAAATCAGATGGAATTCCTTAATAGCTCAAAAGTTTGCTGTGCTTACAAAAGTTTAATAAAATTATAATTTTAAATTGGTATGCAATTCCTGAAGTTTGTTAACAAAGTTGTTCTGCAGGTAGTTCTCTTCATCTGCTAACAGCAGAAACTGGAAAACAACAACAGCTCTTTCTTTATTTGGCACCACCAGATATTTTTGATGGTTTTGGAAAGAGACCACAGGCAGCAGTTGAATAGCTAGGGTATCTGTGGCAGGATGGTGTTACCTAGAATTTCCAACTTCTTTTCTGTTTAAATTAGCTTGCTTGACCACAAGGCAATGTAAAAACATGTTGTCTTAATTGGAAAGGAGAACTTTGATTGGCAGCAGTGGGTTTTTTTAAAATGTGTTTTCATCTTGGTGGCCCTAACCTTTAGTGAAATAATAATAGACAGTCTCAGAATATACCTTCAGGTGACGTATGTTATTTTCTCTTTATTTAGATTAGCAGTCAGTTCCCAGTAGACTTTGAGGCAAGCAGAATGCTCACCATATTATGCGCTAACTGGTAACAGGCATGTGTGAGCTGCTTGAAAATGGCTGGACTTGTGTTAGCTAGAGGTGCTGGCCTAAGCTGGGGTTACAACTGGTGGGCAAGCAATTTAACTCTATTCAGACTTTCACGGAAAACCCAGAAGGAAGCAGAAATAATGCCTAACATAGAACTTGAATACAACTCCCAGGATTCTTCAGCCAACATGAACAGTGGAGAGACTGGCTAGAGCAGTGGTCTTCAAGATTTTTACTCTTCGGATCACTCTTTACCTCTGCAGTATGGACGTTGCCCTCCCCCCCCCCATAATATATAAATAAAAATATTTTGTTTATTTTGTGTATTTTCATTTACATATGCATGTATATTCATATTTTAATGTTTTATAAGAAAATAATATCATTCAAATTAGAACAGTCAGTTTTATTTAAGTAAATTCAATATTTAACTCAACATACATGTACATTTTACATATAAAAAGTTTGGGAGGTGGGGGGATCAGGGTCTACAGGTCTTGTGCCCTCCCCCTCCCCCCCCCAGGGTCCTGCCCCACAGTTTGAGAATCACTTGGCTAAAGGATTCTTGAGTTTAGTCTAAACTGTAAGTCCCAAGTTAGGGAGGGAAAGAATCAAAATAGTGCCTGCTATTGCTGTTCCTGATCTCCTTGTATAGATGTGAACGTCTGAATAGAACTTTTGGCTATTGGTACGCACTGGGCACAGTGGGTACCACTCCAGTTCTCTTACTCTCAATGCAGAATCATAGAGTTGGAAGAGGCCACAAGGGACATCCAGTCCACACCCCTGTCATGCAGGAATATACAAAGTACCCCTGACAGGAGTCCATCCAGCCTCTCTTTTAAAATCTCCAAAGAAGGAGACTCCACCACATTCGGAGGGAGCATATTCCACTGTTGAACAGTTTGTACTCTCAGTAAGTTTTTCCTAATATTTAGATGGAATCTCATTTCCTGTAATTTTAATCCATTGCTCTGTGTCCTATTCTCTGGAGCAGCAGAAAAAAAGGCTTGCTCAATCCTCAATATGGCACCTGTTCAAATATTTAAACAAGGCTATCATGTCACTCTTAACCTTCTCTTCTGCAAGCTAAACATACCTAAGCTGCTTCTCATAGGGCATAGCTTCCAGACCTTTTACAATTTTGGTCACTCTCCTCTGGGCATGTTCCAGCCTGTCAATACCTTTCTTGAATTGTTCAGTCCAGGCCTGGAGAAAATATCCCAGGTGAGGTTTGACCAACACAGAATAGAGTGGTACTTGGAACATATGTTCACAAGAAGGCTAAAAACAGCTTCCATGTGTGTTTTCAATATACCTGTGAGACAAAAGGGAGAAACCCAAGGGCATTTCTATCGATCTCTCTATTTCTCTATCTATCATCTACCTATTTATTTATTGCTTTTTTGGCCATCAGGGCTCCAAAAGTGTTGTGTAATAAAACAGATTAAACCATTCTGTTTGATGTGGAGATTTTTAATTAATTTTACATTGTTATTGTAAACATTTTTTAATTTTTAATTTGCTGTTTCTGGAAGCCACCCTGGGTCCCACTTTTGGATAAAGGTGGCATATAAATGAAGTAAATAAACAAAATGAATTAATTCTTCATCAATAGACTTAAAAGCCAGTTTTAAAACATTTTCAGAATAATATTGTTTTGGCTTCCCTTGAGAATGATTTCCCCAGTCAAGGTACTGCTACAGAATGTGTTCCAACCCTGCCCTGTGTCAGGATACTTGCCAGTCTCTGATGAAGAACATACTCAAAGGTATGCTGGCTGCTGAATAAATTACATTTTAGTGCACCTTAGAGATTCTCTGTTTACCCATTTATTCTCACACTTTTTCAATAGCTTGCACATTTTGTTTCCTTTTCTCCATTTATTTCTTGATGACAATTACTTCAGAGAATTTTCTTTTGTTTGCTTATAAGAACTAAGAAGGGAATTAAAGACTCTCCTACTACACATGCTGAGTGTTAAAAATCTGTCACTATGTCACCAAAAGACATGCTGAAAGTGGTGAGCTTACTTCTCACTGTGCATGAAATGGAACAGAGTCATAACTTTCTGCTCTCTCCCTTATTTGGGATATAAAAAGTGCCCTAGTGATCACATAAAGGGCAGATCCTATTACATTTTGACTTTAACACAGTGTCAGTGAAGCTCATGTTTGTCAATACATTTGAATATGTTATGCTCCCTGAAGACAGGGGTGTAAAATTCTAGGCCTTCTAGCATTTTGGGGAACTTCAATCCAATCTTGAATAGTTTTATTTGCATGTCAGTCCTGCATATACCTCCAAGTAAATAGGTTTAGGAGTGTGGTGCTAGCCTTCATTTGGATATAGCATATAGTTAAGAGGAGACAAAATGAATACAGCATGAGTCATAGATATATGAGGGATGCTGAGTGTTTTCTAAATAAGGTGTTCAGTGAAAGAACTGCAAACGTCATCCAAATAAGGTATCTAACAAGCAAGAGATAAGTGATTAAGGCTGCAATCTGAGACACACTCACCTGTGAGTAATACCAACTAAAATCACTAGGGCTTACTTCTGAGTAGAGGTATACAGTATTGTACTGTATACTGATTTGATAGCAAAAGTTGCTAATATCAGGAAATAACATTTGAAATATTCTACTACCAATTATTGTACATAGCAGTCAAATATTATCTCTGCTTCCCAGATTGCTCAGTCACCCTGAAATTTTATTTACTATGCTCTAGCAATAGATAGACTCTAATGGCTTGGATACAGGGTGGTGCCTTTGCTGGATTGGATTGACAAGGGTTGCTCCTCTTCCCTTTGTACCCCATTCATCAGGGTCACCAGCTGTGCCTGTTGCTTGTGTTGTCTTAATTATAATTCATTTATGTTATTACTTCATTAATAACCATTCCTTTTTAAATTACACACATATATTCACAGTTCTATTATAATTACGTTTCAGTGGCCCAAGTTCAAAGAATTCAGTTATTCATGGACATGATCATGTATCCCTGAAATTCCTTTTGTAATTTACAAAAAAACAAAGCAGTTTATCAAGGACGCCTCCATCATGGAGGTTATATGGGCCGGGGTGTGGGTTAAATCACTTTAAAGTTGTGGGAACAGATTTTTATGGTATGTTTTCATAGGCTGGAATTCTTGAATTCACATTCTATTTATTTACAGCAGAGTTTAGATCTAATCCGCAGTGCAGTGATAAAGCAGTTTGACATTGCTTTAACTGTTGTAATTCATTGTCACATCAGAGCCCTCTGATAGAAAAAGTTAACTATCTCACAAAACTATAAATCCCAGAATTCCACAGCACTGAGCCACGGCAGTTAAAGCAGTGTTAAACTGAATTATTTTTACAGTGCAGATTAAACTTTAGAAAAGTTATTTAACGTTTTGGATAACAACTGGCCATGCTCACTGGGGGATTATGGAAGCTGTAGTTTTTCACAACTAATTTTTTCAAACTCTAGCTCTCTGCCATTTCTTATTAGTTGGCTCACTGTTTACATAGAGATTTACTTAGACACTTTGTCTAAGAGAATACAGTCGGCCCTCCATATCCACAGATTAAGAATCCACTGATTCACCTATGCAAGGCTTGAAAATATTTTTTAAAATCCAAAAAGCAAACTTTGATTTTGCCATTTTATATAAGGCACACCATTTTACTATGCCATTTCATATAATGGGACTTGAGCAAGGGAGTGGGGTGGGGCAGTCCCAGAACCAAACCTAAGCGGATACCTAGGCCCCATTGTAGATGCATTGAAATCAGTGGGATTTATCTGAGTCATGATGAATTTGAGTTCATTTCCATAGGTCTGCTCTAACTATGACCAAATCTGGATCCATCTCATAATGTGTAATGTGTTATTGCCCAAAAAGTAAATGTAGCTTTTTCTTTGTTATAAGTGTGAAGTTCTTGAGGTGCCAACACATGCTCAACAGAACAAGGTAATCTGTGATCTTTTTACAGTTTATCCTCCAGGACTAATTTGTTACACACCCCACACACTATCACATATACTTGTAAGGGATAGCTGTACTACGGTTTTAAATATGGATTAAGGGTGCATAAAAATAGAAGCTGATGCTCATATATGCTAACAAAATTGGCAGGGCTATTTGCTTTGCTGACTAGGGCTGTAGTACAAAAATGTTGATATAAGTACCAGCACCCTGTCTGGAATGAAAAGGAAAGGTATCACGAATAACAGAGGAACTCTTAAACTACAACTAGACTTTCCCCAAACACTAGGGAGCACAATGAATCTGCAGTCAAAAGCAGTTTATCAGAGTAATGGAAAACCAGCAATAGCCTATTTTACAAACAGGTTAGGGGTTTTTAAATGTAAAGTCGGCTTTTATATTTCCCAGACTGGGAAAAGTTTCAGTGAACTAAATTTCACCAGCAAAATGTGTTTGTAAGAAACTTCATTTTACAACACATTCCTGAACTCTTATGTTGAAAGATTAGGTCTTCATTTTTCTAAAACAGAATCAGGCTGTTATATAAAAAGAAGGGAAAAAATAGTAGATTTCTAGTACCAAAATTACTATAAATGGTTTTGTTGGAACTCCTACAAATATATATTCATTTAATAGTACAAATATTCATAACATATTTCAATAGTTGTTACAAGATGACCCAATGAGAATCAGATCCTTTTACCATTTCATATGGCTAGAGACAGATGGATAGCAAATCTATGCAATGTAAAATTACAGACCTGACTACATTAACTGTTCAATTTAAAAATGCACATCCATCCCCACCCCCAAGTGGGGCTGAAAGAAGCTGTTTTGGGAGAGGCTTGATCAGATAAACAAAATGGGAAGTAGAATTACTTATCTCCTTAAAATAGCACCACTGTCCCATTCTAAGACCCGCTCCAGCCTCTTGAACCCTTTTAAAGAACTTACATGACTTCATCAAAACTCTGCCATGCCACGTGTATTTGAAAAGTGCCAATTTGTTTTAAAATTAATTTAAAGGTAATGTGTTAATACATATTACTAATAGAAAAATAGTAATGTGCTATATTCATATAATATTATTTATATATTATCATATTATTTGTTGATTTTATTTTTATGCTGCCTTTCTTCCTAATTGAACCCAAGGTGGCTCACAAAAGAAACTTTAAAGCAACAATAAAATATTACAATTTTTAAAAACAATTAAAACAATTAAAATGTATTACCCTTAAAAGTTAAAAGATAAAACCATTAAAAACCCACCTACTGTACTATAACATTATTTTATGTTATTAATTTATATTATTACATTATTTGTGTATTATATTAGCATATATATTATTTATATTTTATGTTTCCAAGCTCTGTTTTGTTTTTTCCGGGTTGCTATTCTACCTCCATCTCTAAGATCATTCCATAGACATTGACTATATCTTTCATTCAATTAGGGTTAAAATGTGGTGTGTGAGAGAATGTACCCAAAGAACTGTTGCAGGTGGGAAGTCCCCCATTTATTTCAAGAGATGGCAGATCAGTATTGTAAAGCAATGTGCCCAGCAATCTGGTTTTCCTAATGAAATAAATGAGGTATATAGAAACAGTCAATGAGCAATCACTAAATGGGTCAGAAATGTGGAAAAGCCTATTTTAATGTATTTATTTTAAACTTAGAGGTTTGTTGCATACATCCAAGAATACAGAGCTCTTCTATGAAACAATGCTGTACTCTGGACTGTAAATGATAATCTAGGAAAGCAGAAGCACAAAACAGAACATTTCTGGAGCTTTTTGCCTAAGGGGAATAAGTTCACATATAATTAGAGCACATAATTGTCCCAGTAGGAGATAATTATTGTTCCGCTCCCGAACAAGTTCCTTGTTTCTATGATTATTATAGCTAAACAACTGTCAGATCACCATAAAAGTCCCCCCATTCAGAAAAAAGAAGCCTTTTGTAAACTAAATTGCAAAATAAAAATGTCTACCCAGCCTATAAAAAATAAAATAAAATAAGAAACAGAAGTTGGTAAATGCACAATTCTGTTTTGCGCCAAGTGGTATGCAAGCATTTCTAAGGGCTTCTCACTTTCTGGAGTTTTAATTACGACTCAAGGGACTGAGCAAGCGGGGAAATTGGGAGGCAACACAACGTTTAACAGTCTACTTGGTTGTTGCCCCTTCCTTTACTACTGCTGGACTGCTAAAGAAAAGAAAAAAGTCTCCACAGGCAAAAATTCCTTACATTGCATATAAAATAGTTTCCTCCTGATTTTTATCAGCTAAGGTCTCACAAGGAAATGACAGACGGTTTGTGTCAATGAGCGGGAGTTATTGTTTTGAATCCGCCCCCCTTACTCTTCTTTTTACAAGTACTGGTGCTAAAATGACCAGTGCTAATAGAAACCAGAAGGCACCAATTAAGGGTTCTAGCATGATGGGAGTTTGGTGTAGTTTAGGTCTCAGTTAAAAAGAACTGAACTGAGTCAGGCTCTTTCATTCAAGTTTTACCCATGAAGCTTAATTCCCCACCTCCATCCCATGGATTTGTTTAAAAAAACATTACAGCTACTGCAGAGAGGCCATTGTCTATGTTGTGGCTGATAATAAATGATAAAGTCTTTGTGTACCACTATGGAGATTAGGCCGTTCTTAACAGAGTTTGTTAAGGTACTTTTTCAGACTACAATAAAGTTACAGTTCAAAGAAATCATATTGTCATATTGAGGATGAAGCAAGCATGCTTTTTGCTGTTCCAGAAACTAGGGACTTCATTAAATTGTGATTAAATCATGCTAACAGTGCAATTGGGGGGAAGATTAATCTTTTCTCATTAACAGGAAACTCCCATTATTCCCCAATGACACGTCCATTACTATTTACACATTGGACATGAACGGGAAAAGTGTGCAGGGTGTGATAATCTTCCCCCTGATCGCGTTATTAGCACGATTTAATCATGATTTAATAACGCTTGCCTCCGATGTGTGATAGAGCTCTAGGACACGGATTCAAACTACAGGAAAAGAGATTCCACCTAAACATTAAGCAGAACTTTCAGTAAGAGCTGTTTGACAGTGGAACATGCTGGCTCAGACAGCTGTTGAGTCTCCTTCTTTGAAAGTTTTGAAACGGAGGCTGGATGGCTATCTGTTGGGAGTGCTTTGATTGTGAGTTCCTGGATGATCTTCTTGTGAGCTTCTCCAATCCTGTGAGCCTATGATTCTAAGTCACTTTCCTGAGCTTTGATTTTTATCATATGGCCATAAACCATCACATGTACATATACAAAGAGGCTAGAATCATGTTAGGAGTTTAGTCAGTGTAACTGTCTGTCATGCTACCATCAGATACCATCAGATATTTTTTGGATTAATGTGGGATGGCAAGAAAAGCTGTTCTTCCAGTTACCAACCAGCAAAGGAGTCAGCAAGGCAGATTAATATCTTTATATTAATATCTTTATATCTGATTTTGCTGCTACCCTCACACACACGTGATTCCAGTGATCTTATCATTTTACCCCAACTACTGTTTCTGTTGCAGTCATACTCAAAGACATCAGTACTAGGAAAGATTCTGGAGCAGATCATTAAACAGAGAGTCTGTGAACATCTAGAAGGCAATGCCATAATCACAAAAAGTCAACATGGGTTTCAGAGAAACAAGTCATGCCAGACAAACCTAATCTCTTTCTTTGATAAAATTACCAGCTTGGTAGATGAAGGGAATGCTGTGGATGTAGTATATCTTGATTTCAGTAAGGCCTTTGACAAGGTTTCCCATGACATTCTTGCAAACAAGCTTGTAAAATGTGGGCTAGACAAAGGAACTGTTACATGGATCTGTAATTGGTTGACCGGCCGAACCCAAAGGGTGCTCAACAATGGCTCCTTTTCATCCTGGAGAGAAGTGACCAGTGGGGTCCCACAGGGCTCTGTCCTGGGCCCAGTGCTATTCAACATCTTTATCAATGACCTGGATGACAGAATTGGGAGCATACTTATCAAATTTGCAGATGACACCAAGTTAGGGGGAATAGCTAATACCCCAGAGGACAGGATCAAGATTCAAAATGACCTGAATAGACCTAGAAAGCTGGGCCAAAGCTAACAAAATGAAATTCAACACGGAGAAATGTAAGGTATTGCACTTAGGGCGGAAAAATAAAATGCACAGATATAGGATGGGTGACACCTGGCTGAATGAAACTACGTGTGAAAGGGATCTAGGAGTCCAAGTAGACCACAAGTTGAACATGAGTGAACAGTGTGATGCGGAAGCTAAAAAGGCCAATGCTATTTTAGGCTGTATCAATAGAAGTATAGTGTCTAGATCAAGAGAAGTAATAGTGCCACTGTATTCTGCTCTGGTCAGGCCCCACCTAGAATATTGTGTCCAGTTCTGGGCACCACAATTCAAAAAGGACATTGAGAAACTGGAGCGTGTCCAAAGGAGGGCGACAAAAATGGTGAAGGGTCTGGAAACCATGCCCTATGAGGAACGACTTAGGGAGCTGGGGATGTTTAGCCTGGAGAAAAGAAGGTTAAGAGGTGATATGATAGCCCTGTTTAAATATTTGAAAGGATGTCATATTGAGGAGGGAGCAAGCTTGTTTTCTGCTGCTCCAGAGAACAGGACCCGGAACAATGGATGCAAGCTACAGGAAAAGAGATTCCACCTGAACATTAGGAAGAACTTCCTGACAGTAAGGGCTGTTCGACAGTGGAATGCACTCCCTCGGAGGGTGATAGAGTCTCCTTCCTTGGAGGTCTTTAAACAGAGGCTGGATGGCCATCTGTCAGGGATGCTTTGATTTGGATTTCCTGCATGGCAGGGGGTTGGACTGGATGGCCCTAGTGGTCTCTTCCAACTCTATGATTCTATGATTCTATGATTCTAAAGACAGTGGCCGGTTACAGACCGGCACTTTAGTGCGTGACGAGCATGCACTAGGGTTACAAAAGGGCGGTGCTTCCGCACCGCCCTAACCCTAGTGCATGCTCGTCATTCACTAAACGGCAGCGGCTCTTCCATACGGCCGCCGCCGTGAGGACGTCACGGCCGCGCCGCCTCTAGACGGGGCGGCGCGGATGTGACGTCCTTGCTCCGTGCCAGGGCGCTTAGTGCGCCCTGAACACGGAAGCAGGAAGGAGCTCCGTTTCAGAGCTCCTTCCTGGTTTAGTCCGCTGGGCGGAGCCTTCAGACGGCTGCGCCCAGCGGACTAAAAGAGAAAGGGGCCAAGCGGCCCCTTTCTCTTCTCCCCGCCACCGCGGGGTGTCCTTGGGGCTTGAAGCCCCAGGTGCTTCCCCGCAGCCTGAAAAGCGGTGGATCAGGGCCTCAGCGGCTGCCGCTCTGCACGCTGAGGCCCCGATACACTGGGGAAAGGGGCGGGTGCAGACCGCCCCAAATGGGCGGTCTATATCCCGCCATAGACTTTGAATATATGTGACAAATATATGTGTCAAATCCCTTTATCTAGGCTGGTCCCAAAACTCCAACCCTTAGGAATCCTGCAACTCACTCTGCTCTCCCTCTTCCAGTTCCTTCACTGCTGGATTGGATTACTGGGATTCAAGGTGGCACCTATAAATATGGACTATGGTTGTGTTGTTGTGTGGGTTCTTTAGTTTGCTATGTATAACCTCACTCCAATTCAAGCTTAACAGCCAGCCAGAGACTGATTTGAAACAATAACAGAAATGGATTTATTAAACATAGTATGAGAATATAACAAACTCTAATATCATAGGCAGTTCTCCTTTCTTTTTCATATCCAAAACTCTGTCTCTATCAGCTTATAACCCTGCCCGTGTCAGCTCAACACCCTGTCAGTGCCAGCTTCACACCCTGTCTCAAATCCAATCCCTGTCTCAATTCAAACTCTGTCTGTTTCAACTTCAAACCCTGTCTGTCTGAATCAAGATCCCAATAGAGTAGTGGCAGGATTCCAAGGGCTGGAACTGCGAGTCCAACCTAGATAAAGGGATCTGTTCCACCAGGTTAATTTGTTTGTTGTGTGCCTTCAGGCCGTCTCCAACGTATGGAGAACCTAAAGCGGCCCTATCATGGGGTTTTCTTGGCAAGATTTGTTCACGGGGGGGGGGGGGGGTGCCTGCCTTTTTCTGGGGCTGAGAGAATATGACTTGCCCAAGACCATTCAGATCATTCATTGTGTTTCCATCACTGAATGGGGATTCACACTTTGATATCAGTATACAAAAGCATTTTATAGACCTTTGAGAATGAAATACACTTGTAGCCCCGGCCCTCTGGAATACGCTGCCCGCTGAGCTCCGCTCGACTACCTCCCTGGCCCAATTCAAGAAGGATTTAAAGACCTTCTTATTTCATCAAGCATTCCCCCCATGAACATCATTTAGGGCCTCCCTCCTCTTTCCGTGGCCATGAGGAAGGGCTAATTGGGGTTTTATCTTTTTATCTTTTTTATTGTTTTTATTGTTTCTTTGATGTATTGTTTATGCTTGATTTGCTTGATTTATGTATGTATATCTTAATTGTGTGTAAACCGCCCTGATCTATGGAAGGCTGCGGTATATAAATAAAACTTTTATTTATTATTTTATAAACTTTCATAAACTCAGTCTGATCAATCTACAAAAGCTTATGCTACAAACCTATTTTTCTTATTCAATTTTAAAGATGCTACAAGATCCTTTTGTATACTGTTTCTGTTGTTGTCTACACCATCATATACATCCACATAGTTTTTTTCTGGCCAAGAATGTTTATAGCCAAGACACAGAGGTATTCAAAAAAGCCTTCATAATACTTGAAATTTATCATGCACTCAGCTTAATGTTTGCAACTTAATATGCAACTTTGTAAATGTTATTTTCCTACTTTTTCCCCAATGTGGAAAATTTTTCCAACTAAGGAAGAAACTTAGTTTTACACAACCAAAAGTAGCCTTGTCCATCTTGTGCTTTAGATGATAACGGCAACATATCAAGAGTCAGGTACCGAGCTATGGGCTATTTAGTCCCAAGACCATTCTCATGGCAAAAAATTAAAAATCCAGAGTAACTTTGTCAGAGTGTTCTTAGCAGCTTCTGATTAAAGACCTCCAGTGATATACTGTCTCATCGCCACTCTGGACATTGTGGATTTGTGCTGAAACCAAGTGTGGTACAGTTTAGGGCCTCAGATTAAAGAGAATTAACGTAATACATGCAAATACTGAACACACACTATACTTTGTAAAGAATATCATTAGGTCTCTTTCATTTTACATATCTTAAGGCAGTTCTGCACAAAGTACATTTCTAAAGATGTTGCATACCCTCCAAACATTTCACAGATGAAAACTAGGATATGTGGCAAAGCAACATCAGAGTGTGGTAAAGACAGAAGAAATTATTCATGAGGAAGAACACATAAACCAGGAGAGGGTGCAGCACTTTCCTTTTCCTGGGTCTATATGGAAGTGCAAAGTTCTGGCTCCTCTTCTCCTGTCTCCCTATACTGAATTAATTGAGTGTCAACTATTTTTGCACATTGAACTCAGTTTGCAGCAATTAAAATTACTTGAGGACAAAGGTGAAAGAGGGGCGATGGGGAAAAACAGGACCTTTTAAGAACAGTTTAAAAAGTGGGAAAACCAAATTTTAATTGGGACTGTTTTTGTCAAATCAGGGCAGTTGGAGGACATGATGTTGTTGGACTGCAGGCAACCCCATCAGCCCTAGCCCCCATAGCCAATGGAAAGGAATGCTGTGTGTTTCAGTTGAACAACACCCAGAAGGTTGTATTTAGCCCATTCTGGTTTAAGGCCTCAATATAGTTTAGTCCATAATAGTTGGGCTCCTCTTATCATTAGAGTATTTCTGTTAATATTTAATCAGAACTTTCTGTAACATAGGCCATTTCAATTTAGTCCTGCTCCTAACTACCTTCAATGTAAACTGATCCATTTAGGAACTACATAAGGATTATTGTCATAGATTTTCTGTGTCCCTGAATAATTGGGGTGGTGGTGAGTCTCATCATTCTGCTGTCCCACCAGCTTCCCATGTGTTGAAAAGTCAAAGCTAAAGGGCTACTTGTGGCCCTCCAGGTGGTGGATGATAATTCTCATCACCCATATCCAGGAAACACAATGTTGAGGGATCATGGGATATGTAGTCCAAAATACCTGAATCAGAGCCTGCAAAATTAGCTTTTTAAACTGCAACTTCCAAGGCTGGAATATGTCTACAGAAGGGCAACCAAGATATTCAAAGGGCTGGAAACCAAGCATTATGAGGAACAACTTAGAAAGCTGAGAATGTTCTGCTGAGAGGAGAGAAGTCAGAGAGCTGATATGATGTTCCTTTTTATCGGAAGAGATGTCATGTAGAAGATTGAGCCAGATTGTTTTCTGCTGTTCCAGAAACTATAACACAAACCAATGGACTCAAATTATAAGAAAAGAGATTCCACCAAAACATTAGGAGGAACTGTTAGTGTAAGAACTGTTCAGCAATGGAATAGATTCCTTCAAATGGTGATGGACTCGCCTTCTTTGAAAATGTTTAAACAGAATTGGCATTTTTCAGGAGTGCTTTAGTAGTACATTCTGATATGGCATGGAGTTGTACTAGATGGCCTTTGTGGATCCTTTCAATTCTATTATTTTATTATTCTAACTTCCAAAACACTCCTTCCAACTAGCATGCTTATTGTTTGTAGCATTCTAGAAACTGTATCCCAAACAAGTACAGTGATTTTGTCAATCTCTAATCTGGAGAGCCACAAGTTTCCTGCACATGCACTCTCCAATACAAGTCAAACTGTCCCAATTTGGCAGTGTCAGTCCTGATTAATCCTCTGTCCTTCTACTTTTTTCAGCTGCTTTTAAAATGTTCTAGATTATCTTTCTTCCTCCCATGTTTCCCCTTTGTCCACAGCAGATGGTAAAAGATGTCTACACTGAATTAACTGAGGAGAGATGAGAGATGGGGATGGAGTCTTGCCCTTCCCAGTAGAATCAGGCAAAAGGAAACTGCAGAAGCTTCTCCTAGATTATATGTTCTTCCATTAAGATTGTTTGCCATCTTGACCTCATTCTGATGTTGCTTTGCCACTGCTGTCCTGGTTTTCACCTGTGAAATATTGGAGACTTATGTGATAGGACATTCTGAAGAGACTTGTAAAATATATTAAAGAAATTAGCAGGAAATTGCTAGTAAAAACGATTGGCCCTCAACTGTTTTTCAGACTACAGGAATGGTTCTTTCACATACCACAATAAAAACACATTTAAAAAGAGAATGAAATCACAAGCTAATGATTTTAGAATTAAGTCATAGGCCAGTGATTCATGCCACAAGAGATTTTAAAAATATCTTTACAAGATTCGCTAAGTATCTGCTAACTAGATTTTAGCTGATATTTGTTTTGGCACTATTAGGGAATTTTACATAAGTAAACGAAATTACACATTTATTAAAGTGTATTCATTTGCAAAAATCACATGGAAAAAATAGGCTATTTTGATTTAATAGACTAGGGTTTAGGGTTATAGGGCTTCAGTCCTGTACAGTGGAGTGGTACTTGTGGGGAAATTATACCCAGAAACTTTCAGGGGCTGCAATTCCCCCTTTTTAGGTTATCGAGGGGGGTGGGGGTGTCTTGGGCCTGAAACAGCATTTTATTCAAAATATGAAGTTACTATCTGATCACATTTAGTTTCTGAAAACTGGGCAGGAATATCCATTTACCGTAAGATAAACCCCATGGAATGCAATCCTATTGAATACTTAATTCACATTAAATGTTTACAAGATAGCCTTGCTAATGTGCAATTGCCTTTTTCGATTAGAAAGAGATAGTAAGTAACATGAACATTTCATTTATTTCCAAATTATACAGTACTTAAAAATTGAGATGACTCTCTCTCTCTTCACCAACTTTTAGCTTTCACTGACTTCAAGACAAAACCCTACTGAGTCTCATGAGAATCCTAAATAGCTCAGAATTTTATCTCAACACATAAACAGGAAATACAATAGAAAAGATCTCAGACTGCTAGTGCATGAGGCATAAAAGAAAATAAACAGTATGTTGTACAAAACACTCCCAATCTTTCTATGTGAAACTCATTGTACTCATTGTGAGATAGGTATGAACTTTTTGTATAATGCTTTACATTATTAGTACCAGGAGGGAAAACCTTCCTGTTTATTCCTGAATAGTCAGTGGTATCCTTCTTCATAGCAGACACAAGTACTTTGCTACAATGGTGGATCAAAGTATTTGGTAAATATACCTCCTTATCCTTTGTCATCTGGGTTTCTCTGCTTGAGATGGAACAGAATGAACATGAAGACAGCTGCCTTCTAACAGATGCTTGTAAAATGTCTGGTGGGAACAAAATCCCTTTAAAAACAATATCATAATATGTAGACTAACATCTGCTAAACTTCATTTGAAAATTGCAATGCAGGACTTTCAGAATATGTTAGGAGGGGGAAAATGCAGAAAGCCTCCAAGGAATTCTGTATTGCAAACCCACACTGGACAAAAAGACCACCAATTTGAAAGTTGGGAAAAGAGTCAGAAATTAACATTTGTATATTTCCTCCAGACCTGAAAATACACAAACAAAGCAAAAACCATTTGGTAAATGGAGAAAATATACTATCCATTCTGTCCACTTATATTGATATTTCTCTGCATAGTTCTTATCAGGCATTTCCAAAATTCAGAACCATTCACCCTGAATGTATTAGGATGCAATCTAAGCACGTGTGTCTTCAAGTTATTTCCTACTTACAGCAATCCTAAGGCAACTCAGTCATGGAGTTTTCTTGGCAAGATTTATTCAGAGGATGTTTGTCATTGCTTTCCTCTGAACTGAGAGAATGTGACTTGCCCAAAGTCACCCACTGGGCTTTATGGCTGAGCAGGGATTCAAACCTTGTCTCCCAAAGTCCTAGGCCTATACTCAAACCATTATCCTACACTAGATTTGCAATCCATTTATTTGGCAGCAACTCCTCCTGAAGTCAATGGAGCTGATTTCTGAGTTGAATGGTTATTGAGATCAATAAGAACATTTACACCCTGATTTAAGCTCAGTGACAGCACAATTGTATACATGTCAACTCAGAGGAAAGTAACTGTGAGTTCCCTTGGGCTTATTTGCAGGAATGTGGGTATAGGACTACAGCCTAAATAATATATTTAGTTGTGTAATTTAAGTGATAAATGATGGTGGCAACTTCAAACAATAAACAAAAACAGCTGGATCTCTCTGTTTTGGAATATCTTGGAGTGTTGGTAACACAAGCAACCAGGAGTTAATCACCACTGCACGGCTATCTGACTTTTCTCATTTGATCTATTCAGAAAAAAATGGGTGCTTTCATCTCATCTCTTCAGCCAAATGAATTGAAAATAAACCAAGACAAGAAAAGCATTGGGTCTTATATTACTGAATGAGAAATAAATTGACAGCTGTGCAAAAGATACTCTAGTCATTTTTGAAAAGGAAGAAGAATTTCTTCATCTAAACATTAAAGCTTCAAAATGAAATTCATACATTTCTTTTTCTCTCCTGAGATTTATAGTCACATAGGGTTTTTAAGCCACCAAGCCTAGGAAAGTACTTCATTCAAAGCCTCATGGACACTTGGGGGTGAACAAGCAGTTGCTATAAATCAAGGTGATTGATCCAGTTTGCACCCCTTACTGTCTGATTCAATAATCCTTTAAGGCCTGAGACAGAAGTATGAAATGCATGTTTCTCATTAATAATTTTTCAAAAATACACTTGGAAAACTTATTGTCTAGGGGCTCCTGGGAAAGATATTTAGATGGTTAGGCCAGGAGATAATAGTGGCACTGTGGTCTATCTAATCAGTTAGATTTTCTAAGAAACCTCTACTAAAATTAAAGAATTGCACAAAGATAACAGTTATGTTCTCATGCAACTCCCATTTAATCCGAGCTTGCACATGAAAAAGTCTTACTGGCTTATGTCCATTGTCTTTGGCTCCCAATCACACATTTTTGAGGAGGAATTTTAAGATGTACTACATTTAGATTTTATGATGCCAGTTTCTGAAGGTGATCCTTCCTAATTATTTGAAAAGCAACAAACCCTAAAAAAGAGTTTAGACTTTTCTCAGTCTCTACAGAGATGGGCCCTGGTGAACTCTTTCATTTGAGAATTCATCTGAACCAGACTGCTGCTCAGACTCTGCAGACACCAATGTCCTGTCATTAGTCAACTTCAGGAAATATACAGTGTTTGTTGTCCAATCTGCAAAGGCAGGAAATAGGGGAAATGGAAAAGCTGTTTGGGGACAGAAGAAGTTCTGCTTATTGGTAAGGGATGCAACGCTGTCAGAACATGACTGCGTGTGTTTGTTCCGTCCAGTCGTCTAACACTTTAGCGGAGGGACAAAGGCCTTAACCTCTGAAACCAAGTAAACATCACTTAGCCAGAATGTGAGGACAAGTCTAGACCTACACAAGGAAGGGGCTTTGGAGCTGGACTAATTACAGAAGTTCTGAGCCAAGCGACAGAAGCTATAATCCTGTATGCTTTCCAAAAACCCTAGTTTAAACAAATAATAATTAAGAATTAGCCCATTTATAGAGAATTTTATATTTAAAAGGCCAGTAAATCTGACAAACATGCAATCCTGCTGATTGCAATAGGCTTTGTGTTGAAAACGACTGGTCAGGGTCCAAAATTATGACTAATTTTAGTCTTAGTTATTTCAGTGGGCCTTCTTAAATATGATTAAAACTGGATCCAGTTCATTGCATTCAAGCAACATATGCAACCAACATATTCAAATAATAGGATAGACTTCTCCCATTTATGAACTCTAGAGAATAGAATAAAAAACTATCATGCAAGGCTATGAGTACTAATTTTAAATAAGTTCACTTTGGTGCCAATGGGGATTTTAAAAAAAACAACTAACCTTATGCAACCAGCACCCCCCACAAACCTGTAAGTTCTTTAAAAATAAATAACGTAACCATAACTATAAACACTTAGTCTACCTGACAGCAGTGTAGTTATAAAGCTCAAAATACATTCCTCATAACATGAGACTTATATAGAATAGCACAATCTTTCTTACATAACAATACCAACTGACTCAGGTGGATGCTCGTTCATTGTATCTTTTCTTTTTATAAAAAAAAAATCTTAAAATATTGACACTGAAACTAATATTTCACAGTCCCAAGAGACTAGCTGGTTTTGTTGCTTTAATTGTACAGTCACAGAATATGAAACTAGAAAAATCTACATTGCTTAATTCTTATTAGATGTCCCATGTCTCTACTGAACCATGCGGCTGGCTCTACCATTACACTGCACATTTTCACATTACAGTTCGCCCCCTTGCCTTACGCAGGGGATCCGTTCCGGACCCCGCTGCGTAAAGTGAATTCCGCCTATGCTTGAGCCCCATTGGAAACAATGGGGTTCGTGCGCGGCAGCGTGCAGGGCACCACAGGCGCACGTGCCCATTCATTTGAATGGGACGCGCCGCCCCTTGCACCCCGCGCACGCCCCTTGGCTTGAGCACTACGCTCAAGACCACGTAAAGCGCGGGCGCGTATAACGCGGACCCACTGAACTGTGTGTGAAAACCACTATAGGTAATTTTAGAATTTTAATACTAATGGACAAAGATGTTGATAAAGTGGAAGTGATAAGTACAGTTGGCCCTTCATATCCAGTGATTTTTTTATCCACAGATTCAAGCACCCATGGCTTGAAAATATTCCAAAAATATATAAATTCCAAAAAGTAAACCTTGATTTGGCCATTTATAAGGGACACCATTTTACTATGCCATTGTATTTAATGGGACTTGAGCATCCATAGATTTTGGTATCCATGGGGTGTGTGTGTCTTGGAACCCAGTGGATAACAAGGTCCCACTTCATTAATCTCTGTGACATCTACTGTATATACTCATGTATAAGTCTAGAAATCATAGTCAAAAAATTGACCTAAAAAATCTGAATCGACTTATGCATGGGTCAATGTAAATACTGTACCTTAACTCTCATAAAAATAGAAACCATTCCTTGGTGAAACGCAAGAGTTTAATCTGTCTTGGAAACACTGCCCCTGCCACTCTTTATCCATTCATCCTTCAGTGTGAACACAAACAGACATACCTCCTGTAATTTTTTAAGTTCTTTAAGTTCTTAAGTTGGCAATGTTTCCTTTGCTTCATCCTTTAGATCATTTGTTACATGACTCTAAGACTTACTCTCAACTTATCCACAGGTCATATCAAAATCCACAATTTTTGCCCCAAAACCTGCCCTCGACTTATACATCAGATCGACTTATAGTCGCGTATATACAGTATTCCTCGGTACTTTTACTATGGTGGCAAACCAGCTTGTTTTTTCTGATTAAATTTTTTATTGATTTTTTACAAGAAAACACACAAAATCTGTAGAACAATGACAACAACTATTAACCACAAGGGCCAAACACCAGTTTTAACCAAATTCACATAATACATTTTTTTTTTTACATTAACCAAAAAGTAAAATGCAAAATTGGTACAACCAACCCATCCTGGCATAAATATATCGAAAAATATTAGAAGAAGAAAGAATGCATTTTCTATTTCCAAAGTATTATTTCAATTTCAATTTAATTCAGTAGAACTTTAATAAATCCCTTTGAAGCAAGAGGACAGAACTATAACTGATAATAAACGTTTCTAAATGCAGAGCTGTCAGAAGACGTTTTCCTGCCTCAGGAGAAGGATAATTTGGTGCCCCCGGTCCTTTTCACTGACTGGGCTAGCAACTAACTTTTACTTTAACTCTGGTAATCCTTCACCCCATGCCTTTCTTATTAGACTGATTTCCCACCCTCCCCCCTTTAAAGGCTGTCCTAAATTCAATACATAAATACCATGTTTTTTCTAAAATGGTAGTTTTGTGTCTGCCTCTTCATTCATAACCTTTGCCATTTTGGAACTTGCCCGCATCCTTTTGGCCACACTGTGATATTGCTCAGACAGATGTGTTTTGGTTTTCATCTGTGAAATTTTGGAAAGTATGCATCTGGACAGGAGGCTAGTTTAGGGAGCTAAAGATACTGTGTAAAAACACAGCTTTATTAGAGGAACAGCTGGAGAGTCTGCAAGTAAGAGCTAGAAGTGGCCACCAGAATTTGCCAGTTGAAGCTGTTGTTCCCTCTTCTTAATGATGTATATGTATGTGCCTTCACATCATTGGATGACTTACAGTATGGTGACCCCATGAATTTCATATGGTTTTCTTAGGCAAGAAATGCTCAGAGGTGGTTTACAACTGGCTTTTTCTATACCATGGCATTGTCACAGTGGTACTGTGGTCTCTAGGTTTTACACTGGGAGTGGGAAATCTAGACACTTTAAAATAGAGGTGGGAGTCATACAGCCCCCCAGATGTTGCTCAATGAGTTCACAGCATTCCTCACTACTGGCTGTGCTGGCTAGCACTGCTGGAAGTTGTAGTTCAGCAACATCTGGTGGGCTACACCATTCTCATCTCTGTTTTAGAGTATCTGCACTCAGAGTTTAAATGGACTTTAATTTTATCATACGTTACCACTTTAAGAATACCTGGAGGGACAGTAAGTGGAACCTCGGTTAATTGGTGCACATAATAATGTACTAATAAAAAACCTGTTCAGCGCACATGCACAAAATTGCATTATCATACTCAGCAGGAATATATTAATTTAAATAGATAGACTTTGTTGCCTACTTTGTTTAATACTTGCAAACAATGATTTTTCTTCATAGAGAAACATGATCAGGATATTTTCATGGACTGGATGGAATTAAACACATGGAAGCATATAATCCTCTACACTTAACTTCTGGGAAGAACCAAATTCCTATATGCCAATTAATGTGGATTTGTGTCAGGTTTTAATATCACCTGAAGGCTATTTTGTGACATTTGTGTATAAAGCAGAACACAGTCTGCTAGTTTCTTTGTTTGGACTACAATTACAGAATCTCTCAGTCAGCATGCAGTGCAAAAACATTTTTTTTCCCAAACAAGCTTTGATAAGTTTGTAGCACTGTGGGAAAAACAGGTGAATTTTGGTCTTTATGGGACACACAAACACACACACACAATTGTTATATATGGATGCTTCCTTTAGAAGGGCAGCATTTATGTGGAGGGATATCCTTGGAAAACTAGTATCCTTTTTCCTTTGCTAAATGTGCAGTTTTCCCCCTTCCTCTCCCCCTTTCCCTTCCTCTCTGTTTGGTTCAGAATCAAGGCTTCTCCACTTTATCTGTTATTCTGCCTAGTTTCTTGTTTAAAATGAACTAAAGTGAAAGTTCTGCAAAAGAAAAGAGGGGAATTTATTGTGATTTATTTTGGAAGTTCTTTACAAATTTGTACAACTCTGCAAGGAGGAAAAAATGATGGGAAAGCATATAAGTGCTTCACAGAAAAACTTGGAAAAGTTTATTTCAGAGGGTCCTTTCTAAGGATGACGGAATGGGTGAAAAGGGGATAGAGGAGAAAGTATTTATGCTGCATTCAGCTGCGTGAATAATGGGATGGGATATAAAGGTAATTGATAAATAAATAAATACAGTTCCATTATGAAACCAGTAACTATTCAATCATATGTCTAACCAATTTACACACAAAAACATATCACACAAAGATTACATCAAAATGTTAAAAAAAAAAGATGTTGAAGACACTGACAATTATCATGTCCCAGCCACATAATGACTTTCCTTTCTGTAAAGGTGACACTGCATTTCTAATAATGGAATAAGGCAGACTCTTTTTCTCTCTGTCACTCACTCACACACACACACACACACACACACACACACACACTTTTTTGCTCACCAGCATGGCGTAGTGGTTTCAGCCTTGGACTACAGCTCTGGTGATCAGGGTCTGAATCCCAATGTGGCCATGGAAACCTACTGGGTGACCTTGTGCTAGGCTGCTACCACACTGCAGAATTAATGCAGTTTGACACTACTTTTAACTATCATGGCTTCATCCTATGAAATCCTAGGATTTGTAATTTGTTGGGGAACCAGAGCTTTCTGAAGGAGATGGGTAAATAGCTCACAAAACTACAAATCCAAGGATCCCATAGCATTGAGCCATGGCAGTTAAATTGATGTTAAACTACACTGATTCTGCAGAGTAGCTGCATCAAAAGGCACACTCTCTTAGCCTCTGAGGAAAGTTAAGGCACACCCCCTCTGAACAAATCTTGTCATGAAAACCCTGTAATAGAATCACCTTAGGTTGCCATAAATTGGCAATGACTTGAAGGCACACAGACACAACCAGCTGCCACACAACTATCAAAGGTGTCTAAACAGATTATCATGATCCCATAGTACACTGATTTCCAGAGTCTGGCCTTCCAGATATTTTGGACTTCAATCCCAGAATCCCATACCATTGGCCAAGGTGGCTGAAGCTTTTGGGAACTGAAGTCCAAAACACAGAGTTGGGAATCACTGCCATAGAACAACTCATTCAATACATGTCTGTTTTTAGTCCTTTTTTCTGGAACATTATACCTGTGATCTAGAACACATGCACACTCATGTGTTTTCTTATTTGGAGATATACAGTGGGCCCGTGTTATCTGCTGGGGTTTGGTCCCAGGGCTGCCCGTGGATAACAAAATCTGTGGGTGCTCAAGTCCCAATAAATACAATGGCATAGTAAAATGGTGCCCCTTATATAAAATGGAAAACAGAGATGTGCTATTTGGAATATATACTTTTTTGAAATATTTTCAAGCCATGGATGCTTGAATCCCTGGATAAAAATCCCTGGATAAGGAGGGCTGACTGTGTGTGTGTGTGGGGGGGAGGGATGATTGGAGGAAAACATTTCCAAAGAAGAAAAGGAAATAAATCTGCCTGATCATGAGGAATTAAACAGGAAATATCAAACAGAAGCACATCTCTGCTTCTTATTCTTGCAATAAAATTACTGGGCAGCAATCACTATTTATAAAAAGGGCCATAAAATTTATGGAAGCCATGGGTTTTCTTTTAATTTGATAAGTGAGTAATAATTTCATCATTTATCACCTATGAGTCATTTACCTTTCCTCTTGTAAACAGGATAAGATCAGATCCCATTGCAACTTGTTAGGTCATATTCAACCCTTAATCGTAAATTTATGTCTCCCTCTCTCCTGCACTTTCCACCTTTACTTCTTGCTTGCTTGCTTGCTCAGTTCTATATTCCCACTAATGTAATACTCTCAGTTCCAGTCACAATATATGACAAATATTTCCATAATATGATAGGGACTTCCCATGCATACTACTGTACCTCCAAGTCAAAGCAAATCACTAGGTAACGGCAACAAGCTTATATCAGCTTGTGTAGTCAGCAGGGTGTAACCAGCACTGAGTGTTGGACTATGACTATGGCAATCAGGGATCAATTCCCCACTTGGCCACTGGGTGACCTTAGATGAATCACACACTCTCAGCCCCAGAAAACCCCATGATAGATTTGCTTTAGGGTCACTATAAGTAAGAAAGAACATGAAGACACACAACAACAACAACAACACTCACTCTCTGGGGAGTAAAGAGCAGTGTGCTGCACTGCCCTTATGGCAGTGTTATGCCATATAATTGTTGCATATCTGATGGCAAATGTGCATCCATTGTGAATATACAATGTGAATGCACAATGTAAAGACAGAGGTAATGAAAATATGGATCAAGTTGGGTCTGTTACCTCCTAAGATTCAACTGGATCAGCTGGAAAAACCATCAACTGAAAATACTCACGTCCTTGCAAGATGATTATGTGTTGTGGTATTTTGATCACACAACAGTACACTGAATATGACTGATGCATCACAGGAAAAACAATCACAATGACTACCACTAAATACTCTAAAGGCATCAGATTCTATTTGATCTTCGAAGCTGAGAAGGGTCAGCCCTGGTTAGTACTTGAATGGGAGACTGCCAATGAATGCCAGGGGCTGTAGGCTATATTTCAGAGGAAGAAACTGGCAAAACCACCCTTCAGTATACCTCGACTAAGAAAACCCTATGAGATTCATGAGGTCACCATAAGTTGACATAAGGCAACTTGAAGGCACATACAAGCACACGCACACGCACACGCACACACACACACACACTAGTGTAAGAGAATCTGTGCTGGTATATGTCACCCACCAACAAAACTTATGGCTATAGTGCCCATGTAAAGTCTGTGCATGTATATAACAATATTGTTACTTTTTTCATAATTTCTACTTTTAGGAAAATGCATTTCAGGAAATGGTGGATGTTTGAACAGGGGAGACAATCACCACAAATATTTATTAATAGCACAGAAAATAGGAAGCTACAATAATGTCAAATTGATAATAACCAGGTGATAGCAAATATCTGACATTTCAGCCCTACCACAAAATATCATCACCACAAAAATTGACAGACGGAACTACATTTTCAGAGAATGGTGAGAGAAGCTAAATGTGCAAAACCTATTAATCAACTACTGGATCATGAAGTTATTATGCCCTTACCCCACCCTGTAACATACACAAAACACTACAGACCTCAGCACCTTACAGTTTTACATTATTTAGTATGGTATCACTGACAAGCAGTTAGTTCTGTCATAAGATGTTTATTACTGACTTGTCCTTGAAGGGCATGTTTCCTTGTAAAAACTGCAGCATAGATTAAAATGCTCATACCCATGTACTGGCAGATACTTGCGCTTTGTTTTCTCCCTTCTTTTCCCTTGTCAATCACTACTGCCTTATTTCATGTCCATAAACTTTCTTGATAAGAGGACTTTTAAGCAAACGATTGAAAAATTCACATTTTACTCCAGATGTTCCTCTTGTATAAGTTTAAATGCACATTTCTCATCATACTGTAGCATCAAATTTGTTAAAAGGCATGACTTCAACATTATTGCCACATTTTTAGGCTGGTTATTTCCCACTGTTTGATTTAGGAATAATGCATATTATCAGCCAGTTGGTTCCATATTTTAAGGAGAATGCTAGACATATAAAAGATACATTGGCCTGGCCATTTAGCATTTATTTTTTATTAAACTCACATCTCTTTCTATCTCTAAATCATATGGCAGTATCTCAAAAACCATTTTCACAGGGTGAATCATCAAAACAGCCAGAGGTACAAAGCAACTTCCTACCTGCTGAAAGAAAACTAAATTAAAGGACAATATCCCTTTTAAAGTTACATCACACGATTTGACAAGGCTCCACCTCAGTTGTTACATTACACGAGGAAACATCCATCAAATTATCCACAAGTCAGGACCTGAGATCTGTGGTTTAATACACACCACCATTATTCCATTGTAGAGATATTTATCAGGAGGAAGACTTCACATAAGACTGATGTTACTGAATTACAACCAACACTGGTATTGGTTGTTGTTCTGAGGCCAATATATCTATTCCCAGAATTTAGACACATTAGTAGCAAAATAATAATAATAATAATAATAATAATAATAATAGGATTTATTTATATGCCGCCCAATCACTGGGAATCCGGGCTGCTTACAACAGGATTACAAAAGCAAGTGATGTACTAGCCATGCAGATAAACAACACGGGAGTTGTATAAAACTGATTATTTAACAATCCTCAGTGCTCTATGTTTCAGAATGCATTATAATATTGTGTCTAGACATTTTAGTCTAATAATAGTAAGACACGGTGTAAAATACAAGCAATATTCCACACAGTGCCATTTCCATTGGGCTACTCTTTGTTTGCAGACCAGAGAGCCCATTCCCTTCTTTCTGTCTCTACTTCTCAGCTTCAGAAAATTTCTGCCTCCTGGAAGGAATAAGAGGAAAATAACATTTCTATACATCTAGGGTTAATTTTTTAAAAGACTAAAAAAGGAGGCCTCCACCAGAAAGCATGCAGGAAATTGTTACATTTTGCCACAACCACACACATCTGCATTCATTAAAAAGGGATCTACACCATTTTTTGAACAGAGATACTGTTATATCTCTTGTAAAGCAACTACGAAAAGTCAGAAAATCATCAAATCCCAAGTTGTAAGCAACTCAGAGCTGCCCCTTGCCCTGCCCTCTTTATACAAATTAGATCAGCATTGGTCTTATAATAGTTTTTAAGTTTGTACAAAGTGAAACTATTTATGTTTTCATGTTTGTACAAAGCAAAACTATTGGATCTCTGTGTTTGTTTTAGTTACCTATAATTGCCATCTTGGAAGTCTTCCAGATGTGTAGAATGTTGTTGCTGTGTGCCTTCAAATCGTTTCTCACTTATGGTGACTCTAAGGAGAACCTATCATGGGGTTTTCTTGGCAATATTCATTCATAGGATGTTTTCCATTGCCTTCCCCTGAGATTGACTCGCCCAAAGTTACACAGTGGATTTCATGGCCGAGCTGGGAATTGAACCCTGCTTTCCAGAGTTATAGTCTAGCACTCAAACCACTATGCCATGCTGGCATAGAATGAAGTCAGGCAAATGTTGTTTGGGATCTACCAGTTGCTCACTTGCTGATTTGCAGCTGACTGGAAAGAGTCTCAGAAGCCAAGCTTGCCTTGAAACTGTGCCTTCCATTCTGAACATCTTTATCTTAATCTACAACTGAACCAAAAGTTCACTGCCATAGGTTTTTGGTACAATGTGGGGCAGGGTAAAAGAAAAAGGCTCCCAACATTAAGGACTGTTTTTCACACATCCCCTCAAAAAAAAAATCATGGAGGGGTGGCTTACCAGTGGTGGTGCTGGTTTTTTGGTGAGGAGGGGCAAAGAGGTGTGCCACTGCAATGTAGCAATGGGTGTCGAGGCTGTGCTGTTTTCTCTCCAGTCACTAAATGTTGAGGGTTCCCATCTTTAATTCCCCATATTGTCCTTGGAATGATCCTACTATATTTTGATATAAGATAGGTATATTATTATATAGATTCACTTTCTTGGGATAGAACATGAGAACAGAAGGTACACTTTACTTGAAGCACAAAACTATCAAAACAGAGAGATGGTAAAACATTAATGCACAGTAAACTGTGCAAACCAAACTTGCACATGGCAAGGTTAGCCACAATGCACCACTGTCTTGTTCTTACTCAGCAAGAATACTTGAAAGAAGCTAGAATAAAAGAGAAACCATCTGTCACTCCACCTACTTTATTAATAACTGAATGATGTAAAGCAACATAGGGTGGGGTTTTTTGTTTTAACCCTGTAACTCTGCTCCCTCACCATCAACAAGATATTACTTTGAGAATCTACATACAAAGCTCCTACATCATTTGGAAAGAATCAGCCTTCTGTTTTCATTAGTGACATTTATTAAATGTCTTAGAGCAGAACCTGAAATTCAAATACATCCCACCACTCTCTTTTATATATCCAGCTACTTTAACCTAAGCTTGTCTGGCTTCCTATCAAACAGATGAAACACAAACATTGATTTTGGTTATTCTCATCTTCTTAGTTAAAAAATCTGTCAGACAAGCAGAATGAACTGTTCTTTATACTTCCTTATCCAAAATAAAATATTTGCTGCTAAAAAGTGTAAATAAAACAAATATGTATTTTTGCATTCCACCCACAATGTATTTACCATTGTATTTTGACAAAGTGCACCTACTGAAATCAACAGACATACATTAATCTCCAATTGGATATAATCATATAATTAGATGACAAAGGGGTTTTGAATTTATGACACTAGACTTTACTGAAGACTAAGCATAATCACAGCATACTATTATACAGGATATGGGGTGCATGATTTTGATGTGTGCATTAGATGTTTGTAGTTATATGGTGTTTGGGTAGGAATTAGTGTGAATATTGCTGTATGTGTTCTTTGGAGTATTTTTTTTCACAGATATAATTCCTGATAAATTTAGGGCATTTCCAGATGTAGGGCTTCTCAGGCTAGCAATTAAAATGATAGGGGTGCTATCCCTCTTAATGGGTAGTAATGGCTGGTAAGTAAAATGAAAGTTGGAAAAACAACAGAATAGAGGGGAACACTGTATGAAATCCACATAAAATTTAGTGAATGTGGCAGGGCGATGGTCTGATTAAAAAACCTCATCTAATAGTACTCAGAGTCACGTTCAACGAGAGCTGTGTGATCAGCAACATTACTTTTGCAGGCGTTCCTGAATATGTAGTTATCCTGGCTGGATCTTCCATTTAGTGGTTTCTTGTTTCAAGAGACCATGGGAATTTTTGTTGCCAGCAGCAACTTCTTGTCATTGGACAATATCACAGTATCACACTACACTGTTATACACTACTATTCCACTTTAACTGCTATCACTGCCTTCTTTGGAATCCTGGGATTTGAAGTATAGGGAAGGGCATTTAGAATTCCAGCCAGAGAGTTCTTAGGTCTCACTAAACTATAAATCCCAGAATTCCACAGGAGGCAACAAGAGCAGTTAAAGTAGAATGATAGCACTATAACAGTATAGAGTGATATTGTCCATTGTCAGTGGCAAGATTTAACATTCTATGGTACTTGTGTTTCCCATGTTTCCCCCACTTTCTTGGAGTCAGGAATGCGCATGCTACATGCTTTCACTGTGGTTCCCCTTGTCAATAAAATTCAAAGCATGGGACACAGGTGCCAACAACACATTTTTCTACCTTTCAGAATTATTCCTTAAAAGTATTAGGCCTGTTACAGACTGCCCAAATAAAGTGGCTTCGGGTCTCTTTGGAAGTATGCTGTTTAAATGATGCATGCATTCTAAGAATCCGGAAACTGCACCAAAGCTGCACTCCAGTGCTTAGGAATGGAGTGTGGCTTTGGTGCGACCTCCGGACTATTAGGACACATGCATCATTTAAATAGCATACCTCCAAAGAGACCCGAAGCAGCTTTATTTTGGCATTCTGTAACAGGCCTTAGTTCCAGTACTTCTGATGAATATGAAAGTCTAAACCTACAATTCTAAGCAACATTTAACCAATTTAACAACCACATTCTGTTTTATAACATTATACATATTTTTAATACTTCACAATGTCATACTTTGCCACTCTATTGTTGGGTTTTCATGCTAATAATATTAATAATAATAATAATAATAATAATAATAATAATAATAATAATAATAATAATAATAATAACAACAACAACATATTAAGCTAATAATAATTAGCTTACAGTTGTAAACCGCCTAGACGCTGCTTAGGCGGTATGAAGCAGTATATAAATGAAGCTTGTTTGTTTTATTTATATCCCGCCTCTCCCTATCTAGGATCGAGGCAGGTAATGTCAGTATACCATAACAGGAATAACAATAAAATCTCCTAGTTTCCTAAGCCTCCCTCCCTCCACTAATGCTAGTGAAACACAAGCTCCGGCAAGTTCTACCAAGCTAGGAGCCCTTTTAAAATGCACAATGATTCTACTTTCACTGCCATAGTTGCATCCTATGGAATCCTGGGATTTGTAGTGTGGTGAGGTACTACAGGAGGTCTCTGGCTAAGAATTCAAAATGCAGTGAGGGAGCTCAACCACAAATCCCAGTGTTTCATAGGGTGGAACCATGGCAGTTAAAGTGGAATCATGTTATACAGTCAGACCTCCATGTACATGGGCTTGTCATCCACAGATCTGAGAATCCACAGATGGCAAGCCCCATAGTCCCCAATGGTTGTGCATACTAGTGGGAACATGCACACTGCACCGTCATTACAGCCAACGGGACTTGAGGTGCCACTTTTTTGCATCTCCCATGGATACGGAGGTTTGACTGTAGTTGTATAAGGTGAAAGGACCCCTAGTAAGGCTTCAAATATGGCCCATGGAGGCAACAGTCTATTCAAATACCCATCTAGATAAGTGGAGAAAGATCCATCAACAGGAGGTTGGGCACTAAGTGAAATGCCCACAGCAACTATGAACATGTTTATAGTAAGGAATAGTTGAGACTTCACCTTAGTGGAAGGACTTTCTGTTCCAGTGAAACTACAGATCTTCAAAGTATGCATTTTAATAACTAAACTGTTTGAGAGGAAAAACAAACATAAACATATATAGCTTGACTACTTTCCAAATGATGGTTCCTGAAAAACATCTGAAGAAATGTACACCACCACCCCATATATTCTTAATGGTGTTTGCGAAGACATTTAAGATACAACTCTCTTTGAGAAAAGCATGAGTTTCTAGATATGTGGCTATTGGCATCAAGCAGCATTGAGACTGAATTCCAATTTGCTGAAAAGCTGCAAGGCTGCAATTTGTGCTGACAATTGAATCTTCTTCATTCTTAATCCACTTTTTAAAAAAATTAAATAAGGAAAACAGAAATCAAAATCATATTCCAAAGCAGACAATGTTGTCTGAAATTGTATGGAAGGAATGGAGTCAAATTCAAGTAGCCTATCTGAAACATATATCAGAACATGACTTTTACCCATCTCACCTCTTCCTTTTACCAGGCCACGATGCTTTGCCTAGCTGACATCCTGGATTATATAAATTAACAAAGAAGAAAGGAGGTGCCGGGGGAAAACAGGCTACTGAGCTTTTAAAATCAGTGCTGTAAAGATTTATTGGAGGGTCTGAAGGGACAGCACTCAGGATTTGACAGTATGACTTACAGTATGTATGTATGTAGGGGGAGATGCAAAGAATATATAGGGAGATTTAGAAAGCGGGGGCTCTACTCTTGTCACTAAAATGCTTTTGGAGTGATGCCAGCTATTAGGCCAGAGAACAATGTTGACATTTAGCCTTTCTAATCTGTGTTGTCTGTCACCCAGGGCAGAGATTCCTGGCCTATGACGGAGTTTTCCAGTGACTGGCAACACTATCTGTCCCTTCCTTTTTTGTCTTCCTCTTTTCATTGTAACAGCTTTCTGCAGCCCAGCCTTGGATCCTTCCAGACACCACTGTACAGCAGTATTTGCTTGACTCATCTTTTTCCTAAGAACCTCCCCAAATTTGCACATTTCTTCACTAATGTCATGGGAAGAAACTGATTTATTTTTCTTAGATGGCACCATCACCCTAATACTAGCAATATTTGTACCTACTGAGTTTGGCCAATTAAATGGTTGAGAGGTTGCTGGGTTTTATTTTGGGTAGCGGGATCATTTTCCATACAAATTTATTCACATATGTGATCAAAAGAACTTGTAATTAAAAAAACAAAAACTACTGACTGTGAGAGAAAGCAAAACTGAACATATATGAATGGAAACAAAACTGATAAGGTTTTCCAAGCCTAGAACTTGTAAAAATTACATTGTTGTGACAGCAACAACTTTTCCAAGCTCTGCCCTGTCTAGTTAACATGATATTGGAACGTCCAAGCAGTAATGGCTGGAATATACATGCACAAAAAATTTTGAAGCCAGCATTAACATTAATTACTGTAAAATACCAGAAAGCTAGAACTAGCATAATGCGGTGGTTTGAGCATTGGATTACAACTCTGGAGATAAGGGTTCAATTCCCTACTTGGCCATGGAAACCTGCTGGGTGATGTGGCTGGGTCAGTTGCATGTACGCTCAGCCCAGCTCCCATGATAGGGTTGCTTTAGGGTCGCCATAAGTCAGAAACAATTTGAAGGCACACAGCGACAATGCTTTGCTTCACATTAATTCTGACATCATGACTGGTAATTTGCTTTGCTCAATAACGATTCCAACAAGACAAAACTGAACCCAGTTATCTGTTATTAGGAGATTTCCAAATATCACTGAATTGCAGAAGCAGCACAAGTAGAAGTAATACCAAGATGTCTATTTTGTCATAGGACTTAGCATGTTGCTGACACTGTCAAGGATGAGATAGCAGAGTCTGACTGCTAAGTCATGCCAACCTTGCCGATCGTGCAGGCACAGAAAATGAAAACAATTCATAATTAACCTTCACAAAAGTTGCAAAAATATTGAATTTTGTTCAATATAACAATAGACTTGTTACACATTTGTGAATTACAAACCTTCCAAAACCCACATTTGCAGAGTGATTGGTACTTGAGTTTCAGTGACATTAGTACTAACAGTATCAAAATGATAAGGAAGATTAGGAATTTATCTTAATTCTTTTTAGAAACATTCTTTTGTGTGCAGTTTGGCATGAATAAGAAGTCTTGAAAGCTGTATGGCAGAATTATAACATACATCACAGAAACAGTGGTTCATCTCTTTGAATCTGATAATAGCATTAAATCAAATGGATTTTCAGTGGTTGGAACAAGTGTAACATTGTGTAGCCTACATGTTAAAAGGCTGGGTTTCTGAATAAGGCTGCCTATGGTTCAACATAGGCTTCATTGCTTTATGTAGCTAATGGGTTCTGTTAATGGCCTTCCCTACTCTTACATTTTAATTTCTCATGAGAGAAATTCTTCCTTTAAGGATGATCATTCCTTCCATCACTCCTATCTGTGGCTAGGATTCTTAGCACACTAACCCACACCATCACATATTGACACACACCATCATACATTAACATACTACAAGCAGTGAGAACATGACCTACATAACTGAGTGCCTACATTGTTCAAAAATAGTTCAGTAAAACAATCCAGATTGTTTAGGCAAATATGCCTAGGCCTACTGCTTTTAATTACTGCCCTTTTGCATTAACAGAAACTCTCAGATTATTTCCTGTTCTGGCAACCATTCCAAAGGCAGCATGATTACTTAATCTGCTATTTCAGTTATACTTAAAAATGACAGTGAATCATTTCTTATGGTTGATGTGGAGCTGAAGATGGATATTACATTTATTGTTAATGCATTTGAATACGTAGATTATCCTTGTTATAAAATCTAGGCATATTATCTGATGTACATTTATTTGAACTTAAACAGAACTTATGTCCAAGGAAGATTGCTTAGAATTGTTGTTCTTAAGACTTGCACAATTTGCAATTAATATTTCAACCACCATTATCTGGTATCATGGGCAAAAGCTGAATTCTTTTTCACATCTGCTTTTTGAAGCTATGATTTGTTTAATTATTGGGTTGTGTGTGTGTGTGTGTATTACATTTATTTTTAATGCATTTGAATAGATCGTCCTTGTTATAAAATCCAAATACATGATAGCCAATTCAGACTTCACATGGGTTTTGAAACTTTCCCTTTCCCCCTATTTACTTTTTTTTTTAACACAGATGTATGGCCATTTATATAATATACCATGAACTTGAGCATTTCTGCCCACCCAAATTCAGGAACTTTCCTCCCACATATAGGATTAGGGAATGGAAATCAGGGTAGGCACCTATTCTGAAATGCAAAACTGTCTTTAAAAAAAGACAACTAAGCTTCTCTTAACTGGGCCAAAAAGGGTTGGAAATGCTACACAAGAAGAACACTCGTCCCCTGTGGGCAGGGAGTGGCTGTCTGGCTGACACACACAGCTGGCACTACCACACTCCAGATGGACCTGTTTCCAGCTTTCTTTAGCCAAAGTGAGAGATGCCGTGGGCGTCATGGGGCCTTTGGGGATGGGTGGAAGAGAGGAACAGTATACAAGTGAACGCATGGCAAAAGATTTCCTGTTTCCATATTTTATTATTATTATTTTTAAAGTCTGACATTCATAGTCTGTGCCCATGAAATATTACAGTGCCTGGTATAAGGAAATCACACAGACTTTGCCGACGCATACGGATAACACCATTTGCATTCATCGGCACATAAAATGTGACTAGCAGACACGGTTTAGAAGATGCGCCAAGCAAGAGCTTTCAAGCAAATGTTGCTGGGTTTTATGCAATAAAATATTCAAGTCAAACCGTGATCAGCATGCAAACATCATCAAAACTTCTTCTGGAGTCCACAAGACCCAGTTTCCCTTGAAAGTTTACTGAGAAAGAAACATTATAACTTTCCACTCTATGGGTCATCAAAAGCAGACAATCTCCTTGGCAGTTTGCAAGAATAGGTTACCAAAATAACAACAACAACGTTTGGAAAGCAGAAGTTGTAAGCACTCCACCAAAGGAAGACTTTTCTTTCTTGCCCATTACTCTTGCCTGCATCTGCCCATCAAGAAAATCAAGGCACATACAACCTTTATAGCCTAAAATAGATTGGGAGGATAGCAAGACATTTCTGGAAAGCTGTGTTTTTTGCATTTGAGTTAGGAAGAACCTTCCTAAGTTACTGAGGAAAAAAAGGACTCAACTAGAGACTTTATCACATGATCCCTGTTCTCGCTGCAATCATGCAAATCAATGAAAATGCAAACGCAATTGATTATTGCATGTCTTCGCAATAACATGACTGGGGCTGCTGCTTTCATCACACTCTCTTCCACATTCGCCTTTAACCTGATTCTCTTACCTATGCCCTACCCAGTATTATTATTTTTTATTTGATTTTTTAAAAATAGAAATACACTACTGCAGTTCTGGTAATGTTTTAATGATTTAAGGGTTTTTGCACTTGAAAAGTCCTGAGGTTGCTGCGTGACTGGGAGCTATTGATGGGTTCCTCCCCCCGCCCATTAATGAAAAAGGATGCTCTAACCACACAGCAGCAATGGGTCAGAGGCGACGTTGTGTGATAAATATAACTAAAAGAACTATTTTATTACTATAATCATAGTTTAAAAGCCAGGTGTAGTAATGTCCTAGATTTCATTTACTCCACCAATCCCTGTTATTGCTAATTTCTTCTTAACTTAATTGAGATGCTAAAACAGAACACTCCTAATGGGGAGCCATCCATTCAGTTTCATGCAGCTCCTAACTTGGAGTTAGGAAGGCGTGGGTGAAGAAACATGTTTCTTTTTCTTGCTGTTGTATAATCAAGTTTCATGACCTTTCATACACACATACAAAGACCAGGGGTGCATCCACATTCTAGAAATAATGTAGTTTGACATAACTTTAAATGTTGTACCTTCATCCTATGGAATACTTGGATCTGTAGTTTTACAAGGTCTTTAGCCTTCTCTGTCAAAGGGTTCTGGTGCCTCACAAAATTACGAATCCCAGGATTCTGTAGGATGGAGCCATAGTACTTAAAGTGGTGTCAAACTCCATTATTTTTACATTTTAGATGCAACCCAGGTTGGCTATTGCCTGGATAGGCGATCTAGTACATCGTGTTGTCTTCTATATGTGGTTTCCAGCATTGTGACTTCATGCCTTCAAACACAACACACTGAATTCAGCACTGATTCAATATTTTTTTCATACCACAACAACACATGTAGTTAAGTACTGTTAAACAGCATGACTGTGATTTGCCTTGTAGCCCTTGCTTCTTTCCATTTCATTTATTAGGATCTGATATATTGAATGCAGACTGTGTTTTTTAATCAAATGTAAGCATGCATGGTCCTAACTGAATTTTCTCCAATTATTTATTTATAACTATCTCATTCTATAATTGATTTTTTTAGAGCAGCATACAAGTAAAATCAATATAAGCAAGTTACAACAGTTTAAAACAACAGAAATAATTTAAAAGATATCAAAAACACATTAAATAGAATTAATGAATTAAAAAAACAGCCTTAAAGGATTAAAACTGTGTTAAAACCATGTGCATTAGCATTTTGAAATAAATCATTGAGGCCAAGGCTTCAATAAACAGACATGTTTTTAGTTGATGCCTAAATAAAACCAGTGTTGGTGCCAATTGGGCCTCTAATGGGAGGAAATCTACAATTGGAGTGCCACTGCTGAGAAGACCCTCTCCCAGATCCTCAGACATTACACTAGCTTTACTAGCAGATCACGCAGAAGAACAACCCCCTTGCCTGAAGACCTTAGTCTTCAGTAAAATGCATCTAGGCAGAAGAACTCCTTCATTATCAAGGTCCAAAGTGTTTATTCTTTTAAATATCATCACAAACACTTTGGGTTCTGCCCAGAAGTATCCTGGCAGACAGTGCAATTATTTTAACCTCATAGGGACACAGGTTTTAGATAAATCCCAGAGGGGGTTACATCTCTTCCAATCTCATGCATCAGATTAGGATCATATGGATTAATTTGTGATTATTAGTTGCACATGACTTGTTTAACAGTGTACACTTTGACCCTTGTAGTCCTATACACTACACTGTGAGAAGGAATCACGAGAGGCACAACTCACTAGAAAAGATGGTAATGTTTGGAAAGACCGAGGCAGTAGGAAGAGAGGAAGATCACATTCCATACGGATAATCAAGGAGGCCACAGCCCTGAGTCTGCAGGACTTGACCAGTGCAGCTGAGGAAAGGGTATCATGAAGGTGTCTCATTCACAAGGGCATCATGAGTTGAAGGCACTTAACAACAAGAATTCCTATTGATCCCGTTTTGGTTGTTTCTTTGTATTAAGAATATGATATATCACATTCTCTAAGTGAGTCAAAGCAAATTCCTTTCTTCTGTTACCAATACCGTTTTATAGATATCAATAAAGATCATATAATGGTGACATGACAAAACTACAATGAACATGTGTGTGCTTGTATGTGTGCAACCTAACCAACAGCTGAGTCTACTTCCCATAATTACGGAACATGTTAATGTTACATGCAGTGACAGCTGGTTGCTCCTATGTCAGGGGGATGATGAATCAATTCCAGGTTTTAGTCTAAAGTTAACCATTCAAGGCATTGAGCTCTATCCCAATACATATTCAGCACCTTGGACAGCTCTTTTGCAGCGATCCAAAACCTGGAATGTATTCACTGCCCTGCTAACATGGAAGCCACCAGCAGACAATGATTACTCTTAGTGTGTTTGTGTATGCATGTAGCTTTCTAATTACAGCAGAATTATCTTATACCATCAAAGTTAGGAAATGGATCGGTTATGGTCTATTCATGAGAGGGAAATCTGAATATTATGGGTAATATATGGAGAGAGGATCTTAACACATAGGGTGCTATTGAAGCACCAATTAAAATTGCTACAGGATTTTCTTTGGCATAATTCATACTGTCCAAAAATATGCTGAATATCACATACAGTTCTCTGTCTCTTAGATTAGCCAGAATTATGGCTGAACATATTGATTTTCAGAATTATGCATTCTTAATGCAGTGGGAATTGAAAATTAGGACACTGTGTCATTTGAAATGGACTGAATAACAGTTTGGCTATAGCAAATGTCTAAGAGAAGAAAATATCTCAACAGTGATGTGGTCATGTGCATGTCTACAGACCTACTCTTCACTGAACTGAATGGGATTCATATGTAGAAGACAGCAGGAGGGCAAAGCACCTAAGAGACTAAATTATAATGGATCTTGTGAGTGAAATACAAAATACTAAAATAATAATCACCCCTTTGAGTATTGCTAACTGAAGTAGATAGAGTATCACTAACTAGTAAACTATTCCACGATATCAAGTTTAGACAAAACTGCTGCTTTACAAACCTCTGCTCCTCAAAATAATCCAGAACAGTATAAGGCAATAATTTATTTTGTTCAAGCAATGGGGAAAGTGCATGACTCAGAATCAGACAATTACAATATTCTGTAAAGACACCAAAAGCCTGATACTCCTAGAAGATAGAATAAAATGGTTAAGAAAAACAATAATTATGTTCTATGCACAGATACGGAGAGCCTCTTCCAAAGTTTCAAAAGGAAGCAAAACATGGCTGTAAATAATGTCAACAATAAAAATCACTATATAACATATGACATGAGGGAAGATAACTATCCATCATAAATGAAATATTCTGTTTACAGTACATAAACTACCATTCTTGCTCAGGGGAATTTATTGTTTAACTCAGTCTTACTGCAGTCAATAGAACTTTTGCTGCACTCATACAATCCTTTACAATTAGGCACCCAACCTCCTCTCTGACCTCAATCCCCTCTCTATTTCTCCCATCTCCCACTTTTAGTGCTCACTTGTCTGATGTTGATTTATAACACAATCAATCAGTGAACATAACATGGAAAATAACAGGAGGTAAGGAAAGCTTGATCCTTAGTATTCTGGGCCATCTCTATAAGTTACCTAACAAATGCCAAGAAAACAAATAGGTAACAGTAGTGACAGTGATGCCCAGATTGCCAGTGGATAATACTATTAATAATTTATTTTTGTCTTTGCAATAGTTCAGTTGATTTCCTTATTTCACCTCCCATGTCATAGTCTATTTAGGTCTAGCTGGGTTGAGCCAGGGCCCAATGTCCAAGCTTCTTCCCCAAAATTCCAGCCCCACCTTCAATAT
>NC_056527.1:43529555-43553848 GCF_019175285.1 Sceloporus undulatus | reverse complement strand
TTGGCACATACACAAAACCATACTGCATATGTTTTTATTACCATGTTTTCCTACATAATTGGCTTAAAACAGGAATAACTGGTGCTTGTAATAACAAAACAAAGAGAAAGAACCCATAATCTTCCCTCAAAAACTCCTATTGAGAGATAGGATGTCTGGGCAGAAATAAAATAAAATTCAAAAGCTCTGCCTTTTGTTCATTACAATAAGGGGCACTTAGACAGGAATTGCCCACTTTCTCTTTATCATATCCTCCTACATTTCATAGATGGAAATTGGAACACGTGTGGCCAAGCAACATCAGAGTTTGGTCAAGGTGGCAAAAGATATTAATGAGGCAGCATACACAAGCTGGGAAAGGCTTTAGCAGGGTTTGTTGTCATTGTTGTTGTTGCCTGAAGCTACCGGGAAAGGCAAGATTGTTTATATGCCTTCATTTCTAATTTATGGCAGCCCTAAGATGAACTATCACAGGATCCTCTTGGTGAGATTTGTTCAGAAAGGTCTTGGCCTCTGTCTTCCTCTGAGGCTGGGAGAGTGTAACTTGCCTGAGGTCACCCAATGGATTTCCATTGCTGAGTGGAGATTCAAACCTTGGTCTCCCAGAGTTGGTGACCAGTGTTCAGCCTCCTACACCATGCTGGCTCTCCCTGGTGAGTTAATGGACTTTGCACTTTGAGCTCAGCAGCAATTGAAGTTAGATGAAGACAAAATGGGAAAGAGGAGTGAGATACTAGAACATTTTAAAAGGAGCTTTTAAAGTGGGATGACAGAGGATTAATTGGAACTATCTCTGCCAAATTGGGACAGTTGGAGGGTATGTCTTAGTAGAAATCCATATCAAACATATCGTGGGCAAAGACTTCAGTATGGTCTTGCAGTGATTCTGTCTAAATTCTATGATTAAGGCAGAATCCCAGTCTGACTTGATATTATGGCAGTAAGAGAAACAGAATATAGCACATTAATTGACATGGGTGTCTTGGAATTAGACTGTGAACTGAGTCATTCCAGCCACATCTTGCAAACCAGATGGATTTTAATTAAACATCAATGATCTAGTTGTAGGGAATTATCTTCCTAGTACAATCGCTATACTGAAATACAATCCAACATGGGTAGAAGAAATTCACAATTAAAGCCATTGTTGTTGTTTTGTTTTGTTTTTTACAATGGAAGACATTACTTTTGTAGAGGAAAAAGCTGTATTAGCCGTAGAAACCAGAGTATGTGATATGGTAATGACCTCCGTCCCCAGCAGAGTCTGGGTAACTGTTGGGGAAAAGAACTGCTCCTAGTTTAGGTCCATAAACAAGAATATTCCCATTGTTACCAAGCTCATGTGAGCAGGATATCAAGAGAATGTTTACAGCACAGTTAGCCAAGCCAGCCATTGGGCAGAACTAAAAACCTGCCTGTCTTACCGTTCTCCAAAGCTGAGACACAAAGAGACTCACATCATGATTTTAAACAGATACAGATAGAAATACAAAGAGTTATGAGCTTAATTCAGGAGTAAAAAAACATGCATCCTTCCAGACAATCTTGAGTTTCTATTTACTGCAACCCTCATTCTTTCTCATCTATGCCATTTGGGCTGCTGGGAGCTTCTGTGAAACAACATCTGGAAGGCTGCATTATTTGCACCCCTGGGCTAAATCAAATTGTTAGTCCTAACAAGAATAGGCCTGCTGCATCAATGGGACTTAAGCAAGTTTACAAGTCCAATTGATTTGGTAGGTTTTCTCTAGATGGGACTAACAGTTGGATTTAGTCTATTACATTAAAACAGATTTCTTGTGACTGTGTCTTCAAATTGGTCCCAGCTTATGGCAACCCTAAGGCAACTCTAAGATCAGGTTCCCTTGGCAATACTTTTCAGAGGGGATTTTCACTGCTGTCCTCTGAGGCTGAGAAAGTGTGACTTGCCAAAGCCACTGGTTACCATGGCAGACTATGGACTTGAACCCTGATCTCCTGGTGTCATAGTCCAGTACTCAATCCAGGCTGGTTCTCATCACATTTAAACACATTTAAACAAATCAAAATATTAAAATGGGATTTAATTTAAACAGTTTGAAGCACATTGATTAAAAAAGGACACCATCAACCCATTAAAAGTCTCTCTCACAGCAGCCTGGTAATTGCCAATTGCCCAACTCTGTGTGTGTGTGTGTGTGTGTGTGTGTGTGTGTGTGTATGCGCGAGTGTGTGTATACACATACATATGTCTGGATTATAACTACATTCAAATCCAGAACATATCTACTTGCTTCTTTGTCGTCTGCAAAACATCATTCAGTTGTTCAAGGGTGACAGAATGCTGCACTTTTAGCTTGTATTAAATTACAGTAAATTCATTTTGCTGTCTACTTTGAAATAATTAACAGCTGCATTGAAGCAACATTTTCGAGCACTACGACGTTTTCCCCTCTTTGTCTTGCTAACCTTGTTTCTATCCAGAAAAGCCACTGTATGGTCACTAGACTGTAGCAATATTCCCCCACCATATAGAGCCTCCCAAGAAGCAGAACTTATTGGAGCTGTCTGTTTGAAGAGAAAGAATTATAGAATGACTCCCTCCAGTTACAACGTTAAGAAATAACAATGTTTAAATAAAACACCTTATTCTGGTTTCCCTTGAAACTGTATCTCTTGCTCTTGGTTAAGTGAAACCTGATGAAATACAAATCCAACCCAAAGGAATTCACCTCAACCTTTCACCCTGAAACTTCCCCATGCTTTCAAAAAAGAAAAGAAAAACCCTAAAAAGAGGGGGCCAAAGTGGAAAAGCATTAGGGCTTAACCAAGTGTTTCCAATTGTTTTACATTTATGCACATTTATCAGACTCTTACCCCCTACCACGCTCCAAAATCTTGCAGATGTGAGGTGCCTGGGCATGGCAGCTGGTTTAAAAAGAAAAGGAGAATTTCTCTAAGGAGAGTCACTTGCACAATTGTGATAGAAGTCACTTCAGCAGAACTATGCCAGAGCTTCCATGGGAGGCAGGACATTGTGTTGCTGTTAATGAGTTTGGGGACAACAAAGTGAAATATGATAAAGCTGCTATGGACAATTTACACAAGCTGCATATATTAAATGCAACAGAAGCAGAGTCAATACAAATATTTATCTGTGTCCATTTTAACCAGCACAGCTGTATCTGTATAATCTAGATCCAGTTTGATAAATTAAGATTAACAACTATGTTAATTGTTTTATAAGGGCATATAAAATGTTAGGAATTTGAAATGATAAGAGTAATAGTAATAATAGTAGCAGTAATGGAAGAATGGTTGCTTGGAAACAATGAACAGCGGCTCCATTAAAATGAAAATGAAGGATCAAGAAGTAAGACTGAGAGGCAGAAATATAACTAGCAGATTCAGGGGCTGGGCAAGCCCCACATTTGGTATGTGTTCAGCTATAAAACCCTTTTACACACATGATCTTCTTTAATGGTTTAAGGCACTATCAACTACTTAACTTAAGTACTTGTTTATTAATTTTTCATTGCTCAGCCCAGCCTCTGAAGGGTAAGATTTCCCCCTCATCCCACAAAATCAATGATTTCATGTGTATAATGGAGTTGAAATTAGCACAAGTTCTCCTTCTGCTCTTTCCCTCTCCCCTCCCCTGGGCCTCCATTATTTATTCAGAGGAATCTTTAACACATGAAGGAATTATTCTCTTCCATTGTTTTGCTGAAGACCTGGTTAACTAAATTTTAAACAATTGCATTTTGCCCTTCCATGTATAAAACACTTAACTTGGCACTTCAGGATTAAAGGTTTGTAAATAAATGGATTATCCTCAGTGGATCCTGCCAAATAAATATTCCTTGGCTTTAAATTTTTAATCAAAAGATGTTAGTGAAGAGATATATCTGACCCTTAAATTGTGCTGGAATATATTTCACAGCAAAAAAAGAAAGAAATACATTCCTTTTCTGCATCTTTTTGTGTTGTTTTTACTGGGAGTGGGAGGGTTGCTATACAAATGCAATATTTTAATGTTTAAAATAAAAATTTTGGTTGCGAAGGCCAGGTAAAAGTAACCACCACATAAACTGCCTTTCAGCTTCATATCCTGTTTTCTGTATATTTAAAATGACAAGAGTTATTGAACTGTCAGAATAGTGCATATCTCAAGCTGCTGCTTAAATGGTACCCAGGTTTTCTCTGTTTCCAAAGGAAACTAAAACAGAACAAAATTCATATTTAGTGCAATTTACTGCACTTGCCATTTGAAGTATTTATTTGAAATAGTAGGAGGGCTACTGCACTTCTAAAAGCGGAAAACAGGAGATATATTCCTTTAAGGGACAAAAAAAGAGAGAGTAATGTTGACGGTGAGTTGCAATCAGTCTTAATTCATTCTTTATTGCTGCTCTGGTTCACTGTTATTTGAGCCAGTCTTAACTGTTAAAAGCATTTCAAATGTTCACATGGTGTGCATTAGGTTACCAAGTAAAAGCAAGTAGAGCCCAGCAAATGTAACTTTCTGAATGCAAACCACATGAATTTGATTTCTTTGTGGCATAACTTTAATTGGGTTCAGAGGTCCCTCAGATGTATCTGTCTATCTGCTTTCTGATGGCCTCGTGTGATAAGGCTAATACGAAGAAGCTGGTTGGAATGGCTCTCAGTTACAGTGCATCCATTACCTAGTGTTTCCCAGATTACGACTACACTTTCCTTTAATGCCTATAGGATGGTATGAAATACTCTTGGCTTTCTAGAGATTTTGGACTACACATTCTGCAGTCACTTCATACTGGTTGGCCATGTTGGGCGGGCCTTCTGGAAGTTGCAAGGAAAAAATCTGTGGCGTGTCAAAGGTTCTCCATCCCTGCTCATTATGCCCAAATGTAGCAAAAGCTCAACCACAAGCCTCAGAAACTGGATACAGCAGGGTGATATCTGCCACATTACACCAAATGACAGTACTTCACTACAAGCATATACATGATGTAGCAGCCAAGTACTTGGAGACTGCCAGCTCAGTCTCTTCCTGTCTCTGAGGCTGCCTTTTATACTACTACAAGTTTCTTCTGCTTCATAAATGAATTGAACCAAGGATAGCATGGAGGTATGGAAGACACAGAGAAATCTCCCATTGGCATTTGCATCCCCATCATTCTCTCTGCACTAAATGCTATGTCCATGTGTTAGGTAGGGATTGGGCAGGATGGGGGAAGAGAACAGGCTTCTACTCAATCTATGAGAATCTACACACCCTCCAATGCATTGTGTCAACCTTATTGTTAATGCTGAATGATCAATGCTCTCACTGAGGCCTAGGTTACATCTCACACTCACACTTCATCAGCCAACCAGTTGGGAAGTAAATCACAGATGGAAAGTAAATTCTACATTACCAGAACAGAATTAGCAATGGTAAATTAGCAATGATTCTTCTCTTCAGATAGCCACAAAAACCTCACAAATTACACATTATCTCAATGAAGTGAAGAAAGCTCAGAGGCAGAAAAGTAACTCATTTGAACTGTGGTGTTGAAAGTTCTGAGGATTCACTGGACTGCTAAAATGACAAATAAATGGATCCTAGAGGAAATTAGGCCTGAATTTCTCTAGACGCGAAGATGACTGTTCTACTTTGGCCATTTGATGAGAGTTGAATAGAATAGAATCAGAGTTGAAAGAGACCACAAGGTGCATCCAGTCCCACTCCCTGCCACGAAGGAATACACAATCAAAGCACTCCTGACAGCTCAATCTCTGCTTTAAAATATCCTAAGAAGGAACTCCATCATACTGCAAGACAGTGCATTCCACTGTTGAACAGCTCTGACCATCCGAAAGTCCTTCCTAATATTTAGGTGGAAGCTCTTTCCCTGTGGTTTGGATTCATTGTTTCGTGTCCTGGGGCAATAGAAGACAAGCTTACTCCTTCCTCAATATGACATCCCTATTTTTATATTTAAATACAGCTACCATGTCAGCTCCTAACCTTCTTTTCCAGGCTAAACATACCCACCTTTCTAAGACGTTCTTTGTGACTCACTAGAAAAGATAATGTTTGATAAAATGGAAGGCTGTAGCAAAAGAGGAAGACTGTACTCCAGATGGATAGACTCAATCAAGGAAGCCACTATTTAGAACACGCTTGAGGACCTGAGGAGGGCGGTGGAGGACAGGGTGACTTGGAGGTCTCCTATTCATAGAGTTACCATAAGTATGGGTTGACTTGATGGTACAAACAACAATCTTCACTCGTTTGGCTTTTTAGTTCTATTTAATGTGACTAGCACTACTCGTTTTAGCAATTATTTTAAACGCTAGCCTAAAAAAAGGGATTAAAACTAATTCTTAACAGGGTGGTAGCTCCCTTACTCTCCAGATGATTTGGACTTCAACTCCAATAATCCCAAACCATGATGATGGGAGGCTATTGGGAGTTATTGGTCCACACCTGCTATAGTGTCATAAGTAACCAATTACTTGACACTTATTCTTTTCCTAATAAACAAGGTATAATTAAGTCAAATTGCAATTGTAAGTTGGTGATAGATAACATCCCTTTGTGGTGTAAGTAGATAATTTCTATTTACTTTTATTTACTTTTATAATTACAGTGGTGTGGCCTCACTAAATGGTGGAGAAAGAATGCGACAAGGTTCAAGTGCTGGCTCATGCTGAACTTCGTATTGTGGGTCTTGAGGCATTTAAAAGTAACAATTTAGTTACTTTTGACAAATGGGGAAAAACTTTTAAAATTGTCAATGTAGCAACTACATTTTTCTTGGAACACACATGATAACTAAGTTTTAATGTTACTTTCCAAGTTCTGATTTAGAGTATTGGAGTTTGGAAAGGTTTCCACAAACAAAAGTCTTCTCAAACAGATGAGTATTATAATCCTTCTGTTGCACAGCAGATGGTGGGGAAAGGCCAAGGATAAGCAAATAGTCGATTGCCAAAGGCCATTTTGAAAGTCCATGACTTTCAGATGAGGATTTCAAAGCCCACATTCTTAGTCCCAATCAGCTTGTTATTTTTTCCCCAAAGCCACCACACACTTTTTAACATATCTGAATCCTGCATACATGCCTTCCTGCCGAGGGTGGAATGCCATTAACTAGATATGGCACCAACCCGCTGAATACACTCCTACCGATATTCATTGAACCTTGACTCTTTAGTTCTGTCTAAGCCATGACCTTTTTTTCCAAGAATCTTGGATTAATGTAGATGGCTTTTTTGAATCTGTAACTTGGAGCTATATGGCACTGCTGTGAAAATGTATTTTTCTTCTCTCATGAAGTTGCCATTTTCTATTTGTGGGTGTATATTCTGTATTCATTTCTTTTATTAATGTATTTTTATTACCGGATTTTATTACTGTATGGATTTCAATCCATAGTCATGAAAAGAGAGAGAACTATAATTATGAAAGAAGAAAATTTCAAGCAATCTGAAAGCAGTAAGGATTTTCATACAACAGACTGGATTCCCATCAGAACTGCCTGTATGAGCTGGCTGTCATTTTATAACCTTCTGAAAGTATGTTCAGTTGAGACAGATTTCAAAACCTTAGCAAAATAAACCACATGAAAAGAGCACAAATTAGGGGCTATTTAATGGGAGATTTCTCAGGAAACTGATTCAAATTTGGCTTCATTAATCTCTGAATAATTTTTAAAGAATTTTATACAGTATTTGTGCCTTAATAGAAGTCAAACATCTACAATGGCTTGTTTGCTTTAACAAACTTTGTTTTTCTGACTTCTCAAGAATTCAAAGGCCTCTCGTCTGTTCATTTAATACTCATCAACACATGTCCCAAGCTACTGTCTTGCTGACTAACAATCTCTATCAGAACTAGGAAAGTTACTTTTTAAAAAGCAATTTACTATGGAAGTCTCTAAAGCCCCCCTCCCTCCAATATCCTATCGCCATTAATATTACAAGAGGGTTTAAATAACTTGTTGCGTTACTCATTATGTCACTACTATTTTTTTTAAAAAAAGTTTTGCTCCTTTAAAAATTGTATATTAAAAGAAAGTGAAATAAAATTAATCACAAAATACCCCATAGAATGGATAAACACTATTAATAACACAGAAAAAACCAATGGCATTACTGGTGTGCGTGTGTGTTAGTACAGTTATACTCTCATTATCTCCAAAATAGCTGTAACACGTTAATTTTCAAGGTCTGATCTCCCACTCAGAGTGGGCACATTTTTATGTATTTTAATAATGTGCTGTTATGGTTTCATTTCTTGTCTTTTGACAGATATGTTTTAACTTGCTTTTAATTCTGTTGGTAGTTTAATTGTATGTTTTAGTGGTCAGTGGTTTTATCTGTATGTGTTATAATTCCTGTAAGCTATCTTGTGCTGGAGGAAAGGCAAGGTATATTGCTGTTATACATACATATTGCAACAACAACACATATAAGATGTTATCTGTAAATGAAATATAAACACAAAACTGACTATGCACAGGCAGCTGCTTAACCAACTTCTATAAGTAATTCTGTCCCAATTTTTTCTTTGTCAATCAGAAGATCAGAAGGTTGGCAGTTTAAGGCCCAAGTGCTTCATGCAAAAGCATATAGATATTTGGTGGGAAGGTAACAGACACGATGCTTCTGCACTTGATGGACCCAGAATAGTTTGACTAAGCATAACCCAGCTTTCCTTTCTTCCTAAACTAATCCAATCAGTTTTTATTAGGAGTCAGAACTATCACACAATGATTTGGGTTGACTATTACAGAGGAAGTAAGGCTGTGAGATGAGATCAAATACATAAGGGATTTTTCGAACCTCTCCAGCTGTAATACATATGTAGACTTACATTAAAAGAATGTTGATTTCTTCAGCTAACTGTAAGCAAAGAAGCCCAGCTCCATTAGATAGGATACCATCAAAAAATAATCCTAATGTGCCACATATTGATATTATTGTAGCTGTTTGATTTTGCTGACTCAGCAATGCCGAAAGCTATAGTCAGCATTTATTCATTTACTCAATTTGTTTTTCATCCTTTCTCAAGAAACTGGAGTTGTTAAATAGCTCATAGCACATGCAGCTTTGCAACAATAACTCAAAAATGAAAAATACCTGCTGAATCTCTATTGTCTGCTACAGAGGATGTTCCATTCCCCTACTACAATTCCTGACAGATATAAAATTTACAATATTACTGACAATGAAAATGAGTCAGTGTATCTTATCCACATTTGTCCCCCCCCCCTTGATATTACAAGCTCTTCGTGAATTGCACTAAGAAAAAGATCGGTTTCTTAACAGAGCAACTTGCATAATCCCACTCAATTGATTTCAGTGAGACTCTTAATTCACAGGTAACTATGTACAATATTGCACCCCTAGGATGACATCCTTTTGGTTAATTCCAACAAGAGGAGGCCTATTTGATCAACTGTTGAATAGCAAGCTGACACATAGGCAAATCCTATTGATTCAATGGGTCTATTCTACTCAGGGCTATCAACTGAATGAAGAAATTTCTTAACAAAAAACTAAGTGAACTGGGCTACTCAAAATGACTGCTAATGTTTACTGAGCCATTTTTAAATGGATGTAATATAATTTAATTTTAAAATATTGGAAACAACTACTGTATATAATTGACTATAAGTTGACCTAATATATAAAAGACTTATACATGAGTATATACTGTAAAATGATCTGTTTTGAGTCAGTGGCTCTAAAGTGTTGAGTATACTTTGGTGATCATAAAAACTACACATTATAAAAGAGTGTCAGGGATGAGAGACAATTGGGAGTTAATTGGAGACCCTTCTTGTTGGACAGAAGCAAAATTAAATCATGAAGAAATATGCCAAGAAATAATAAATACTGTATAGTAGTGGCATATTTTTATCTATAACTTTATGTTCAAGTAGGACTTTTAACCATATTATTTTCTGTTCAATTTATTTTATTTTAAAAAAATAAAACTGCTAATATTTTTAAGTGAACTATATTTTGAAATAAACTGCAATGAAATGTAAATTTAGTGAATGATCTGGAGAGAGCATTTAGCTTATCAGAATTTCCTTGCCTTTAAAATGAACTCTTACACTTTCTTATCTCTCCACAGTGTTTTAGACCTTACTATCTTTCCCCTGGGTAGTTTATCACAAGAATTATATGCTTGCTGTTAGTCACAAAAAGGCAACACTTGATGGTTAATTATTCCTTGACAACATTTTTTAAAACTTCAAAACATACACAGTCAGATGATTGCTTCCTCCACAATCTGTGCTTATTGGTTTAAAAGAAATGACTGTCCAGCAACATCTGGGATGGTTATAGTAAGCTTTCCGCTTGCTGAAACGATAAGAAGTATTCATGCTTTCTGGTAGCTCGAAAGTAGTGCTAGGAATGTCCTACACTGTACTTTTCCTGAGAGCAAGAAAGGCTGCTACATTCTGATTCTCCTCCTTTTATCATTAATTTGACTCGTAGTCAGTTCAGAAGCAGATATACATGAATATCCGAAATAACATGTGTACAAAATCATAGGCAGCACCAGCAATCTTTTAACAATAGCCCTTATCTTTTCAGTTATCTAGAGCTTTTCCATTTTGGACACATACTTCATCACGCTACAGGGTAAGTGAAAAAAGAAAGAAAGAAAGAAGAAAGAAAGAAAGAAAGAAAGAAAGAAAGAAAGAGGAAGAGGAAAGGGAAACGAAGGAAAGACAACAATAAACAAAAGCAGCATCAAGAAAAGCACAGAAATAAAACTTCTAGCCATTCCAAAAACACCTAGCTCTGCTCCTTGGAATGCAATGCACATGTCTACAGATGAATCCCAGCTTCTCTTGCAGAAATGAAGCCTGAACACAACAGTCTGAATGAAACCTTATCTTGGCATTTGTTGTTTTTGTTGGAGTGCAGCCAATGCAAACATTTGCAGGTGGCTGGGCCATATTTTGACACTTAACTATCTACAGTTGTGATAAAAATCAGAATGTTGCTACAGTACAATTCTTTATAGCCTTAAGGGCCTGATTCTGCTCCCACTTAAGACACAGTAAGACCATTACACCATTGTTTTCTGAAACATTTGCAGTTCATTACCAGATCTATTTTGCCCTTTAAAAAAAAATCCAAGACAGCAAATCCTCCTAGTATTTTTCATACTAATCAAGATCCCATTGCCAACAACAATATAATTATACATTTATAATTTATTTAAGAATAACCACAATGCCAGATATTGGTCATTCACATACCCTTTTACCCTCAACCAAGATGTTATATAAGGCTACGTTAAGAAATTGTGCACAGCTGCACAAAAGTGACGTTATTTTTAATTTTCGTATTTGCTTTGTCCAAGAAATTTTGATCAGAACAATAAAGCCAAGATCTTATTCAAAGCCTATTTCTGAAAGCAGTAATAGAACTCTAGGTTATAAAGTGCCCAAAGGTGAAATGCCTTGTGTCACCTCCCACCCTGGCTATCTATCTAGTGTTAGATGATGGATGTACGTATTTCAAATGGCAGGGTTTTCTTTTTAAGCATTTACACAATGCTGTTTGCACAGTGTATCTGTATTGTCTGGAATATGTGAAACAAAATATGTATCAGCTGTGCACTTAAAATAAAAACTGATATCTGAAAAGATCTCCAGATGCATCTTGAGATTCTTATTTGTACAAGTTCAGGGTGTAGCCTTTAAGCATATGCTAATGTTGAAAGATATTTTATACAAAATGTTTAGAACATGGACAGAATGACCTTCCACTAGAATGAGACTGAACCATAGATGCCTAAAACATACATTAGGAGATAAATAATTTATTATGCTTAATAAATTTGCTTAGGTGCTTATTGTGAAAGAAGGTGCCAGTACAGGTACTATCTGAAAAATTGCGCTATAAATTCCAAATTCTGCAGAAGAAATGTGGGATTTTTAAGACAGCAACCTTTTATTCAGTTGAACAAAGGAATATTGTTTTCAAATGAAAGCATTATCTGCCATAATTGTGTAAGCAACACTATACAGAAAAAGAATTTTTTTTTCTAGTGCTTAATCATATAATGAGTTTTCTTCATCATGCATCATGTTAGCGGGGAAACGTAGGAAAACACCACATTGAAACCAAAATTAAAAGTGCCAAGGATGCTCTTACCCAATCTGCCGATTTGTGGAAGGTGCTTGTGTGATGACTGAACTTGACTGGGGGGATGGCATGGCTTGCTGTATCACAATGCTGGTGTCATGGTTTGGCATCCTTGGTTTTGAGAGCTGATGTGTCCCAGGTACTGCCATAGCTCCTCCAACAGAGTTATGCATTGAAATATTCTGTAGACAGAAGATGGGGGGGAAACAAAATTTGATGCTCTAGTTTGTTTAGATTTTCCATGTGACTAAAATTAGGGATCAAGAAATGTCACTAAATGAAAAGTTATTAGCTCCTGGCAAAATGCACATCAATAGATTTTGGTCTAAATAAATGAAAAATAACTTTTTGCTTTTACGGTGGAACACAAACTGAAAATACCTGAAGGTTGACTAATTACTCTTCTGTGTATCTACCTCGTGATTTATAATATAGAGAGTTTTCACATATCCATTTGCCTGTGTGTGATATATATATTTCATTTCAAAATGATTTTTCCAGTCAGTCTATGACACTTTGATTTAGCATTCTGTACTAGATCCACTGAAAATGATGAGTGAATTGGTTTTGACAGATTTAGATTAGCTACCAGGTTTTTAAAAAGCCCTTTCTTCTGATTCTAGAATCAGTGTGTGTCTTGGTCCAAAACTTTGACTCAACTTGTTTGTCCACTCTTTCACTGTTGCTTTAATGCAGGTATGTAGATTATATGACCCTCTAAATACTGCTCTACTGAAATTATCTGTTTGGAAGGGCTCCATGCCCCCCTCACCACTTCTCTTAGGAGTTTATTATACAGAGGGATGGGGGGCGATTGGGACTTTAAACAGTGACTAACCTTATAAAATCACACAATTGACATTAAAGCACAATTAAAATGAGATTAACACAAGAGCCATTATTCTGTAAACAACCAGGCAATAAACAGCAAAAACTCATTCACAGGAAAATCTGGTGAATTATTTGCTGCTGTTTCTTGCCTGGTTATTCACAGGTTAATGGCACTTTAATCACGGTTCACCATGACATTGTGTGAAAACCATTAGTGCAATTGTGCGATAACAACAGGTTATTCATGGGATAATATCTCTTTGAACATGACGTTGTGTGAAAACCATTAGTGCAATTGTGATCATCACAGGTTAATCAGTGTTTATACTGCCAATTGTCCCCTGTGTGATAAACTCCTTAATATGAAGCAAGATAAGGTTTTCAATAGTATACTATTCTTGTTCATGAGTAGAAAAGCAAGATTTGAAATTTAAATCTAAATGCATAAAAACAAACATAAATTATGTCCATGATAGTGTAGCATGGTGCAGTGGTTTGAGTGTTGGTCTAAGTCACCAGGAGACCAGGGCTCAAATCCCCACTCAGCCATGGAAACCCATTGGATGACCTTGCACACGTTACACTCTCTCATTCTCAAAAGGCAGGTGTTTGGGGAGCAGTGGCATCATGCCTCCTTAGAGTGTGACATGGTGCAGCCTGCACCCCCCTAGTGATGCCCCTATACTTAGGTTATTCATAAATCCAGAAGTGGCTTCAGAGGATGTCTCTGTAATATTTTAATCTCAGTTGTGGAGGACTGTTCTTATTTTCCCAGAGAGAGGGTCATCAAATAACTACTATCTATGCTTGTTCATTCTGTAATTGTAGGATCACTCTTCATTGCAAGAGTCATGTTATGAGATCCTCCTCTTTTGGTTTAGTACACAGATGGAAAAACATCAAGTTTGGCAATAACCGTCTGGATACATCTTCAGTACAGGTGTGTATGTGTTTGTGTGCATGCTCCTTCAAGTCACCTGTCAATCTATGGTAACTCCACAAATTTCATAGGGTTTTCATAGGGAAGGAATATTCAGAGGCAGTTTGCCAGTTACTTCCTTTGAAACATAGCCTACAGCGCATGGTATTCATTAGCACTCTCCCATCAAAGAACTAACACTGCTTAGTTTCCAAGATCAGATGGGATTGGAAGCCTTTAGGCCAGTGATATAGGTATATTTGAGTAAAATAAAGTGGGTAGAGATGGATTTGTAGTACATTCTACAGAAAACCCCCACAGCAGTTAAGATTATTTTCTTGGTTTGACATGGCTTCCTTATTTCATCATTGGCATTCAGCTATCATAAACATTGCTAACTCTTCTGCTTTGCTCAAAAATGCAAGGCCTTTCGTGCTTTTGGTCTTTTATCTTAATTTTTCTGACATGATCCAATTAGAAGTGCCCTCTAATTATCAATAGAAATGAATTATGAAAGACTCCTCCTGTTTTCCAGACACATCCATGGTCTTTTCAGTCTCTGACAGACTATCTTCTTGACATATGCTTTTACATGCACAATAGCATACAATGTATACCAGACATACCAGCAACTACATTACTATCAAGTTTAGATTTCTTTAAGGGAATTTTATGTTAAAGGAGCAGAAACATTTTCAAAAATGCATGAAACTCATGTTGTGAACATTTTAATGTTACAGTATATTGTTTGATATGGAAAACATAGGGATGCTTCAAGAAATAGTGATACAAGTATATTCCAAACTTCAAACAGGACAACCTATAAATTATATGAACTAAAGGTTATTTATTTCTCAATCAATTGCCTGACATCATCATTCAAACATTACTCCACACAAAGCAGTTGTTATATTCCAGTGCAATTTCAGTAACACTAAATGTGTACAACACAATTAAGGTCATTTAGTACATGTTGCCCTGAGATAGCTGCATGGCTTTCTGTTAACTGAATGCTAAAAGAGCAAGGATATTGAATTGGGGAGTTATCATTTTTGTTTATATTTTGTATTAATATTCAAGTCATAAATATAGAAGCATTTTCCCCTCCTATAAATGCCTACTGTGGAGTTTATAAAACAGGAATTTGGCAGAATGTCAGTGGTACAAACTGATTTCCTTTCCTAAATGCAATTTTTAAAAGCAAACAAACAAGGTTACGCCTGCTAATGAAACATTACATGCTGCTCTGGAGCTCTTTTCTTCTTTTCAGTCAAATCAATTCAAATACCAAGAGAAAACAATAAACAGTTTGTGTAAAAGAAGTGCTTTGCTTCAAATTCACCTGATAAATAATACCTTAGTCCAAATAAAAATGGCCCTACAATGTTAGCTTAATAGCAAGCTGCTTCTATATACTTTTTCAGTGAAATTCCCTCAAGAATAGTTTTACTCTATAATATGTAACCAGCACCCAAACAAATTTACATTTAGCTATTTTGAAGTATAGCAAATATAGAAGAATGTGAGGGTTATTTATTGCATGTTAATAATTAATCTTAATTTTATTTTTATTTTTTTAAAAAAAGAGCTGTTTATAGTATATCAATAGCAACTTGGGAACAGCCTTACAGTTTTTAGTTTTGATTAAGGTATATATGCTTTACAAGACACAACATTGCCAGGGACCTGTGGCCATCCAGATATTTTGGGATTTCAGTCCCCATCAGTCCTGGACTGTCTAGCCTAAGGTGAGAGATGATGGGAATAGTAATTTACCAATGCCTGAAGAGCCACAATTTCCTCACCATGATATACAAGATTTATCTTTTTATTGGTTCAATTTGTTTCTCACCCTACCTTTAAAGAACATAGTTTGGCATATGGAACTATGGAACTGTAACTCAAAAGTAGTTTGAGCTATGCAGAGGACCCTATTGTTGATCTACTATAATTAAAATTAGCACAATGTGTCAATAAGGACAAAAGAAAAACTAGAAAAAACATGCAGAGCCAATAAATCTAGCATATGATCACATCTGTAGACTGCACACTTGTATGTTTTTAGCCTGCCTTTCAAAGACAAAAAGCTAGAAAAATATTATATTGAAAAATAGTGAAATTTTGTTTTCTCAATATAGTTATTCCGTTAATCCAACCTAAATAAATAGTTAAACAATCTGAATCAAACACAAGCAAAAAGTTAAATACTGAGACTTCATGATCTTGGTATTAGATAGGCCCTGCCTACCCTTGCAATAACTAGTCTTTGTCCAACATATTCTTTGAATCCCATTCCTAATGTACATGTCAAGTTCAGGGATGTGTTATTCATATTGAATATGCAAAACCTGTTTAGTAAAAACAAAACAAAATCGGGGGCTTTAAAACTAAGTAGCTGAAATATTCCAACTTATTGGATAGTGATCTCCTCCTTTTACAGGAGAACATAAAGGTTGAATAGATCACAGGGACCATGTGGTTCAACCTGCTTCCATGCAGGAATATAAAACTAAAACACTTCCAAAATATGGCTATCCAACCTCTGTTTAAAGACCATGAAAGAAGAAGTGTCTACCATTCTCCAGTCAGTCTATTCCACTGTCATACCTCTTACAGTCATGAGAATCTTCCTAATATTTAAATAGAATCTCTTTTCTTGTAATTTGATCACTTGGTTTGTGTTCTAGTCTCAGGAGCAGCAAAACATGAGCTTTCACTATTTTCTACATGACAAGCCTTCAGGTATTTAAAGACGGAAATCATTTCTTCCAAATCTTCTCCAAACTAAATATAGTCAGCTCCCCAAGTTGTTCCTCACAAGGTTTGTTTTCCATGCCATTTACCATCTTGGCCATCCACCTTTGAACATGCTCCAGTTTGCCAATATCCTTCTTGATGCATACAGTATCACAAGTGAGGTCTCACCAAAGCAAAACAGAATGGTACTATTACCTTCTGTAAAATTTGAATCTTGGGGAAAGATTCTCTGCAACCTCCACTGCTATCTTGTCTTGTGAATATCATACCCTAAAGGACAGAAGAAAGCACCTATACAGTATGATTCTGTTTGGGTGGCTCTTCATCGGGTAAACACAGCTAGTGCTCCAGAAGGAGGGGAGCTGACCTTGCTAACCAATTACATTAAGCTAATTAGTCTGTTACTATAACTCCTGCTGAGGCATTCACACTTGGACCAGCTCAAAGATTTATATCATGGCTTCCAAGCAACAGACTACAGACATTAATCTCTCACCTTGTCTCCTCCTGTTACGGTTTTGCATGGCAGTATCAATATGAAACCACTTTATGCTTTCTAAATTATAGTTATTGCCACCTCTGCTTGGAAGACATGTACAGGCAATGCCTGTCCTTAATTGCAGATGTTTCTTGAAGAATGTTTTCTGGTGCATAATATAGAGTTGTTGCTGTTGTTGTTGCCAACCGATTGGAGTTGCTGGGTTTCATTATCTTGCAGCCATAACATGAAGCGCACATTGAAGGAAAGTTCTCAAAAGTATTTAAACAGTGTTACACTGTTAGCTCATTACAAAATGGACCTGATGTTATTTTGCACTATTTTGGCAACAAGTATGTTCAATGCCGTCAATTTCAGTTTCGGATAGACTTTTTACTGCACCTGATTCCCATAGTCTAGAGTCTAGTAGATTGTGCGGAGCTGTTATTCCTATAATCTAGATTTGCAAGGCTGTTATTTGACCAGTCAGCATGACTCAAACATAATCACTAGGCTACTGTGCCACCAGATGATGGCATGCATGCATGATCAAGCATATACACTGAGTTGCAAGGTGAGTGTTGAATATGCACCTGTTAAAACAGTAAGAATCAGCATGGTGTAGTGGTATGAACATTGGACTGTGACTCTGGAGACAGAGGTTCAAATCCCTGCTTGGGATGTGATAGGTTCACCTTGGGGTCATCATAAGTCTGAAACAACTTGAAGGCACAACAACAATAATTCCTGCCTCAAAGTAAAATTGGTATATAGCATCATGTAATTCAGAGTGCATCTCTGCGAAATTGTTATGTTGTTTGCTTAATGCAAACATAACTGAAGCATGTTTATATGTTATTTAGAAATAATTATCCACATAAGTATTCCTTAAAAGAAAAATACAGAACCTAGAACAGGGGAGCAGGAGGAGGCTTAGCCCATCCTACAGTGCACCCCCTCCCCAACAGTAAGGTACCAACGATGAGAACCACCAAGACTTCTGTGTAGTTGAACACCCTATGAATCAGTCAGAATCGTCCAAGTTTATATCCTTCTTTGCATTCACTTAATAGGATTTTATATATTTGCCACTTTGATAGATTTGTTTTATGCCATAAATAATTTGATAATATTCTATTTTTTTATTTTGTCAATGTCTTTATGGCAGTCACATTATTAACTGCATTATTATTATTATTATTATTATTATTATTATTATTATTATTATTATTTTCCTTCTGATTTCAGGACTAGATATAGCTTTGGCTGCCTTGGCAAATGACCTATATGAGGAACTAGAATTAGGAATGTGTGTCTGTTAAATTTAAATAAATTGCTAATGGAATTCAAATTTTATCTCATGGATTTTGGAAGGCTTTGTTCCCAGTGCCATTATGGCCAGAAGGAGGAGGTACTGGCTTGCATAGATATACTTCCATGGAACATCAAAAACCACCTGAGAAAATCCAAACCCCTGACTAACTTCATCGTTTTATATATTTCTTCTTTCTCCTGTATGATTCTTAACATGTTTGCCTGATGAAGAAGCCAGTGGAACTTCAAAAGCTTGTGTCGTGTATTTTGTGCATTTTACTTGGCTGATTAAACGTATCACTGTTTTGTGGATTTTGGGTGTTATTTGCTTTATGGCCAACATGGCTACCCCAAATAAATTTCTTACATATATGCAAGTACAACATGAGTTTCCCTTATCCAAAATGTTTGGTATTTTGGAGATAAATAGATTTTAAAATACCTGTATTTGCATATAGATACATAATGAGATAAATATAAACACTTTATTATACACATAGCCTGAAATTAATTTTACACAATATTTTAAAATAATTTTGGCCCTGAAGCAAAGGTTGTATACACTGAACACCAGAAAAGAAATGTGTCACTATCTTAGCCATACATGAAAAAAGTTTTGGTTTTTAGAGTATTCCAGATTTGAGAATTTTGGAGAAGGGGGACAAAACCTGTACATATAACTCATAATAGCCTTCAGTCTTGGGTTCTAGGGTTCCTGGAAAAACACACTTAAAACTGCCTCTTTCAAATGAGTTTGGAAACAAACTACTACCTTACGAAGATGGTAGAATATAGTCAGAGCTATTGCCCCCAATTAAAACATACTTGGCTGTAATTTGAACCTATCCAAGCTTCCAGTCTGCCTTCAAAGGCAGCCCCATGTAGAACACTTAAAAGTATGTTTGTGGGCACAAAGATTGTGAGGTTGACAGCAAAGGACACTTCTATCTTGGCCTAACTGAGAGGAGGTCATATACGACCATTTTTCAGAGCTACTTTAAAAGTATAAATTATGCCTGTCTAAATCCACTATAAACCTCACAATAACATTGGGATTTTCAACACCTACTTTATGCAGACCTCTCTAATGTTTTTGACATTCTGGTCAGAATGTGAGCAAAATGTAGCCCAGAGTATGTGTGCATTCCCATGGACTAAAAGTGTTCCTGCCTATCTCTCCACATCACAAAAACATCATGGAAAAAAGCATTTTACTCTACTTACTTATTTCCAGCAGGCAAATTTGCAGTAGACAACTACTGGGATATTATATAATGCAAAACAAAAGTATGTATTGAAAAATCAGGGATTTATGTAGAGTGAATGTATTTTAACGACTGAACATATTTTATCCTAATTAATTCACCTGTCCTATGGTTAAAATTATAAATGTCCTGACAAGTTGTAAAAGGTATTTCATTTAAAATTTCCCACTAGGATTTAAAACATTCAGAGCTTGTTAGATTTAAAGGTCTAATTTTAACATTATGTATATTAACTAAAAGAGGTTCAAGTTGATAGAGTACAGAGATAGGTTGATCTAGAGGAAAACACTGAATCTTTTTATAGGTGAAAATTAAACAGTGTGTATTGCTATCCAGAATTTATTTATGGACAGACTTTGAAAAAGAAGGACTTCTTTGAACAATTTAGCAGCCACCTGATCCTAACATTAAAGAGGCAGATGCTCTTCAGTTACAGCCACCAATTTTCAAAGATCCTTTTAGTATTTATTGTTTTTTATATGAATGATTTTTGAATAGCTTAATTTTGAATTGCTTAAACAAGGACCCTTTTAAAGCATATTATAGCAATAATTTAATCCTGATGGCAACGGAGAAGTTATACAATCCACCAAATTCTTCTGGGCAATTGTTTCAACCATTCAAGGAGGTATTTGGTTTTCAAGGCAATATTTTCCTTGGCTTTATTTTATTTTGTCTTATTTTTTGTTCACTACCCACTTTCAGTTGGCTATCCTATCTCCCTGACATCAGAATGGATGGAGAGCATAATGAAGTAACATGAATACTTTCCTGATTGATGCTCCAGTCTAGTTAATAATTATGGCCCTTCATTGTACATGGTAATCTTTTAAAGATTACACTCTTATATAGTAACAAGCCAATAGACGGCAGAGATTCTCAAGTAAAACTGATATGGTCTCCCTGTCTTCTTCACAAATGCTTTTTCCCTCAGAAAAGAAACAACCTTTTCTTCCCTGCCAAATGCAAGGCAGCTGACCCACAGCAACAGAATGGGACAGGCAATGCCTTGATGAACCAAATAAGTAACTATGCTAGGATTTCCTGACTACATGAATAAATGCAAGGAAATATCAAAGAAGAAAGCACAAAGGCGGGTTTACTGCTCAACATAAAAAAAAAACACCAAAATAATGGCCATGTAAGATTTTCACAGATTCAACCTAGACAATGACGAAATTGAAATAGTAATGGAGTTCTCATACCTTGGGTCAAACATTGATCAGAATGGGGGCTGTAGTCAAGAAATAACAAGAAGATTAGGAAGGGAGAGGGCAGCTATGAAAGAATTAGAAAAGATCCTAAAATGTAAAGATATCCAACTCAGCACAAAAGTTAGAATTATACAAGCCATTGTTTTCCTTATTATCATATATGGTTGCTAGAGCTGGACAGCGAGGAAGGAGGATAAGAGGAAAATCAGTTCATTTGAGATCTGGTGCTGGAGAAGAGTGCTGAGGATACCATGGATAGCCAAAAAGACAAACAAATGGGTCCTAGAACAGATCAATCCTGAAATCTCCCTGGAGGCCAAGATGATAAAGTTGTGGCTGTCACTGGTCACACCATGAGAAAGAATGACTCACTGGAAAAGACAATAATGCTAGGAAAAGTGGAGGGATGTAGAAAGAGGGGAAGACCCCATGTGAGATGGATGGACTATATTAAGGAGGTCACAGGTATAAATTTACAGATCCTAGGCAGAGCAGTGGAAAATAGGGTGTCTTGGAGATGTCTCATCCACAATGTCACAATAAGTTGGGATTGACTCAAGGGCAGTTAACAACAACAAAAGGCAAGGCAGGAGTTTGCACGTGGCATTTGGCTGCTTTAGAAACAGATACACATTCTTCCTAAGTTAATTTTTGCCTTCTGAGAAGAGTTACAGCCAATGTTAAAGGAGGAAGAGTATCTACTGCTTTCTTAAGAAAAAACCTAGAAACAGCACAGTACATTCAATTCCCCTACATATGTCTTGTAGTGCTTGTAAAAGCCAAGAAAAGGCCGCTCCTTCTCTAAAGCAACATAAAGGGCTTAAGGCTGGATGTTCTGTATTCCATTGTTAGCTGCCACTAATACTTAACATATCAAATCTAGATCCTCTGCTTTACTAGCGGGCTGTTCTTGCTTTAGTGGATTTATGCTTCCTATTTTGGCTCTGTTTTCTTTTCCTTTGACCTTGAGGCACAAATTAGGGACCTGCACTGTGAGATTAACTCTGGTGGATATTTGCTGCATATATATCATCATCAACAACAGCACTGCTTTTACAAAAAGGAAACTCTGCCTTTTGGAAATGGGAAGCAAGGCCCAATTGCAAAAGCCCCGGAAATCCTGAGGGAGGCTTAGGAACAGATTGCAATGGTCTGTATAAGGGGGGGGGGGGGGGGGGGGAGAGAAAAGGCGGAATCTAGTTGACACAAGTGTTCTCTTTTGAAATCCCATTCCCCCTGCATCAACTGGAACAGCAGAAGTGAAATGTAATAATATTTTAGAAGAGAAATGTAATACTATGGTTCCAACCTTAAATACACTTATTAAAGAGTAAGTCACTTGAACCAAGAAAGATTGCTTTATAAAAATAATAAGAACTGGGCTGTATGCGATGCAGTTATTAACACTATATGCCATACATGTCTGCAATTATTACTACTGGGCTGGGTCCAGACGTGGTAATAATAGTGGCTTTAATGTACAGTACTTTATCTCAGAGTACATCCAAGGAAATTGGAGTAGACTCATATAGTCAAAATAGACTCACTGAAATGAGACTAAGGGGCTATGCTGACAGCTCCTAAGGGGCGGCCTCCAGCCACTCCTTTTACAGCCAGATCTGGGCCACAGCAACTGCATGCTGCGGCCCCAAAAAGCAGCTCCCTTTTGCGCCCTGCAAAGGGCACAATAGCCACAGCACCGCAGCTTTAGGGCACTCCTTTGGTGCTGCGCCGTGTGGAAGAGCACTGTGATGCCATGCACCTTGTGGTGTGGTGCACGGCGTCACATCACCCTGAGGGTGGAACTGGGGCATGCGTCATATGGATGATACGTCCTGACTCACCCCAACCCAGCCTTTATGGCCGGTATGCACAGCCCCTAAGAAAAGTTGAGCCTACTTTAACTATCACTGAGTTCTGTTCTTTGAATCTAGGTTCTAATCTTGAGTATGACTAAATCTGATCTAATCTGCATTGTAGAAATTACAGTCTGCCTTTCTTTATGTGAGGGATCCGTTCCGGGCTCTCCCACATAAAGCAAATTCCGCCTATGCTTGAGCCCCATTTAAATGAATGGGGCTCATGCACGTGGCAGTGCGGCGGTGCGGTGGCACAGCAGCACACGTGCACCAGAGGCGCATGCCCCATTATTCCCTATGGGAAGCACCGCCCCTTCTCCCAGCACGGCTTTCAGTGTATGCTGAATGCTACGTAAAGCGCACATGCATATGACACGGGCGCACTCCATGCGGTTTGACACAGCTTTAACTGCTATGACTCAATGCTACGGAATTCTGGAATTTGTAGTTTTGTGAGATATTTAGCCTTTCCTGTCAGAGAAGTCTGGTATCACAACAAACTACAAATCCTAGGAGTCCATAGAATGGAACCATGACATTTAAAGTGGTGTCAAACTGCATTATTTCTGCAGTGCATATTAGACTTAAGATCCAAATATTCCAACATGATACAATGTTATCTGGGTTTACATTGCTGAAAATGTCAAAAAACACACTGGCACCTACTTCCAAGTGAACAGTATAAGGGACTGATGGATAGATTTTCATGTGCTGTAAGAATTAACATGGACCGTTTTAAGAAAGCAAAGAAAACTTCCTACCATGCAAGAAAGGTAAACAAATCCACTAATTTCAAAAGTCCTAGAATTTCTTGCTGTACTTTACCAACAGCAACATAAGCACCTGGCTCAAAATGATACCTTATGCTGAGCAAACTGATGGCCATTCTGCTGCTTTCTAAAGCCTTGATTGGTATTTCCTGTTCCTAGCTTTGGGGCTTTGGCATTGGAATTCCCACTAAATAAAGATGGTTATAACTATAACAAGCTCACTCTTAGTCTGGCTTTTTATTTCCTCTTCCTCCAATTTCCATTAACAATATTTCTAAGATTAATGTCTCCTACCCCACACAAATGATACCACTTAAACACATAAATAGTTCACAAACAAGGGTGGATGGCCGGAGAAGAGGGGTGACTGAGAAGGTAAGTACTGAAGACTATTGGACTAAAAACAGCCTTTCTATATATTTAATGCAAAATCAGCATATGGTTCTAATACGCTTTCTGGAATGATTTATCAGGTATGATTAAGTCCTCAACCTGTATGTCTGTCTCCATAAATAAAGCAGAAGTGCACCTTGCTCTAAAGCATATCAGCAGTGTCCTATTACCAACTCCTGAATGCTGAACGCTACTTACAACTTAACTACAGAAAAGGAAGAATTTGGATTTAATAGGCAAAAGAGGGCATAGCAAAAAGACTGCCAAGATTTAGGGATCTTACTTGAAGAGGATCTTCCTCTATTTTTTAAAAAAATTATTACAATGAAGGTATGTTCCTCAACTCTGTCACAGTTATAAGCTG